>NW_006773125.1:269604-309055 GCF_000442215.2 Lipotes vexillifer | reverse complement strand
GCGTGTCCGGAGCCTGTGCTCCGCAACGGGAGAGGCCACAGCAGTGAGAGGCCAAAAAAAAAAAAAAAAAAAAAAAAAAAAAAAAAAAAAAAAGGTAAGCAAATTTAAAAATTAAAAAATAAATAAATAAAGGGAGGTGTGATAGTAATGTAATATCACATAGATAATATCAATAAAAATATATAAATTGTAGGGACTTTCCTTGTGTCACAGTGGTTAAGAATCTGCCTGCCAATGCAGGGGACATGGGTTCAAGCCCTGCTCCGGAAAGATCCCACATGCTGCAGAGCAACTAAGCCCGTGCACCACAACTACTGAGCCTGCGCTCTAGAGCCCACGAGCTACAACTACTGAGCCCAAGCACCACAACTACTGTAACCCGCACTCCTAGAGTCCTTGCTCCACAACAAGAGAAGTCACTGCAGTAAGAAGCCCACGCACTGCAACGAAGAGTAGCCCCCACTTGCCGCAACTAGAGAAAGCCCGCGTGCAGCAACAAAGACCCAACGCAGCCAAAAAACAAATAAATTTTTAAAAAAAGAAAAAAAAGATATAAATTATAAAAATTAACCAAATGTTTCTATATGTTCTAGACCCAATAATATATTTTATATTGATATATATACACATACATTTTATATAAATAACTATATACATGAAAAAATACATTTTATAAAATACATATATAAAATGTATTCTTGGGACAATAACAGAGAAAGGTAATATAATTGTAATATATTTGCCAATAACAGTACAAAGGAGGTGGGTGGAAGCAAAAGTGTAAATGGGCTAAGGAAGTGACTACAGGTAATAAAATAATTATATACAAAATTTTTTAAAGTTTTTAATATAACAAGTCTTTTTTTCTGTATTTTCCCTTTGGGGGGAAAAAAGAATTCTAAGTTTAATAATCAATGATTAAACTGTGATGTTTTCTTTACAAAGGATTTTCTCTTTCCATAGCTGTTTATTACACAGTAGCCATTTTCATTTAGCTTTGAGAAAATGCTAGTTTTCATTTTAAAATATGGGATTTAATGTATTAAAATACATAAGTTCTATATTTGTCCAATTTAGATTTTTAATATATTTTTTAGTACTCTATTGAATTTTAGAGGAAATGTTTAAGTAGGTCAATACAATAGGTCCTTCTATTTTTTCCTTTGGGGTTATCTTCTACCATATTACCAAAATCTTCCCTTTGAAATAACTTGCTAAAGTGCTGGTTTTTATCTTTTCTAGTAAGAACCTGAAAAATAAAGTTACTTACAGTTGTTTTTTAAAATACAAAATAAGAACATTTGTGAACTGAGCATTCTAGCCAATATTTCTCATGCTTTTAGCCTATCACCTTATAAAATATTATGCATAGACAATGGAATCTTTGTTACTTTGCATAGCCTTTAAACAGTTGAAAGTAGAACATAATCTTTAAGATGTTTTTCTTTGATTAAAAGGCACAGTTATATTTTTAACCACAAATATGTACAAGTATATTATAAATACTCAAATTAGAGTATTTCAAGCACTATGTACATCACACTTGACCTCATTTAAGTTGAGGATCATTTCAAGTGATAGCAAAACTGATCTTTGAACAGAGAAGAGCATTAAGGACAAAATTCCTTCTTGTGTAATCATTGCAGGGATGTTAGTTTCCGTGATAAATATAAAACAATTTTAGTTGGCTATGTAGAAAAACTAGAAACTTTATTGGCCTAGATGTAGTTTCACATCACAAGAGGAAAAAGTCATATTCAATTAAATTTTTTATTCCTGGACAAAACCCCTCCTAAAGAAACAGACAATTATTTGATTCTTTACCAAATGAAATGTTGTTTCTGGAAAAACAGTCTAAGCCTACTCTTTCTACATTTATTTTTGAAGACTGAATTTTTTTCTTTCCACAATCAATAATCATTAACCTTTATTGAGCACTTAGGCCAGTTACTTTGTTAAATGATTTACCTGCTTTATCTCATTTGTTCCTTGCAGCAACTTTGTGAGGTGGCATTTATCCCTATAACATAGCCAAGGGAAATATGGTTTAGATATAATAAATGATGTGCCTCAAACCAGTTTTTACTTGGGTAAAAATTGTACCTGGATAATCTGATCCCATAGCCTATACTCTTAACTACTGTCCATGAAATAACTGCTCAAAAATTTTCTGGGAAAGGAGAGAGGAAAAGAAGAATGAGGAGTGCAAAAAAAAAAAAAAAAGAAAGAAATGAAGGGAGGATAGTGGAGTCCAGTGAGAACTATTTGATGTAACAGAATTTTCATTAATTAAAACGTAAAAAGGTTTATCTCTATTAAATATATGTTTTATAAGTAAGCCTATAGGAAATAAAGTAATTTTCCTATTCATTTTCTCTGTCATTTTATGTAAAATATTACTGACTTTCTAAATAATAATTTTGAATAAATGGAGTGATAGATTTCATAATGGGTCTCAGTAATTCACCCTTCCCTGCATCTACCCCTTTACTATGTACTCATCATGGGTGCAGTCTACCTCCCTACCTGCTGGTGTTAAGTTCAGTTATATATTTTGCTAGAGCCAATGACATGTGTGTGGCATAAATCACAGCATCATCATAATATCAGGGAAAATGGTAGTAGACTTCAGAAAAGAGATGCACATTTTACTTCTATATCTGCTCTTTATTTATTGTATAACTTTAGCAAAGACTTTTAGACTTTCAAATCTTAGAAAATCATGAAAATCATGGGAAGTCATGGAAAATCAAGACTTCAAAATAAATAATGTATGTATGCATATCATATATTATACATGTATCATATATATGTATAATATTTTTCATACTTTTCCCAGGTCTTGGCACAAGTAGATTCTCCTTCTCTTTCTCCATCTCATAATTATGTATAAATGTAATTATTACATTATTAAAGCAGGTAGAAAAACTGATGGATTATGGCCCCTGCAGACCCATTTTTCTTAATTTTATTAGACTATTTTTAGGTAATACAAATACTCTCCAAGTTGACGATAATTCCCACTATTTCCTATTCAGCTTCTGTTGTCCTGTTCCATACAAAACCATTACTTGCCTTGGCGCTAAAATAATTTTCAATTCCTGCCACCCTCGGATGAAAGGTGTTCTTGTTACAGTTTACATTATGATTGGGGTTTACCTCTCCATTTAATTATCTCTGTCATATATTGCCTTCTTTCACAGTATTGGTAAGTTAACCCTCTTAAAACATTGTTTTCTTTACATAATTCTTTTGTTCAAGTGTCTATGATGGCTTTCTACTCTATAACATGCATACTATCCAGACTGATGTTCAAGTTCTTCCAGAGTCCTTTCCTAGTAATCTATAGTGAACCTGCACAACCCCTTCCTCCTCCAACTAAGGTTGCACACACACACACACACACACACACACACACACACACACACACATCTTATTCCCATTTTGATACCATACCTTCTCTTTTTCTCTAACGGAATATGTCCTCCTGTACTTTATTATCATCACTTCATCTCAAAAGGCTTTCTTCATGAGTTCATCCATCTCTCTGTCTACTATCACCAACAACCAACTTATGATGCAAATGTCAAATATTAGGGCAGTCTAACTGCAGTAACAAATAGCCCAGGATGGTGCAATGGATCACAGTCAATAGAAGTTTATATCTTACTCAGGTAACTATACTGAATAAATGGCCAGGTTTTCAAGTCAGCCCATATCCACAGAATCAATCAGAGATCCATGCTGATGGAATGTCTAACATCTTCAGCTTGGGACTTAAAATGCGGCTCTGGTGATCATCTATCAATACATTTCAATGAGCCAGATGTGGAAAAAAGCATCAGCAAAACACTTCCACATTTAAACTTTTTGGCCTAGAATGAACATGCATTCACTTCAATTCATATAGAATTCAAAGAATTAGTTGCTATCAAATATAATTCCTTGTGTCTCTAGCTGTTCACCAATGACAGATCTGTGGTGGACAGTTAACTGCAATATATAATTTACTTCTCTCTGTTAATGCTTTCCAACAAACTATTTTGTCCCCTAGCTTTTCCATAATTGTGTATTTCATTCATTTAACATATTTGTAAGATATCAAGAACCATATCTTTGTTCTTCTCTTATAAAAAGACCCATATCTCCTATAGCACCTCATACAAACACAGCGATGGACAACTTCTATGCATAGTAGGTAATAAATTATTTCATGAAAATGTCTAGCAAAATGCATAGAACACAGTAGGAACTCAATAAATGAGGGATGTATATTCCTCATTTAGTCTTTAATTCATCTGTTTTTTGTTAAAAGACCTTGTATTCAGATTTGGAAATTTAAATATGAGTAAGACACAGTTCCTGCCCTTAAAAGGCTTGTTTTCTCTCAGTCCATAAAAACTTGAAATGTGAGTTCCTGAAGGAAGTTTAATCATTCCCAGATTTGTTGAATCTTTCCAACTTTTCACTAAAATATATAGTACCATCACTGATACTCATATTCCAAAAACGACAGTTAAATTCTAATTCAATTCATGCTTATGTTTGAGCAAAACACTTCTAAATACATACACATTTAAGAGTAGTATATGTATAATTCAAGTCTTTCAATTTTAGACTTATTTCAATTCTCTGAACTGATTTGCATTCTTATCTATATACTGCTCATTATTTTTAACCCAGGCCAAAAGAATCTAATTGTCTGGAATATTTTCTAAATTTATGCATTTTAACCTTAGATGTTATTGTTTTTAGAATCTGTTTTCAAGAAAGAACACCAATAGTTTTCAAAACAAAATATGACTGTGTTCTAGCTGATATGTCATCATTTAAATGTTGAACAACCTGGCTTGTTGTTAAACTGAAAGGGCGATCCTCTAGGGTAGGAATAACAACATCCAAGAGACTGTGGATAATAGTATACACTCAATATTATACATACCATTATAAAATAATACCTGCAACCTTCCTATTTGATCTTTACACAAAACACACAAAATGTATATACACACACAGTCGATTTTGGTCATTAATAATCACACACACACACACACACACACACACACGCACACACACTTCTACAGTCATCCATGGTGAAGGCATGATCTAGTGTATGAGCAGGACTCCTGTAATGGGACACTGTTTAGCTCTGTTTAGCTCCATTCTCCTTGGGAGGGTTCTTAGGAGATGTTAGTTCCAGTAAGATGTCTCAGTTCTGTGAGTCTAGCTGCTTCTGTGTCCAGTTTTACAAAAACAGATTTCTAGTCCAAAGTGAGAATCTCTTTAACTCCCTTTCCAACTCTCCACTCTCCAGTAAGGAATTACTAAACTAAAATGATGGCCTGTGGGTGAAAAGTGACTGTGTGGTGTAAGCTGCAAAGTTTATTATTTTCTGAGATATAATCTTTTTCAATGCTTTGGAGCTAGCATAATTTACAAATGGTATTCTTTAGCCTTTCAATGCTAAGGGCTACTACTCTTGCTAGAAAAGAAACAGAGGAGGCAGGATAGAAGTAAATATACTCTGATCCTAATAAAAATACTTGAGTTTCAGGATTATCCATATCTGCTATACATCAAACATAGAAAAAGAAGGACATTTTTTGTTTGTTTGTTTTGTTTTGTTTTCTATAAGAGAGTATATTACCTAAACTCAGAAGTCTATCTAGAGTTTCAGATTCAGCCCAAATAATATTTACCAGATTTTGCTCTGCACAAATGACTTTGTATCTAGAAGCCATTCTAAACCTCATCCTTTCCCTGTCCTATCACATTTAATTACGTGCTAAACCTTATAGGTTTCATTTCTTAAAATATGCTTTATTTTTTCTCTTCTATCTCTCTTCATCAACATTGACATAATATAGGACTACTTTAATAATATTTTAACTGTCCTGACTACTTCTATTTCCACCATTCCATTTCTTCTCATACTCTATTAGAGTTAACATTATAAAAGCTAAATATTATCCTGTTTCTGTTTTGTTCAGTATTATTCAATAGGTTAATATTAAGTATAGGATAGTGATTAACACAAATGGCATAGCTACAGTGTTCTTCCTGATTTAACCCTTGGACAAAAGCTTTGCCCTTTGCTCCTGCCATCCTCTCCTCCACTAACTTCCTCATTATTTTATGACCCAGCAATTCTGAATTTCTCAGAATTTTTTGAATATACCATGTTGTAACTTACTCTCTGTCTCAGGACACATTTTGTTCTCCATTCATAAGGCTCAGAGTGCCTGTCCTCATCTGTTTTATCAACACAATTCATTATTCCAATTAATTTTAGGATTACTGTGAGAATTAATTAAAATAATAAATATTAGTGCTTATCATGTACTATATACTTAATGTACACAGTAAACGTACACAGTACTCAGTGTGCAGTAAATATGGCATATCAACAATGAAAACAATGACCATTTCATTTTAATAGGATTCTATTAAATATATCAAGATAATCTGTGCTTTTGTCAAAGGCAAATAAGCCATTTTATAAAATTACAGTGGTGGTAGGTTGTAGTGTTTTTTTCTCCAGCCTAGGGAAGTTCTCTTGGATCACTCAGCCATCCCTGAACCACTTATTTTGTTCAAGAGGGCCATCATGGAATGCTTTTATTTGTATTTGGCAATTGTTCATCTCTGTTGATACCTCATCCTTAAAGATCATTACCACTTAGGTAGCTCATCCTTCGTATTTCCCTGCATGACCTAATGGAAACTCATCTACCCCACTTGCAAAGTTTCCCAAATTAACAAGTCACTGTGGCAGTTTTAATACATTTCTAGGATTTTTTGGTTTGAAATTCCCAGGAGTTTCCCTAATCATATGTGTTCTATGCTCAATGACTTTTTTTGTTTGTTTGTTTTGTGGTATGCGGGCCTCTCACTGTTGTGGCCTCTCCCGTTGTGGAGCACAGGCTCTGGACGCACAGGCTCAGTGGCCATGGCTCACAGGCCTAGCCGCTGCGTGGCATGTGGGATCTTCCTGGACCGGGGCACGAACCCGTGTGCCCTGCATCAGCAGGCGGAGTCTCAACCACTGCGCCACCAGGGAAACCCTCAATGACTTCTTATCTTGCTCTTCAGATTTCCTCTGTGAATCTTGTTTTCTCATAGACTTGGAAGAGTATTACATGCTGTCTTATTAACAGATGCTAAATATTGCATTGTTTTTTCCTATGCACAGTTTTTTAAAATTTTTCCCTTCATCATACTGCATTCACATATATCAATGTACATACTTGGTGTGTGTTTTCAAATTTTTCTTAATTCTCGTATCTTCTCAAGTACATTCATTTTCAGTGTAATGGTCTCATGAAGAATTGATTTTAAAAATTTAAAATAATGATTCATTGGGATTTTTATAGGTTACGCTCTGAACCTTCAGTGTCTTGGGGCCTTGAGTTTGTTGCTTGTGTCTAGGTGTTAACTACATGAATCCGTGTGTAATTATATGTAACTATGGCATCAAAATTCTCAAAGTGTGTTTTTATATGAAAAGTCGACTGTCATATTTAATATTGATTTGAAATGCATCCCTCTTGGAGTAAAATGCTCAAAAGTGAAAGTATTTTTTCTTGAAATGTAATTATGACTTTGCATTATTTTGCATGTGTATGCTATGAAATTCATAATTCAAATAATATTTTATAAATCAATTAAGCTTTTAACATCCAGGATTTAGGGAAGAAATATTTTAAAAATCATGGGTATAAGGAATACTGATAGTTATTGTATTTAATTCTAAATTTACCATAGTCTTAGGTACTATTATTATTGTTCTGTCTTGGTCATGGTCATGAGTCCAGTTAAGTCACCTTAAAACGTAAAAAAAAACAAAAGTGAAGAGAAAAGTGTAGATACCAGGCAGTAGTTTCTTTGGTGGAGTGGTGAAGAAGTGCTACTGAAGAATTCGTGTTATTGCTTCAAAGCTGATGAGTGCTACATGAAAACCTGGAAACAAGAAGTTATGGTAAAGAGAGTATTTTTCCTTAGGAAAAAATCATGCAAAATTTTCAAACATTATGTAAACTGTCAAAGGGAGATGAATTACCTATTGCTTTTAAATACCAACAGACACTATAGGAAGCAAGTTGTGAAGAGAAAGCCATTTTTAATCAGTGGAAAGCAATCTAACAATCTACTAAAGTGATAAGCAGGAAAAAAATGTCAGTATTCTATCGTCAAAGTCAATAAAACAATTAAATGCAGTGCCATGACTCATAGCCTAGGAGTGAATGTATCATGGAAACAACTTGCTTTTTGCTTTTTTTTTAATTTTTCATGTAAAATGTTGCCTTTCTCTCCGCTTGCAAAGATTAGCTAAGTACAACTGCATATTTCCATCACAACTAAAGTGAGTGCCACAACCTCAAGGTAGAATGTAATAACGTGATTGAGGCTTGCTCTACAGTGGAAAGACTTAATCACTTAGGACACCTGGTCATATTGGCTCCCATCCCTTAGAATAATCTGTGAGATTTAAATGTGTGTGTGTGTGACAGACAGACAGACATTGGTGGCAATGAACTTTATTTCACACGTACACATGCACACACACAATCTCCGAACTCTGGTTGTCTTGTTCTTAACAATTTTGCATCGATGGTTGAAAGCTTTAATGCCTAGAAACACAATTTATTTTTTTCTTTTTTTTTTTTTTTTGTGGTATGCGGGCCTGTTGTGGCCTCTCCCATTGCGGAGCACAGACTCCAGACGCGCAGGCTCAGCGGCCATGGCTCACAGGCCCAGCCGCTCTGCGGCATGTGGGATCTTCCTGGACCTGGGCACGAACCCGTGTCCCCTGCATTGGCAGGCGGACTGTCAACCACTGCGCCACCAGGGAAGCCCACAATTTTTTAAACAGATATATATAAAGCCAAATTAAAATTTGAAAAATATATTTTCTTAAGAACCAACTACTAACAATGTAATTGGCTGCCTTCCAGAGATAACTCTGTGGGCACCAGTGAAGACCAAAAGCAAAACAACAAACCACATCCATAAAGGATATGATAAGCTTTAAGTCATCTTGTATTCATCCATTCTATTTGGTGAAGCATAGATCATATTTTTGTAACACACTAGACTCAAATTTGAAAGCCTTACTGTGCTTACTGAAATTTAAGGACATTCTTGACATTAAAATGAAAATTAAAAGTATAGAGTTTTTTAAATAACCATGTTATGATATAATCTCTCTCTAAAAACCATCATATTGGTACCAAGAACAACAGCAATTAAAGAAAATGTTGTTTAAAACAAGTATCTGTTCATTAGCACAACAAAATGTATAATATTTTTAATTAGAAAAGATTTACCAAAATTTACAAATGCCCAAACTGTGTAATTTTTTAAGCAACTGCTTCTATTAACCTTGTGTTGATACATATAAGCTTTCTATCTAGTCTATTTTGAACTTCAACACATGGAAGAAAACTTGGCTTTCAGCACAATCCTTTCATGAGATATTTAAAAATAGTCACTAGTTCAATAATGGGAAGCTCACAAGTGTGTGTTTATGTGTGCTGGGGAAAGGAGGTGGTGGAAAGGGGATTAGGAAACATACTATTCCAAGCACCTGATTCTCCAACATCACTTTTTTGTTGGTTTTCATTTTTAATCAAAGATATACATTCTCTTGTTTTACAAAGTCAAATAGCTCTACAAAGACTTGTTATGGAAAATAATCCATATTTTGGCAAATATGGATTGTTTACCAAAATTTACCAAAAGGTTTACCAAAATCCATTATCTAAAATAAAATTAGGTAAAAATATGCTTAATTAGGGCTTCCCTGGTGGTGCAGTGGTTGAGAGTCCGCCTGCAGAACTTTTTGCTTATAAGAATATAGGATCCTCTGCCGGGGGTGACAGCTAATTTCCTCTAGCCTCCTTCCACCCAGCAGCTATTAATGCATGCTGATCTTCAAGTATTATTGGGAAAAAAAAATAGACATAAACATGAAAAGAACAAAAAACAAAGCTATCAATTTTAGATTGATTAAAACAAAATAGTTAGAAATCCATTCCTGCAATTGAAGGAAAAAAAGAGCATAATGGTGTCCTAACCATTTTGTATGAAAAACAGACTATCACACACACCCAAAAATGTGTTATAAAGTACAGATGTTCCCTTAGATTAGAAAAATAAAGTTTGCTTTTAGCATATGTAAGCATACCATATGGAATTCATTTTCATCACTTCGATGCTTTCAAAAAATATTTCTTGAACAAATACTTTTGGAGTTTGATATGGAGATGTAAAAATCTCTAATGTATGTTTTTATTCTTTAGTATTAAAAGAGTTCAAGGCAATAATTTAGGAACTTAATACAGAATGGCATAGTTAGAAACGATGCAAAGTGTAAAATTTCCTTTTTTTTCATGAATATATGTCTTTCTACTATTCTTTTTTTTTCCCATGGAAAGACTCATGTGTATATAAATTAACTCTCACATTTTAGTTGGTATATTCTTTTCCTTGACTATTTTTAGTACATTCCCATGACTTTGAAATCTCTTCTCCAAGAATACTCATAGCCTACCATTAGTCTTCTTTCACATTTTCAAGACAATTTCTTTTTTATTTTTTCATTTTGTAATCGAAATAATAGTTTTCTCTCAAATACATATTAGAAAAAAATGTATAAGCCAAAACCTAAGATGTAAATTAAAAAATCTAATGTGTTAATATTTTTTCTCTTTATTTTTTCTAATTTTGTTATGTTCTCTATAACAGTGTGGTTAAAACCAAATCTCTATTGTTTCATTCATTAAAATCACTTCCACTATTTATACATTAGCATATTTAATTAAAATCTTTCCATTCCATCAAATTTTGTTTGTTTTAAATTCTTAACTTCTTTTCAACTGGTTAATTTTCCTTTGCCATCCTCCCATGCAAGCCTCTGGTAAGCCATATCTCTCCCATGTTGGATAGAGTTTTTCTAGCTTTTCTCATAATAAAAAAAGAGATTCAAAATAATTGGTAGAAGATAGTCTTCATTCCAAGTTGCATTAATAGAGAAAGTCACCTCTTTTTATGCTTTTTTTCAAAATGTCTTCTGTGTTATAAAAGTGTATTAGAGTCCTTGGACCTGGCTGATTGGGTCAAAATTTTAAAACTTCCTTTGCATAAAAATCATACTGTTAAAACTGCAAATTTCTAGATCTACTCCCTAAAGATTCTGATTCAATAGAACTGAATGGAACCAGAAAACATGTATTTTTATGGTCTTGGAAAGTTTCATGTTCACATGTTGGCTACTTTCTTAATTTCCTGGGCAACCTGAAGCTTAATGCTTAGTAAAAGTTGGTTGTCACTTGAACTACACTTTGAGAAACACTGAGATAGAAGGACACACTGTCAAGTTCATATTTTCATATAGGTAGTATTCTTTATATCCGAGATCCCAAATGAATTTTCTTCTTTTCCTTGTTTTCTTCTTATGTACATCAAGCATCAGTAATATCATTAAATCATAAGACAATAATCTCAAAAAGTAAGTCAGTATATAATTTATGTTTTGCCTATGTAGATGATACAGAGAATTTTTACATATATATTGTTTTGTATACCTGTATAGAAATAACATAAGACTGTCTCCTAATTGTACAGTAATATTTTTATAGATGCAGCCTGGTGTTATAGGAATTGCATTACAACTTACGTCTTAGCATTTAATTTCCAGATACTTAAATTTTGGTAATGAATTTGTTTTCAGCGATTACCCCCAATTCCTGGTTGTGAAGGAATTATCACCCTTTTTTATAAAAATAAATACACTTTCAAATATTTAACATTGGAAATGCAGTGTCCATGTGGGGGGAAGTCAATTTCCCTGTCAGCTTTTGCTCTGTTTCTTTGGAAATTTAGCTTGGCCTTGGGGTTTTCTTGCTTGGATTATTGTGACCATCAGAAACTAAATGCCATGAATCCACAGCTTCTTCTTCCAAGGAATTGGCTAAGCACAGATTTTATAAAAGACAAAATGTAAAGGAAAAATTATCATGGAAAACCCAGATTACACTTGGATTATTTTTGATGTTATAAATGTTAGAATATAGAGCTCTCTCATCAGTTGCCATCTAAGACAGTTTGGCCTGTAATAATTCTAGTTAATATCAGTGTAATTATTGATGGTCCTTCCTTTCAACCTCCAATGTCCTTGTTGAGATGATCAATCATATGGTTTCTCTATCTATGTATGACTTGGAATACACCTTTTATTTTATATCTCCCAGAAGTTTCTCATTTTATATTTCCCAGTAGAATCTTATGTAGGAAAACAATTTTATTTCCATGACTCATGAAATATAGACTCTTATGGAGTTATATTCCATTTGAAATCAAGACTAAGAGAACAATTTAGATTCTGTGGAAATTCTAATATCTTGTCCGTTCAGTTCCAACTTCTCTTACATAATAAATAGGAAGTTGATGTTTGACCTTAGAAAGTGACTTGGTTTGTTAGTTAACTGGTAGGAATAAACAAATTATCTGCATAATATAAGGTTAGAGTGACTGAAGCATCATGGTCAAAGAGGGAGGAAAAGAAGAGGAGATCAGAGTCAAGAGCCAAATCATGTAGGCTCTTTAAGTCTAGTAAGGAGTTGGGTTTTATTGTGATAAGAATCCATTAGAAGACTTTGGGGAATAACACTTTCTCACTTACATTTTAAAATTATTTCTCAGAAGAATAGATGAGGATGAGAAGATTACCAGAAGCCACTGCATTGAATTAGGCAAGAGAGGATGGTATCTTTAACTAGTGTGGTAATAATGAAAATAGGAGTAAGTAGGTTTACAATAATTTTGAAGATAGAGTTATTGAGGTTTGTGGAAGAGTGGATGCAGCAAAAGCATGGAAAGAGATGAATCAGTAGGACTCCCCGTGAGACAGTAGGTTTGGGATAGAAGAGAAATCAGAAGTTCTGTTTAGATCTCATTAGTTTTGACCCTATATGTGTTAGAGATCATGTAGAGAGCGTCAGTAACATAGTTGAATATATGAATTGGGTGTTCCAGACACAGGTTAGGACCAAAAGATAAAGACTTGGGTGTCATTGGTATAACAGTGATTATTTCTTGAATCTGTTCTGGGGTTGGGCTTACTACTTAGTCATCAAACATTGTGCAGAGAGTGTCCAGAGCTCTGAAGTATTCTCTTCCTATTTTTTGTTTTGTTGTTTGTTTTGGTTTGGTTTTTGTTTGTTTGTTTTTTTAACTCACTTATCTTATGGTCTTACACTGAAATACACTGAGGTTGTCATTTTTTCTAATAAATAGAATAAAAATAAATATACTGTCATACAATAAACATGTATATTAATTACTTTTTGTGAATGGTCTTTCAACAAACTTCCTTCAGACAGTAGATCCTTATTAGTTACCTATTTTATATATAGTACTGTGTATATGTCAATCCCAATCTTCCAATTTGCCCCTACCCCACTTACACCCTGGTAACCATAAGATTGTTTTCTATATCTGTAACTCTATTTCTGTTTTGTAAATAAGTTCATTTACACTCCTTTTTTAGATTCCACATATAAGCAATATCATATGATATTTGTCTTTCACTGTCTGACTTATTTCACTCAGTATGACGATATCTAGGTCCATCCATGTTGCTACAAATATACCTTTCTGCTTCTTTTCCCTTTCTATGTACCTCATTTTTCTAGTCTCAGGATTCAACCAATATATATATGCTGATGTTTCCTACTCTAAAAAAGTCTAGGTTTTAACCTGAGTAATAGTCTTGACCACCTTACCTATCATAGTAGAAGGATGACCTACAGGCATCTGAAACTTAAAGGAAAAAATATACAGATGTACGTGGGAATGAATATGGCCACAAATAGTCAATACAGTCCTGAAGAAGTGTGCAAAGAGGACAGAGCCTACCTGATATAATGATGTATTTTACTGTTCCAACTATTAGGAAAGCATGGCATTGGTTAAAAGATAGAAAGGTAGGCTAGTGAAGCAGAAGTAAGTACAAAAACAGACTCACACATATATGGACATTTGATTGATGGAAAACGTAAAATTCAGATCATCACAATAATTTGTTCTGAGTTCATTGAATACCTATGTGAAGAAAAAGAACTTGATATCTGCCTCACATCATAGATAAAACAATAACTCCAGGTGCATTTTGAATTTGGATGAGAAAAGTAAAAACAAATAAGTAAAATCAAAATGAAATCTTACGGAGTAAATCAAAATAAGAAAATCTTTCTGATTTTAAAATTAACAAAGATTTTATAAAAGGGACACAAAGGAAAATAATCCTGAATTATAAAATGTTAAAATTTAGAATTTGTAATTATCAAAAGGCAACATTAAGGTTATGAAAATGCTAGCCTCATCCATCAGAGGGCAGACAGCAGAAGCAAGAAGAACTATAATCCTGCAGCCTGTGGAACAAAAACCCAATTCACAGAAATATAGAAAACATGAAAAGGCAGAGGACTATGTACCAGATGAAGGAACAAGATAAAACCCCAGAAGAACAACTAAATGGACTAGAGATAGGCAACCTTCCAGAAAAAGAATTCAGAATAATAGTGAAGATGATCCAGGACCTCGGAAAAAGAATGGAGGCAAAGATCGAGAAGGTGCAACAAATGTTTAACAAAGACCTAGAAGAATTAAAGAAGAAATGAACAATACAATAACTGAAATGAAAACTACACTAGAAGGAATCAATAGCAGAATAACTGAGGTAGAATAATGGATAACTGACCTGGAAGACAGAATGGTGGGATTCACTGCTGTGCAAGAGAATAAAGAAAAAAGAATGAAAAGAAATGAAGACACCTGAAGAGACATCTGGGACAACATTATATGCAACAACATTTGCATTATAAGGGTCCCAGAAGGAGAAGAGAGAGAGAAAGGACCAGAGAAAATATTTGAAGAGATTATAGTCATAAACTTCCCTAACATGGGAAAGGAAATAGTCACCCAAGTCCAGGAAGCTCAGCAAGTCCCATACAGGATAAACCCAATGAGAAACATGTCGAGACACAGTAATCAAATAGGCAAAAATTAAAGACAAAGAAAAGTTATTGAAAGCAGCAAGGGAAAAAATGACAAATAACATACAAGGGAACTCCGATAAAGTTAACAGTTGATTTCTCAGCAGAAACTCTACAAGCCAGAAGGGAGTGGTATGATATACTTAAAGTGATGAAAGGGAACAACCTATAACCAAGGTTACTCTACCCGGCAAGGATCTCATTTAGATTTGAAGGAGAAATCAAAAGCTTTACAGACAAGCAAAAGCTAAAAGAATTCAGCACCACCAAACCAGCTCTAAAACAAATGCTAAAGGAACTTCTCTAAGTGGGAAACACAAGAGAAGAATAGGACCTACAAAAATGAATCCAAAACAATTAAGAAAATGGTCATAGGGACATACATATCGATAATTACCTTAAACATGAATGGATTAAATGCTCTAACTAGAAGACACAGGCTTGCTGAATGGATACAAAAACAAGACCCATATACATGCTGTCTACAAGAGACCCACTTCAGACCTAGGGACACATACAGACTGAAAGTGAGGGGATGGAAAAAGATATTCCATGCAAATGGAAATCAAAAGAAAGCTGGAGTAGCAATACTCATATCAGATCAAATAGACATTAAAATAAAGAATGTTACAAGAGACAAGGAAGGGCACTAGATAATGATCAAGGGATCAAACCAAGAAGAAGATATAACAATTATAAATATATATGCCCCTAACATAGGAGCACCTGAATACATAAGGCAACTGCTAACAGCTATAAAAGAGGAAATCAACAGTAACACAATAATAGTGGGGGACTTTAACACCTCACTTACACCAATGGACAGATCATCCAAAATGAAAATAAATAAGGAAACAGAAGCTTTAAATGATACAATAGACAAGATAGATTTAATTGATATTTATAGGACATTCCATCCAAAAACAGCAGATTACACTTTCTTCTCAAGTGTGCACAGAGCATTCTCCCAGATAGATCACACCTTGGGTCACAAATCAAGCCTCAGTATATTTAAGAAAATTGAAATCATATCCAGCATCTTTTCTGACCACAATGTTATGAGATTAGAAATGAATTACATGGAAAAAAACATAAAAAAACACAAACATATGGAGGCTAAACAACACATTACTAAATAACGAAGAGATCACTGAAGAAACCAAAGAGGAAATCAAAAAATACCTAGAGACAAATGACAATGAAAACACGACGATCCAAAACCTATGGGATGCAGCAAAAGCAGTTCTTGGAAGGAAGTTTATAGCTATACAAGCCTACATCAAGAAACAAGAAAAATCTCAAATAAACAATCTAACCTTACACCCAAAGGAACTAGAGAAAGAAGAATAAACAAAACCCAAAGTTAGCGGAAGGAAAGAAATCATAAAGATCAGAGCAGAAATAAATGAAATAGAAACAAAGAAAACAATAGCAAACATCAGTAAAACTAAAAGTTGGTTCTTTGAGAAGATAAACAAAATTGATAAATCATTAGCCTGACTCATCAAGAAAGAGAGGGAGAGGACTCAAATCAATAAAATTAGAAATGAGCAAGAAGTTACAACAGACACAGCAGAAATACAAATCATCCTAAGAGACTACTACAAGCAAAACTATGACAATAAAATGGACAACTTGGCAAAAGGGACAAATTCTTAGAAAGGTATAACCTTCCTTTACTGAACCAGGAAGAAATAGAAAATATGAACAGACCAATCACAAGTAATAAAATTGAAACTGTGATTAAAAATTTCCAACAAGGAAAAGTCCAGGACCAGATGGCTTCACAGGTGAATTCTCTGAAACATTTAGAGAAGAGCTAATGCCCATCCCTCTCAAACTCTTCCAAAAAATTGCAGAGGAAGGAACACTCCCAAACTCATTCTATGAGGCCAAAATCAACCTGATACCAAAACCAGACAAAGATATGATAAAAAAAGAAAATTACAGACCAATATCACTGATGAATATAGGTGCAGAAATCCTCAACAAAATACTAGCAAACAGAATCCAACAACACTTTAAAGGATCATACAGCATGATCATGTGGGGTTTACCCCAGGGATGCAAGGAATCTTCAATATATGCAAATCAATCACTGTGATACACCATATTAACAAATTGAAGAAGAAAAATCATAAGATCATCTCAATAGATGCAGAAAAATCTTTTGACAAAACTCAACACCCATTTATGATAAAAACTCTCCAGAAAGTGAGCATAAAGGGGGACCTACCTAAACATAATTAAGACAATATACAATAAACCCACAGCAAACATTCTCAATCGTGAAAAACTGAAAGCATTTCCTCTAAGATCAGGAAAAAGACAAGGATGTCCACCCTCACCATTATTATTCAACATAGTTTTGGAAGTCCTGGCCATGGCAATCAGAGAAGAAAAACAAATAAGAGGAATACAAATTGGAAAAGAAGAAGTAAAGCTGTAACTGTTTGCAGATGACATGATACTATACATAGAGAATCCTAAAAATGCCACCAGAAATCTCCTAGAGCTAATCAATGAATTTGGTAAAGTTGCAGGATGTGAAATTAATACACAGAAATCTCTTGCATTCCTGTACACTAATGATGAAAAATCTGAAAGAAAAATTATGAAAACACTCCCATTTACCATTACAACAAAAAGAATAAAATACCTAGGAATAAATCTACCTAGGGAGACAAAAGACCTGTATGCAGAAAGCTGTAAAACACTGTTGAAAGAAATTAAAGATGATACCAACAGATGGAGAGATATACCATGTTCTTGCATTGGAAGAATCAGTATTGTGAAAATGACTGTACTACCCAAAACAATCTACAAATTCAATGCAATCTCTATCCAATTACCAATGGCATTTTTTACGGAACTAGAACAAATCATCTTAAAATTTGTATGGATACACAAAAAAGCACATATAGCAAAAGCAGTCTTGAGGGAAAAAAACAGAGCTGGAGGAATCAGACTCCCTGACTTCAGACTATACTATAAAGCTACAGTAATCAAGACAATATGGTACTGGCATAAAAACAGAAACATAGATCAATGGAACAAGATAGAAAGCCCAGAGATAAACCCACACACTTATGGTCAACTAATCTATGACAAAGGAGGCAAGGATATACAATGGAGAAAAGATAGCCTCTTCAATATGTGGTGCTGGGAAAACTGGACAGCTACATGTAAAAAATGAAATTAGAACACTCCCTAACATCATACACAAAAATAAACTCAAAATGGATTCGAGACCTAAATGTAAGACCGGATGCTATAAAACTCTTAGAGGAAAACATAGGCAGAACACTCTTTGACATAAATCACATTAAGATCTTTTTTGATCCACCTCCTAGAGTAATGGAAATAAAAACAAAAATAAACAAATGGGACCTAATGAAACCTAAAAGGTTTTGAACAGCAAAGGAAACCATAAACAAGACGAAAAGACAACTCTCAGAATGGGGGAAAATATTTACAAATGAATCAATGAACAAAGGATTAATCTCCAAAATATATAAACAGCTCATGCAGCTCAATATTAAAGAAACAAACAGCCCAATCCAAAAATGGGCAGAAGACCTAAATAGACATTTCTCCAAAGAAGACATAGAGATGGCCAAGAAGCACATGAAAAGCTGCTCAACATCACTAATTATTAGAGAAATACAAATCAAAACCACAATGAGGTATCACCACACACCAGTTACAATGGGCATCATCAGAAAATCTACAAACAACAAATGCTGGAAAGGGTGTGGAGAAAAGGGAACCCTCTTGCACTGTTGGTGGGAATGTAAATTGATATAACCAGTATGGAGAAGAGTATGGAGGTTCCTTAAAGAACTAAAAATAGAATTACCATATGATCCCCAATCTCACTACTGGGCATATACCCAGAGAAAACCATAAATGAAAAAGACACATGCACCTCAATGTTCATTGCAGCACTATTAACAATAGCCACGTAATGGAAGCAACCTAAATGCCCATGGACAGATGAATAGATAAAGAAGATGTGGTATGTATATACCATGGAATATTACTCAGCCATAAAAAGGAACAAAATTGAGTCATTTGTTGAGACGTGGATTGATGTAGAGACTGTCATACAGAGTCAAATAAGTCAGAAAGAGAAAAACAAATATCGTATATTAATGCATGTATGTGGAACCTAGAAAAATGGTACAGATGAACTGGTTTGCAGGGCAGAAGTTGAGACACAGATGTAGAGAACAAACGTTCTCTATGTTGAGGTATTGTGGTGAGAGGGAGGGAGGGGAGGAGGTGAAATTTAAACAGGGTGTCAAGAAAGGGCTTGCTGAAGAGATGGTGCATAAATAAATAAATAACTAAAAGAAGTGAGGAGGTGAACTTTGTACATATCTCGGGGAAACTATTTGAGGCAGAGGAGATAGAAATTCTGAAGATCCTGAGGCAGGTGCTTGACAGTCCTGTTCAACAAGCTATGGGGACCAGATTGACAAGTGGGAGTGAGCAAAGTTAAGAGTGATAAGATATCAGGTCTCAGAGATACCTGGATGGCTAGGTAATGTGGAGCCTGGCAGGCCCTTGTGAGTACATCAAACATTGCAAGATCATGATGAGAAGAATGACATGTTTTTAATATTTTAACAGGATTGTTCTGATGGCTGTGTGAATAGACTGAATGGCGGCAACCGTGGGATCAGGAAGAACAGTAAGGAAGCAATGATAAATAATCAAAGGAAGAGATGATGGTGATTTAGAACAGAGTGGTAGCCATGGAGGTGGTTGGAAGTTGTCCCTTCATGGGTGTTTTGTGAAGGTAGAGCTCTGGTATTAGTGGATAGAATGAACTTGTGAAAGTTCTTAAGTTTGGAGCTGGAACATGTGGAATAATGGTGTCATTCATCTACCTGAGATGGGAAAAAAGAAGAGAAGTGCAAGGTCTTAAAAGGTAGTTAAGAGGAAGACCAGGAGTTCGGTTTTGAGCTGTTCAGTTTGAGATATCTAAGTCAAAGTTGACTCTACAAATCTGGAGGTGATGGGAGAAATTGGAGCTAGAAATAAAATTTGGTACTCATCTGCCTCGAGCAATGTTTGAAGTTGGAAGACTGTATGAGATCCATCAGAGAATAAGTCCGGATAGAAAAATTAAAAAAGAAGAAGAAACCTAAGGACTGAGACCTGGGACACAATATGTAGAGATCAGGATGGTGAGGAAGAAATGGCACAGGGAAGAGTGCACAGAAAGACCAAAGCATGGTGGAAAAAATGTTGAAAAGAAAAGCCAAGTAAGAAAGTGTTTCAAGGAAGAGTGGGTGATGACCTAGGTCAAGTAATGTTAATTAAATGAGGACTTAGTGTTGTGGAGTTCACTGGAGACCTTGTTCATGACAAGTGGGTGGTTGGGATGACAGTCTGATTGGAGTAGGTTCAAGAAAATGGGAGAAGAGCCTTCAGAGGTAGGAATTACTGACATCTTCAAGGAGATTTTCCATAAAAAGAAGATAAATGGAAAAATAGCTGTTAAGAAGGCAAGAGCGGAATGTTAAGGAAAGAAGCAAAAACGGAACACAATGGAAAAACTGTAGGGGTATAAGAAGAAATGCTTAGATATTTGGAGGTATAATAGGATTGAGGTATGTATGATGGAATTAAAATGTTGCTTGTACAGCCTCATAAATTAGGACATAGGAACTCACTGAAGTTGTTGCTGGCATTTACAATTTTATATTTTAAAGGTATTAGAAAAAATAATCCTAAGAGAAACAAAGAACAAGTCATGTTTGAGGTTTTGGAATATAAACGCATTGACATTATATATCAACTCTAAGCTTAGTTGTTTAAATTTTTGAATAAGTATGTTTTTTATGATGTTTCAGAGCCACATTTGCAATTCTCATCTCTCTCCACACACCATGAATCTTTCCCACATGCAGAGCTTCCATTGACTTCAAAGAAAAGATTTCATGTGCAAGCAATAGGACTGGCTTAAGAATTGAACCTAAAGAAAATGCAGATACTGCAAATGTATTGGGAGAGGAGTACAACATATATTCCGTGGGTATTTACAAATACATCAAAAGTCCATTCTGGAAATGTGTCCTTTCACAAACAAGTTGAAATGGTTATTGCAAATTTTACAAAAGTGCATTCAGGCACTACTTATCTTAAGGCAAACTAATTAAGGCAAACTAAAATTCGAAAAGAACTATTAGGAGTTCTATCATTCTTATCATTAGACTCACAACAATATATATCACAAATGTGGAATTATCTCACAAAAAGCATTTTCTTTTCATCATTCACTATATAGCTTACTCTGTAATCTAAATCTATATAAATTATAGGTGATTTATGTAAAAGACATATACTACTTAGAAGAACAAGTAATTTTTTTTAAAAAAGCTAGTTTTATCAACAAATTAACTCTCAGATTTTAAAGATACAATTAAAATTGTTCATGTTCTCCATAATTTATTCCCATCTCTCCTTTTTTACCTCTCTCTGTCTCCACCTCTGTCTCTCTCTTACCTTAGCTCTGTTGGCTTGACTGCCAAGGTAATTTAAAAAAATTAAACTGTAGTACCATGGTTCCATACCAAAAATATATTGCTGTGCATTCAACTGCAATATTCCTCCTGAGGCCAAAACATTATTTTCACAAAGAATAATGCTATGCAAAATAACGGGAAACATACTGTGAATAATGTTTTACTTATGAAACACTTGGTGCTGTTACTAAAACATTGGCTTTGTGTATGCAAATGTAAATAGCCATAAAGAAATGACAACATAACAGTTTGTGGATATATTAAATATATTTCAGTTGTGAGTACATCAATTGTTAGTTAATTTTCCTTAAGAAAAAATTGCATGGTTATTCTTTTCGCAATATTAGAAAAGCTTATGGATTATAATTTTACCCAGAGTCAAAAATATTAAAAGATGAATATTAGTACACATAATTTCTGGTGTTTCTATTAACTAGCATAAAGTCATTTATCTGAAAGCAAATTTCTTAAAATATGCTTATAATATATAATGAGGACATAGGGGAATTATTCTGTGCAGATATGGAAAACAGTCTGCAATATATTACTTATTTGCACAAATTTTATTTGTTTTTATGAATTTTACCAATGTTCATTCAGTTTTTTTATTTCCAGTTTTACTAATATATAATGAACATACAACACTGTATAAGTTTAACATGTTCAAATAATGATTTGACTTACATACATCATGCAATGATTACCACCATAAGTTTAGTGAACATCATCATCTCATACAGACACAAAATAAAAGAAAAAGAAAAAATAATTTTTCCTGTGTTGAGAACTCTTAGGATTTAGACTCTTAACAACATTCATATATAACATACAACAGTATTAATTATACTAATCATGTTGTACATTACATACCTAGTACTCATTTATCTTACAACTGGATTTTTTTGACTTTAGACCACCTTTGTCCCATTCCCTCTCCCTCCACCCCCTGACTCTGGCAGCCACATATCTGATCTCTTTTTCTATGAGTCCATTAGGTAGTTTGTTCGTTTTTTGAAATATAATTGACCTACAATATTACGTTAGTTCCTCGCGCACACATAGTGATCTGATATTTGTATACATTACAAAATGATCACCATGGTAAATCTTGTTACCATCTGTTACCATACAAAGATATTACATTATTATTGACTGTATTTCCCACACTGTGCATTTCATTCTCGGTGATTCGTTTATTCTGAAACTGGAAGTTTCCCTCATCTATTTCTCTCACCCTCCCACAACCCTTTCCTCTGGCAACCACCTGTTTGTTTTCTGTATCTATGACTCTTTTTCTGTTTTGTAATGTTTATTCACTTGTTTTGTTTTTTAGGTACCACATATCATTGAAATCATACAATATTTGTCTTTCTCAGTTTGACTTATTTTACTTAATATAATATGTTCTAGGTCCACCCATATTGTCGTCAGTAGCAAGATTTCATTGTTTTTTTTATGGCTAATATTCCATTGTATGTATATATATATACCACCTCTTCTTTATCCATTCATCTAGTGATAGGCACCTAGGATGCTTCCATACCTTGTCCATTGTGAATAATACTCCAATGAACATTGGGGCACATATGTCTTTTCGAATTAGTGTTTTTGTTTTCTTTGAAATAATGCTCAGAAGTGGAATTGTTGGATTGTAGTTCTATTTTTAAATTTTTCAGGAACTTCCACACTGTTTTCCATAGTGGCTGCACCAATTTACATTCCCACCAACAGTGCACAAATGTTCCCTTTTCTCCACACCCTCACCAACACGTGTTATTTGTCATTGTTTTGATAATATCCCTTCTGACAGGTGTGAGGTGATAGCTCATTGTGGTTTTGATTTACATTTCCCCAATGGTTTGTGATATTGAGCACCTTTTCATGTATCTGTTGGCCATCTATATGTCTTTTTTTGGAAAAATGTTTATTCAAGTCCTCTGCCCATTTTTAAATCAGGTTGGAGCAAATTTTCATATGCTTATCTGCCATCTGTACAACTACTTTGGTGAAGTGTCTGTTAGGATTCTTGGCCCACTTTTTAATCATGTTTGTTTTCTTATTGTTGAACTTCAAGAATTCTTTTATGTTTTGGACAATTGTCCTTTATCAAATGTATCTTTTGCAAATATTTCTCCCAGTCTGTGGATTTTCTTTTCATTCTCTTGCCAGTCTTTTGCTGACCAAAACTTTTAATTTTAATGATTCCAGGTCATAAATTCTTTCATGGATCTTGCCTTCGGTGTTGAATCTAAAAATTTATCATCATTCCCAAGGTCATCTAGGTTTTCTTCTGTTGTTTTGTAGGAGTTTTATAGCTGTGCATTTTACATTTAGGTGTGGGATCCATTTTAAATTATTTTATGTGAAAAGTGTAAAGTCTGTGTCTAGATTTGTTTTTTTGCATGTGGATGTCCAGTTGCTCTAGGACAATTTTTTTTTTTTCAATACAGTTTTTGCTCCATTGTATTGCTTTTGGTCCCTTGTCAAAAACCAATTCACCATATTTATATGGGTCTACTTCTGGCCTCTCTATTCTGTTCCATTGATCTGCTTATACTTTTGCCAGTACCACATTGTATTGATTACTGTAGCTCTATAAGTCTTGAAATCAAGTAGTATCAGTCCTCCAATTTGTTCTCCTGCAATATTGTTTTGGTTCTTCTGGAGCTTTTGCTCCTATATATATACATTAGAATCAGTTTGTTAATATCCACAAAATAGCTTTCTGGACTTTTGCCTGAGATTGCATTGAATATATCGATCAAATTGAGAAGAACTGACATCTTAACAATGTTGAGCCTTGCCATCCCTGAACATGGAATATATATTTGTTCAGTTCTTTGATTTCCATCATCAGAGTTTTCTTCATGTAGTTCTTGTACATATTTTGTTAGAATTTTACCTAACTATTTCATTTTTTAGATGCTAATGTAAATAGTATTTTGGTTTTATTTCTAATTCTACTTCCTCATTTCTAGTTCATAGGAAAGTGATTAAAATGTTATATATTGGGCTTCCCTGGTGGCGCAGTGCTTGAGAGTCCGCCTGCCGATGCAGGAGACGCGGGTTCGTGCCCCGTTTCGGGAAGATCCCACATGCCGCGGAGCGGCTGGGCCCGTGAGCCATGGCCACTGAGCCTGCGCGTCCGGAGCCTGTGCTCCGCAAATGGGAGAGGCCACAACAGTGAGAGGCCCGCATAACGCAAGGAAAAAAAAAAAAAAAAAAAAAAAAAAAAAAAAAAAATGTTATATATTAACCTTTATAGGATTTTTCTGAGGTTTCTTTTGGATTTTCTAGTGATGAATATGGCATCTGGGAACAAGGACAATTTTATTTATCCCTTCCCATTCTGTATAATTTTTATTGCATTTATTAGTACTTTAGTACAGTGTTACATTTATTAGTACTTCCAGTATGATCTTGAATAGGAGGGTGAGAGGAGACATTCTTGTCTTTTCCTGATCTTAGTGAGAAAGCTGAGAGTTTCTCACTTTTAAGTATGATGTTAGCTGTAGGTTTTTTATTCTTTATCAAGTTGATGAAGTTCTCCTCTATTCCTAGTTTAATAACAGTTTTTTTTTTTTTTTTGCTGTACGCGGGCCTCTCACTGTTGTGGCCTCTCCCGTTGCAGAGCACAGGCTCCGGGCGCGCAGGCTCAGCGGCCATGGCCCACGGGCCCAGCCGCTCCGCGGCATGTGGGATCTTCCCGGACCGGGGCACGAACCCGTATCCCCTGCATTGGCAGGCGGACTCTTAACCACTGCGCCACCAGGGAAGCCCAATAACAGTTTTTAATCAAGAATAGTTGTTGGATTTTGTCAAAAGCTTCTGCTTCTATTGATTTAATCATGTGATTTTTCTTTCTTAGGGTTTTTATGTGATAGATTATATTAACTGATTTTCTAACATTGAACCAAGTTGCATACCTGGGGTAAATCCCACTTAGTTGTTGTATATAATTCTTTTCATATATTGTTGGATTAGATTTGCTAATATTTTGTTGAGGATTTTTGCATCTAAGTTTATGAGAGACATTGGTCTATCTATAGCTTTCTTTTCTTGTGTTGTCTTTGATTTTGGTATAGGGTTATGCTTGCCAAATAGAATGAGTTTTAAAGTGTTCCCTTTATTTCGGTCTTCTGAAAGAGATTGGAGATTTTGTGTAATTTCTTCCATAAACACTTGGTAGAATTTACCAGCGAACCTATGAGGACCTGGCCTTTGTATTTTAGAAAGTTATTGCTGGTCAATTAAATTTCTTTCAGAGATATAGTCCTATTCAAATTTTCTATTTCTTTTTATGTGAATTTTGGCAAATTGTATCTTTTAAGGAATTGGTCCATTTGACCTAGTTTATGAAATCTGTGGGCATAGAGTTGTTCACAATCAATATTCCTTTATTATCCTTTAATGCCCATGGGATCTGTAGTGATGTTCCCTTTTTTACACCTGATATTAGAAATTTGTGTGTTCTCTCATTTGTTTGTTTTAGTAATTCTGGCTAGAGGCTTATTGATCTTATTAATCTTTTCAAAGATCAGCTTTTGGTTTCATTGATTTCTTTCTTTTGATTTCCTGTGTTAAATTTCATAGATTTCTGCTCTAATTTTTATTATTTCTCTTCCTCTGTTAATTTTGGATTTAATTTGTTTTTAAAAACTTAGATGCTTGGTTTCAGATATTTCTTCTTTTCTCATATATGCATTCAATGGTATAATTTTCCTTCTCAGCAGTGCTTTTGTTACATTCCATAAATTTTATTAAGTTTTGTGTTCATTTTCATTTAGTTCTTAATATTTAAATTTTCTTTTGAGATTTATTCTTTGGCTCATGTGTTATTTAGAAGTATGTTGTTTAATCTCCACGTATTTTGGAATTTTCAATTGATCTTTCTGTTGTTGATTTTAAGATTAATTCCATTGTAGTCTGAGGACAATGTATAATATCTTTTCTTTTAAACTTGTTAAAGTGTGTTTTATGGTCCAGAATAGTCTCTCTTAATGAATGTTCCAGGTTAGAGAAGAATGTGTATTCTGTTCTTGTTGCATGAAGTAGACTATTGATGTCAATTACTGTATATCCAGTTGATTGACAATGATTTTAGTTCAATTATGTTCTTACTGATTTTCTGCCTGCTGGATCTAACCATTTCTGATAGAGAGCTGTTGAAGTCTCCAGATATGATAGTGGATTCATTAATATTTTTTGCAATTCTTTTACTTTTTAACTCACTGTATCTGACCCTCTTTTGTTAGGCACATACACATAAAGAATTGTTCTGTCTCTTGCAGAAATTATCCCTTTATCATTATGTAATTGTAATGCCCTTATTTATCACTTATAACTTTCTTTGCTTTGAAATCTGTTCTGTCTGAAATTAATATACATACTCCTGCTGTCTTTTGATGAATTTTCCTTGATCCATTTAATTTTAATCTATATGAATCTTTTATTTAAAGTGGGTTTCTTATAAGCAATATATAGTTTGTTATTGATTTTTATCCACTCTGACAATTTCTGTCTTTTAAATGGTACTTTAGACAATTGATATTCAAAGTGACTATTGATATCATTGTATTGATATTATCATATTCATTACTGTTTTCTATTTGTTTCCTTTTTTCCTTTGTTCCTATTATTTTTTCCACTCTTTTTCTTCTTTTTTGTGGTTTTAATTGAGCATATTATATGATTCCATTTTCTCTCCTTTCTTAGTATATTGGTTATGTTTTTTTTTAACTTTTTTGTGGGTTTCCCTAGGGTTTGATATATAGATTATCTAAGTCCACTTTCAAATAATAATATATTACTTTACAGATAGTGTTAAGTACCTTATAGTAACCAAAAAAATGTCTAACTTCTCTCTCCTGTCCTTTGTATTACTGCTGTCATTTATTTCACTCATATATAGTGTAAGCATGTAAAATCGTCCATAGATGATAGATAGATAGATAGGTAATAGATGATTTATAAAGCATACATAATTAAATATATTGTTGTATTATTTGAACAAATTCTGACATGTTAGATCAATTAAGAGTTAGAAAATTTACAGCTTTTATTTTACTTACACTTATTCCTTCCTCAATTTCTTCTTACTTCACATAAATCTGAGTTTCTGAAATATATTATTATTATTCTCTCTAAAGAATTTTTTTAAACATTCCTTGAAAAACAAGTCTACTGCCAACAAATTTCCTCAATTTTTGTTGACCTTAGAAAATCTTTATTTCTCATTAATTCTTAAAATGTAATCTCCCAGGATGTAGAGTTTTAAGCTTTTTTGTTTGTTTGTTTTCTCTCACTTCTTCAGATATTTCACTCTGCTCTCTTTAGCTAGCATGGTTTTTGAGAAGGTGGTTTTAATTCGTATCTGTGTTCTTTAGATTTTCCTTTATCTTTGTAGTTTGAAAATGATGTGCTTACATGGGGGTTCTTTTCTTTCCTTGTTATTTTTGTTTGTCTTAATTTGTATGCTTTATTTATTTATTTATTTATTTATTTTGCATTTATCCTGCTTATTGTCTCTGAGACTCCTGGATCTGTGGTTTGGTGTCTGACATTAATTCAGAGAAATTCTCGGTCATTATAGTTTAAAGTATTCCTTATGTTCCCATTTCTTTTTCTTCTGTTTCTGATATTCCCACTATATATATATATATATATATATATATATATATATTACACCTATGTTACACCTTTTGAATTTGTCCCAGAGTCCTTGGATATTCCAGGATTTTGTTTTGTTTTTGTTCTCTTTGATTTTTCAAATCTCAAGAATTATATTGATATACCCTCTAAATCTGAGGTTCCTTCCTCAGTCATGTCAAGACTACTAACAAGTCCATTGAAGGGATTCTTCATTTGTGTAATGACTTTTTTTGTGTGTGTGTGTGATATGCGGGCCTCTCACTGTTGTGGCCTCTCCTGTTGCAGAGCACAGGCTACAGTCGTGCAGGCCCAGCGGCCATGGCTCATGGGCCCAGCCGCTCCGCAGCACGTTGGATCTTCCTGGACCGGGACACAAACCCACATCTTCTGCAATGGCAGGCAGACCCTCAACCACTGTGCCACCAGGGAAGCCCTTGTGTAATGACATTTTTTATCTCAAGCATTTTTTTTTTACTTTTCTTAGGGTTACCCTCTTTGCTTATATTGCTCATCTGTTCTTGAATGCTGTCTCTGTTCACCATTACAGCCCTTAGCATATTAATCATATTTGTTTTAAATTCTCCATTTGCTAATTCCAACATCCTTAACATGTCTGGTACTAATGCTTGCTCTACCTCTCAAAATTGTGAGGTTTGGGTTTTTTTTTTTTTTTGCCTATTTTTTTGATCCTTGTAATATTTTTGAAATGTGGATATGGTGTATGGGTAAAATAATCTGTAATTAGTAGTGTTGTGGTAAAGTTTTGGGGAAAGGGAAGCATTCTATGGTTCTATGATTAGATTTTAGTCTTTTAATGAGCTGATGCCTCTGAAGTATGAACTTCACAAGAGTTTCTTGTTTTTGTTTTTTTTGGTTTATTTTCTCCCTTTAGTTGGAACAGGATGGCTCCAGCTAACAAGAGTTTGTATTTTTCTTCCCCCAGGTCAGTAAGCCTATGATAATATCCCAACTGTTTAGATCTGTTTAACTAGTTTCCCCTGAGGGCAGGCCTTGTTAAAAAGAATCCTATGCTTTATTTCAAAATGGTTATTTACCTCTTCTTACAGAAACAATAAGGGATTTTTCTCCAATATTTACTATGCTAATCTTGTTGAGGTCCTGGATGTAAATATCACAATATTGTGGGAACCCCATTATGACTGGTTCCTCCTGCAGTTTTTAAAACTGAGCTGCCCATGCCAAACATTGAGCTTTTCTTCTTTTAATTATAGTTCAGATTTCCTTACTCTAACATTGATTCCCAAGGCAGTTTCTGCTCCTAAATATCTTTTCAGGTTAGCAGTGATAACTTGCTTATCTTTGCTTGTCTTTCTCTCTACTCTTGAGGGCAGAAGTTTGCCCTGTTTCCTCCCTTCTCTTATACATCCAAGTAGAGCTGGTATTTTTTTCAGTCTGTTCAGCTTTTACTTGTTATTAGAATGGAGTAGTGCCTTCCAAGCTCCTTACATATGGAACCAGAAACTCCATTGGATAATTTTGAAGATAGAAGAGACATAGTCTCTTATCATGTTCCAAAAACTCATCTTACTGCTCTTTGGAGAATATACAGCTGGCTAAAAAGAACAAAGGCAGAGAGATAAGTAAGAAAACCACTGCCTCACCAAGGAAAAGTTAATGTGGCTTAGACAAAAATGAACCAATAGAGGTGATAAGAACTGGTTGCATTTTGGATCTGTTTTTAATGTGGAAGTGATGGGGTTTGCAGATGACGTGGCCTGCAAGGGATAAAAAAACAATAATGGTCATATAGTTTTTGGCCTTCATGACTGAGCTAATGGAGATGCCATTTGCTGAGATGGAGAAAGGAGTGGGAAGAGGAAATCATAATGTTACAGACATGTTAAATTTGAGATTCTTTTTAAATATCCAAGTAGAAATATGTTAAACACCTAGTTGGATATATTAGGTCAAAGCTCAGGGGACAGGTAGGGAAAATATGAAAATTACCAAATGAAAGTGGGGAAGGCATAGCTGGAGGTAAAATAAATTCCAAGTAAATATAATGTCCTAAAAGTTATGCAAAGAAGAGTTTTGAGAAAGAAGATGTGATCAATTTCATCAATTGCTTCTGCAGACTGGAGTAAGATGAATACTGAGACTAAAATATTGGATTTGGCAAGACGGAGGTGGTTGTTGGCAACAATGACAAGAGTGGTTTCAGTGGCCGAGAAGAGAGTGGGAGATAAAAATCGTGAGCATTTCAGCTGAAGGGATACATTAATCCATATCAATATCCATATTGTAAGAGTGAGCTACCATTTCCTTTCTCCCCACAGGAATTTTTTGCTTTGTGGTATTAAAAACATGTTGTTGTCTAGAGATAATTATTCCTTTGTTTTTACATTACTTTCTACACTTTCTTGGGTCATGTTGTTTATGCACCAATGGCTAGTGTTCAACAAAATAGATCTATAGTATTTTGACTCATATATTTCTCCTTTCCTCTTCTCTTATCCCTTCTCACCTTTCTTTTGTCTCCCTAACTTCCTCTTCATTTTATTCCTCTTCCTCTCTTTTTTTTATCTCTAGGATAAAGATGTGTTAAGGACAGTTGTATTTAACAGGTCCACAATTATACTCAGGAAAATATTTTTTTCTCAGAGCTATAACTTCATTATTTACTTAAACCATCATTTTATATTCCTTTAAAATGTTTTCCTTCCAGGGAGGCTCTTCATCACTCATTCTGAATTGACTTCTACTAGACCACTTCCAGACTTCCTTGTCAGTGCATGAATTTGCTTGAATAAACATTGAAATAGACATTGGAAGTCTATGACTGAAACTGTAATCTATTGAACACACTTGATCTCAACATTTTATTATCCTTTTGATGTTCATGGAATCAAGAGTGATGGCCCTGTCCTTATTTCTAATATTGGCAATTGGATTTTCTCTCTTTTCTTTTTGGTTAGCCTGAATAGAAAGTTATCAATTTCATTAGTCTTTTTAAAGAACCAGCTTTTGTTGGTTTTCCTATTGTTTTCTTGTTTTCAATTTCATTGATTTCTGCTCATTAATTATTATTTTTTTCTGCTTGCTTTAGGCTTATATCACACTTTTTTTTCTAGTTTCCTAAGATAGAAACTTAAGTTTCTATTTACATCATTTTATCTTTTCTATTATAGGCAGTTAATGCTATAAATTTCTCTCTAAACACTGCTTTTGTTGCTTTCCACAAATTTTAATGTTTTGTTTTCATTTTCTTCAAAATAACTTTTAGGTTTTCTTGATAATTTTTTGATCCATGAATTATTCATAAATGTGTTGTTTGACTTTCATATATTTGGCAGATTTTCCAGCTATTTTTGTTTTATTGATTCATAGTTTTATTACATTGTCATCTGAGAACATACTTTAAATTACTTGTATTCTTTTAAATTTGTTCAAGTGTGTTTTATGTTCAAAAGGTAGTTTATCTTGGTGACTGTACCATGTGATCTTGAAAAGAATATATATCTTATTATTGCCAGGTAGAGTATTTTGTAAAGATCAATTAGATCAAATTAATAGCACTGTCAGGTCAATTATGTCCTACTGATATACTGCTTACTTGATCTATTAATGACTGAAAGAAAGTGTTGAAGTCTCAAACTATAATAGTGGATTTGTCCCTTATTTCAGTTTTAGCAATTTTTGCATCACATATTTTGACACTCACTAGTTAGGTGCACACACATTTAAGGTTGTTATATCTTCTTGAGGATTGACTCTTTTATCATTATGAAAAGCATTTACTTATTCCTGAAAATTTTTTCTACCTTATCTGAAATTAATAAAGCTACTCCTGCTTTTTTTACATACTGTTAGCATGATCTTTACCCAACGCTTTACTTTTAACCTATCAGTCTTTATATTTAAGACAATATATTATTGTCCTGTTTTTAAAAATCTTTATTTTTATTATTATTATTATTTTTTGCTGTACGTGGGCCTCTCAGTGTTGTGACCTCTCCTGTTATGGAGCACAGGATCTGGACGTGCAGGCTCAGCGGCCATGGCTCATGGGCCCAGCTGCTCTGTGGCTGTGGGATCTGTGACCTCTCCTGTTATGGAGCACAGGATCTGGACGTGCAGGCTCAGCGGCCATGGCTCATGGGCCCAGCTGCTCTGTGGCATGTGGGATCTTCCTGGACCGGGGCACGAACCTGTGTCCCCTACATCGGCAGGCGGACTTTCAACCACTGCACCACCAGGGAAGCCCAAAAAATCTTTATTCTTTTTGTAAATCTTTTTAATCTACTTTCATCTCTTAATGTGTTGGAATTAGAATATTCAGATACTTCACACTTAAATTGATTATCATTATATTTAGCTTAGTATCTGCCATGTTTGTAACTGTTTCCTCTTCATTGTATTGTTTTTTTTGTTTCCTTTGTCTTACTTATTTTCTGCTTCTCTCTTTTTAATGGAGCATTTTAAATGGCTTCTTTTTATCTCCTCTCTTAGTATAGTGAAAAAAATATTTACTGTTTTCCTTAGAGTTTCAATATACATTTTTAAGTACTGTAAATCCATCTTCAGATAATACTATACCCCTTTATGTGTTGGGAAGGAACCTTATAACAGAGTATTCTAACTTACTCCCTTCCATCCTTTATGACATTGCTGTAATTTATTTCACTTATCCATATACTATCTTTTAGATCAATTAAAAGAAAAAAAATAAAATTTTGTTTTACCTTCATCTATTTATTCTTTAACAGTCTTCCTTTCTCTATGTAGTTCTGAGTTTTGACCTACTTTATTTTTCTTCTCCTTGAAGAACTTTTCACATTTCTTGCAAGGCAGATCTGCTGCCAATGTAGTCCCTATTTTTGTGTGAGAGAGTCTGTATTTCTTCTTTAGTTTCAATGGATGTTTTCACTTGGCATAGAAATCTATGTTGTTTTCCTTTTTCAACACATCAGCTATTCCAATCTACTCTATTCTTGCTCCCATATTTACTGATAAGAACTCTACTGTAAGTCGTACACTTGTTCCTCTATATATAAGATTACCTCCTCACCCCAGATTTTTTCAAGATTATCCCTTTGTCTTTGGTTTTCTGAAGGTTGTTATATATGCTAACTGAGGTTGTTTTTGGTATTTATCTTAATTGGCATCCTCCTAGTTTCCTGAATCTGTGGTTTTGTGTCTGTGATTAATTTTAGAAAGTTCTTGGGCACATGTTATATTTTTTGGAATTATCACACAATTGTTGGATGTCCTGTTCTGTTTCTTCTTTTATCCATTGTTTTTCATGTTAACCTGGCTAGGAGCTGTGTTGTATTTAGTGTTTTCTGTAACTACAGATACCAGACTTTAATTTCCTTTAATGTCCTTATTTCTGTTTCCTTTGAGTTTGGCTTTGCTAGAATATGACAAAAATATAAATGAATTTCTTGTCTCAAAACAAAGAGATGAAACTTGCTGGTGCCAGAAATGAGGAGGAACTTCAAACCTAGAAGAGTGAGTGAGTCGATGCAAAAATAACTCATGGGAGCTGTGTGGGCAGACATATCTATATCTGGACTTTTAATGCCTAGACAAGTCTAGAAGTAGAAACCCTGGAGGTATAGTAGTAAGAAACTGAGCTCTTCCTTCTGTCATCTGTGTCTTGTATTCACCCTTTTTATATCAAAGTCCTGTTGGGGTGGTTGTAAGGTGTGTGTAGATCATTAGACTGCAGGCTCCATGAGTTTCTCACTCTCATGCTAGTTCACACTCAGTCTCCACCAATTTGTCAATTTGTCAAAATTAAATGTTCTTGTCAGTTTATGACTACAGTGGCTTCTGCTCTAGGTACATAGAGCTCAGCTGTGACTCTGGATTCACATGTCACTCTAAATTTGGGAGTGACAATTTGACCCACAACCTCAGTTTTCTGATGGGTCTGAGAAAATTCACTGCTTTGGTTAGTCCATTTGGTAAAGATGGTAGCTATGACTTCAAAACTCTTTACATGTCAAAGATGAAACTGGAAGCTCACATTTAATATTTTGAATTTTGTAACAAAATAAAAGTTATCTTGGGAAATTAAACTTTGGAATATGTTATATTCAAAATTATTAGCATTGATTTCACTACCTGTGAATTTTCACTATTTCCAAGTAATGTTATGAAGGAGTTGTGACCATATCATAACATTTTAAAATTGGCATTTTTCAACTCTAACTTATATAACTTAGTGGGCCATATTCTAACTGTATCAGCATCAATAAACTCAATATTGTACCCTTCCAAATTGCAGAAAAGTTCAGGTATAAGACATTAAGTAGAAAATGATGTCAAACTAAAAGTAAGTGATGATATACTGTTGTCCAAGAAATCTCACAGAGCTGGAATTTCCTGTCTATTTGTGTAGTTTATTTAATTTCTTTAACTGCAGATTCTGGTTTCTACCGGAAGTCTATTCCTGTGTTTATTTATGATATCCATTCACTGGATTTATAAATGTATAGCTGTTGCCTAACTTGTTAGGTATGTGCACATAAAATAAATGAAAACAAATGCTTTCATTAACACAGCTGCTCTATAATATTTAGTTCAAATAATTCTGTATTGACTTCATACAGACAAGAGACTTGGGAAAGAAAAAGGAATGGAATAGTGAAATACAAAAATAGCCTTCCTTTAATTCAAGAAACTGATAGTAGGAGAACTGATACTTGTGCTCTAAAAAAACATAGAGAGTAGATACTAAAGACAAAAATAGCATAAATATTAACATTGAATCATAACTATTATGGTGCCACCCAAACACATGCTACAGTCCTTTTTAGTGTTTCAAAGTTCTCAAATAAGGACATTTTTTTTTTAAGAAAGTATGAGCTGTACCTTTGCTAAATATGCTTCAGATTTGTTTTAAGACATTATGAAAATTAAGAAATTTTATTGTGAAAGAAAACCATTTTAAGTCACCAATAGAAAAAGACTTTCAAGAAAATATCCTTTTAATTCTCATCCCCAAAAAGATTAAGTCAAATTCCTATACTAACTGCATTATGTCTAGCCCCTTGCCTAAGTTGAGATTTTTTTTTTTTTTTTTTTTTTTTTTTTTTAAATTTAGAGCTGTCTAGCCAGGATACATGATTAGTGAAAGACAAGGTGGGAGAGGAAGTGTGTTGACAGACGTTCTGCCTGTACCTCATAGTTCAGCATATGAACACATAGAATTCCTGGATGGAATATGTCAGAGAAAAACAGAAATATATTGCTGGTCTCAAAAGAAGGAGATGAAATTGGCACGTGACATAAATAAGGAAGGACATGAACCTAAAGTAATGAGAGTGAGTGTTTTGAAGGCAAAACAATTCATGGTAAATTCTTGACCAGATATGTCTTTTTGGATTCTTAATGCCCAGACAAGGCCAAGGGTAGAATCACACGTATCACAGTAGGCTGGTCCTGAGCTCCCTGTGTAAAACCAGGAACCAGAAGAGAGCTAAATTATCCATAATGTTTTTGCCCACTGTGTTAATTTGCAAGGGCTGCCATATCAAATTACTGTAAAGTTTGTGGCTTAAAACAATTGGAATTTATTCTCTTTTAGTTATGAAAGCTAGAAGTCAAAAATCAAGATATCAGCAGAAAAAAAAAAAAAGATATCTGCAGAGCCATGTTCCCTGCTGCTCTAGGGAAGACTCTATTTTTTCTAGCTTCTGGATGCTTCTAGCAATCTTCACATTCCTTGGCTTGTGGCTCCATCACTCTCTTCTATGCATCAATCTTCACATGACCTCTAACATTGTGTGTCTCTCTTTGTGTTTTCTTCTCTTTTCATAAGGATTCCAGTCAATGAATTTGGGGTCTTCCCTAAATTCAGTATGATTTCATTTCAAAAATTTTAATTAATTGCATCTGCAAAACCTTTAGTTCCAAATAAGGTCACATTCTGAAGTTCTGAGTTGACATGGATTCTTGAGGGACAGTGTTTAACCCACAATGCTCACTGTGCCAAGAACATTGTATTGAAGTGGAACACTCAGACTGGCTGGGGATTCAAACAGAGCTACCCAGGAGAAATTGTAAACCCAAGTGTGCCATGTTACCTGAATTTACATCACCTTATAGTATAGAACACCAGTGCTAGATAGTTACATAAAATATGCAGGTCAAAATACTCATGGCACCTTATCAGATATTAGGGAGGTTTCCACAATTCTTGGCCCATGGAGAATTCCCAAATAATTTGGATTTTTTCTATTGATGATTACTAAAGCTTTCCAAAGTGCCAGGTCCATTTAATTTGTCTTTACTTATTTCATTATTGTTACCAAGTCCAAGCTTGTGCTGCTTGCCAAATGACAAGCCAGTAAATCAAGAGACAAGGTGTTGAATCAAGGAATAATGACTTTATTTAGAAAGCTAGCAGACTGAGAAGATGTTGGACTCAAACATCTCAAACAAGCGTCTCAAAGAACCATCTTACTAGACTTAGAATTCCAGTTTCTTTTATACTAAAAGGGGAGGGTGGTTTGTTGTTTCAAACTTCTTGGTGCCAGCCAGACCTCAAAGAGGATGTGATAATCCTTCATTCTTGCAGCTGTCCACATAGGTCTGGCCATGATGTGCCTGTAAAGTTCCAACAAGACAAATGTTATTCTCTGTTCTGCCACTTTTTCTCTCTGTATGAATGAAAAGTGTTATATCTTTAAAGATCAGGCCTGGGAGACAGAACCTTGAGAAAGGGCTATTATGTATAGTTTAGACTATATGCAACAGTCTTTCACAAGGGTGCAGAGACAGCACAAGGGTTAGAGATAAAGGAATAGATGCAGTATGGAGTCAAGTGTGTTCTTCTCTGTTACATTATTAGATTCTTATTTCTAATTGTGCATAGAGGACAAAGGGTATGAGAAATGGACAAGAAATGAAATTGTCTTGGTTCAAAACCTACCTTTGACAATAACCACCTAATTGACCCCATAGAACCTCAGTTTCCTCACCAAAAAAATGGGGATTACCATAACTCCTCTGCTTACAACACAGGTTATTATGGGGACAACATGAAACAGTGAATTTGAAAGCATATTGAAAACTGAAAGATGCTATGCAGATAAATACAAGGGATTAAGGGCTTTGGAAACTGTCCATCATGACTGCAAAATAAATCTGTGTAGTCAATGTTTAAAGGTTAATATAGCCTAAAAGATTGACGTCTAAGTAGAAAAACCCTAAAAGTGGTGAAAGATTTTCTCAAAGGAACAGCAAACTCTTCCAAATAAATGGCATGATTTCAAATTATAAAAATAAAATTAGAAAACTGAACAATAGAGTTAAACATATTCTTTATAAGATGAGCTGAGTTCAACTATCATCAAGCTTCAGACTATGTTTAAACATTGACGTCCAAGTTTATTTTTAGCTTTGAGGCTGAGTCTGCAGTGGATTTCTCATTGGCTTCCTAGGTAGTTTCACTGGCATGTACTATAAGTCACACTTAGCAAAAGACAACATGCATTTTTACTAACATTAAGATCCTTGCGGGAAAGTAAAAGACTACTCATGAGCTCAGCTCACAGAATTTGCTCTCTGCAACAAAACATTGCTCACTAGCCCACATACTACCATATCACTATTGGATAGTTATTTTTCTTACTGGCGTTAAAAAAGCAAATTAGGAAGCTTCTGTGTACTGCAACCTTGTTTTGGTATTACTGTTATCTTGACTGCAACAGGATACACAAGTCCAATAAGTAAAAACAGTAGCTTTCTAACACTGGGAAAATTTCATGCTTATTTTATTCCCATAATGCTGAGGCCAATCAACAAGAGACTGACTTTTCCTAAATACCAGGACTGTAGCTCTCAATTCCTGGTTTAGACAGTCTATCCTATGATTCCTTGATTAATTCTTTATTTATTCTCTCCCATCAAGAGTAGACCCAACAGGAAATCTGTCTGGGAATAATTGGAATGATATATACTTTTCCTTGCATCTTTCTTACATCTTATCAGTGGGGTAAATGACACAATCTTTAGCAGACAATCAAAAGTATATACTGGTGCTCAAAACTCTTCTGTCCAACCCATAAATCATCAAGGAAGATTCCCTCCTCCATTGTCTACGCATTAGGGAAATTGAGTATGCCAAACAAATTCACTTCAGGAAACGTCCATAATGTCAGATTGTTGGAGCACTTAACAGCTCCATCACTGATATAATGTGAAGAGGCAAATTCCCAACAGGAAACATTTGGGGCCATATTTCCAGCTCTGGTCCCTCTTGATATTGTCTACTCCAGGCCTCCTTGTGAGTCTGTTTTCCCCATTTTTCTTCCCATTACTTTATATTTTCCCACCTTCCAAACTCCTCCATACAGATAAATCTGCTTGGCTTTGATGTTGAATCACTCTAGGATTTATCTCTGTATCTTCCTCCACTTGATCATGAATTTTACACTAAAGACTAGTTCCACACCATCTAAGAGCCAAGTATCAGGGACACTAAAACTGAACTGGTATCTCCCACTCCACTTCTGATAAGAAACGAGCTATGTGTCAGGCACTGTACTAGACCTAAAGAATAAAGTATTAGAAAGATAATTTTGTCTTTGAAGGGGTTTTCAATGATGGGCACATGATTGCAGGAGAGACCGGAGAGTATGTAACTCTAACATAATGTAGAAAATGATAAAAATGGTAGTGTTTTCTGAGATCTATGAGAAGAGAGAATGAGAAATATTAATTTTGTTTAGATAGGTGAAAAGTTAGAGAAATAAACTGAAAAACTTTTGAACAATGTGTGGAGGGGTCCCATGCTTAATTTATATTAAGGTGTCTTAAAGGAATAGCATGATCAACAAGGCAGATAAAAACAGGAGAAGACTAAAATTTAATGAGACTCTATGGAAGCTACTGTCACTACTGTGACCTTGAATAGAGTTGCTTTACTACACAATTAGAAAAGAGGAAAATAATTTAAAGACAAATTTGCAACTAAATATTTCTGGTTATGCCTACTCCAGTACTACACAGTACAGTGGGATGTGGAAATAATGCTTAAATTTTAGAAATTTCTGTATTACCTTCAAAACTTTGTAATATTTGAGTATTTGTTAATCTCCTGTATTATAGTTTATTTAATATTTTAAGTTATATACATTTTTTGTTAGCCTAGCTTGAAGCAGTACTAACTGTAAAATCATGAATTTGATATATTTGTATGTGTGTATGTATATATATATATATATATATATATAT
>NW_006773125.1:265888-269516 GCF_000442215.2 Lipotes vexillifer | reverse complement strand
GTTATATTTGTGTGTGTGTGTGTATATATATATATATATATATATATATATATATATATATATATATACTAATGTACATTAAAACGTTGTTGATAGCACAACTATAAATAATCTTGCATACCTTGTAACTCAGACCACAGTTTGGGAGATGGTGGTCTATAAGTCTACAAAGTCTCCACTTATCTCCAAATGTAGACATACAATGATTCACTCTATAGAGACTGCCATTCTGATCATTTTAATTTTATTCAAGGAGTACTGGTTGTTAAGAACTTAAGTCTGAATATTGGATATACTTCTCACCAGTTGTGTGACTTGGGACAATCTACTTAGCCTCTGTGAGTCTCCATTTTGTCCTCTGTAAATAGGAAAATGGTACCTACCTTTCAGAGTTATTTTTAGGGTTGAATGAAATGATGTACTCGAAGGCTTAGGCATGGTTCTTGGTACACATTAATCAAACCATAAACTGTACATATTTGTGTTATATTTGCATTGTCTCACAAAGTGGGAGAATTATCTCCAGAAAGAAATGAATGCATTTCATTTTAATTACCTGGAAATCATTTTCTTACACTTTCCCATTAATTGACTTGTTTGAAGCAGAATAACAGAGTGCATTAGGTATAAATTCATGAAAATTTTGAGGACTAGCCAAAATTTATGACCACAAATTTATCTGAGTAGCGGGGAACCACAGAAAGTTAGAAGAATACAAGAGCAGCCTAAGATGATCTCTTATAGTAGCTGCCATTTAATGACCATTTACTATGTCTCAAATGTATACAGTGTCTTACTTAATCCTTTCAATAACTTCTGAGGTCCCAAGGGTGTAAGTAACTTGCCAAAATTAAAGGCACAAAGCAGACAGTCTGGGCATCAGGTACATCGGAACACAGTGCATATGCTCTTTTTTTTTTTTTTTTTTGGAATGAACCATGTTGCTGTATCCATGTAGTCTTTGGGTAGCTCTTGTCGTGTCTTCTAGGAGATACAGGATAGACCACTAAGGGAGGAGAGAACTAAAGGCAAACTTTGTTTCCCAGACACTTTTGTTCAGGGACACTGTAGAGTAAATTTTCAAGTAATACATCCTATTAGGAAAGAAAAACAGAGGTAATTTGTGAGGAGCAGCAAAAGCCATCAGGAAAAAACAATCTCTTTTCCTTGCACATACTTTCAAAGCAGTCCTATAGGCATGTCAGCTTAAATGGAATAATTAGTGTAAGAGCTTCAACATTAGATACAAAGTGATGGTGAGATTAATCTTGGGTATTTAACGAAAAAACATCTCCTCTTTTAACCAGAAGTCTGACAACCTGGTGACAGTACAGATCTGTTCCACAGGCCATTTAATTAAGAACTATCATATAGAAATCTATTTTGATCACCAAATAAAAAAGAGTCTTGTTTAAATCAAGTTGTTTACATGGTAGGTTCTTGAGGTCAAACATATCTCTTGCCGTACTTGAAAATAATCTTTAGTCATTTTTGGATTGGGTTATGATTAAGGTACCACCAATTTCTCATTCTAAATTTACAGTTTATCTTTCTTTAATCCTAAGTATTGTTGCATTTTAATCCATTTAAAATATTTATCTCCATCACTGACAACAAAAAAAATGTGTTTTGTACATTATATGAGCAAATGCTATGATTATGTAATATCTAGTGCTTCTGTTTACATTATTGAAATCAGTCATGTTTGTTCTAGTAGAAATTTAAGTAATTATATATTCTGAATTTTCAATAAGGAGATGAGGTACATGGAGTTTTGTAAGAATAAGAGGAAGATGAGGTTAGAGAGTGCTAATTTGTTTTGTGTTGGGTTTCTTGTTTTTGTTTGTTTTTTAAAATTCTCTGAAAGATGTTTGAACCATGTTCTCTACAGCAAGAAATTATCCATTCACATTTTATGTTATTATGTCTGGTTATTTCCTCTCAGACTATAGTTTTTGGAAACATATGAGAAAAATTTAAAACATTTATACCTCTTATAATTTGACTCCAGTAGGAAGCAGGAGGCTAACAGGAAAAAAAGAAAAAAGGGACACAATATTTATGACATATACACTATAATTATATTATGTTAAAACTACTGAAGATGAAATGCAGTCTAGTTACCTCTTATTCTTATTATATTCATGGGTCATATCTAGTCTATCTATAGCAAACATCAGTTTTGTATTAATGATATTTTCATACTAATAATTTCATTTTTAAATATTTTATAGTCTCTAAGATCTTCCCATAGTTATGATTTTATTTTGATACTCATCTATCTAGATAAGAAAGCATGAAAGTTAATATACTATTAATTTGTAAATTCAAACAGTGAAACTACAAGAAACTATGGGACTGGTCAAATCACTACAGTTACAGTATGGCAGGACTTCTGTTAGAAGAGAGAGCTTCTCAGGCTTTGAAGCTGTACTGTGCTCTCAACAGTAGGAACCCATTTTTAAAATAACAAATAAATATCAAGCAATACATTTGATTTGTCACAGGAATGTGTATACTACAGAATCTTTGTTTGCAAATAATGTTATTCTAAAAAGATATATCACTTTTAGAATCCTTATAGATGCTATCTTAGTCTGCAAAACTACTTCCTCATAAAGAATAAAGCAGAGAGATGTGTATATTGTTTCCATTTCAAAAATAACAGATTAATTACCTAAAATGTCAAAAAGCAGTTGCAGAATCCCAAATTACTTTGCATTTTGTTTCAGCTATTTGATGTTAGAAAGAAATGATCATCCCTTTAGTAATGACATTTTAAATGTCCTTTCTCTCTATTCCACCTCATTAAAATATAAACCTTTAAGCACTAGGCACATACTTTAATGTTGAAGCGTGTTATTGTGTTCAAATCTTCTAAAGCTGTGCTCATATATCATACTCATTTAAAAATAATTATATATTTTTTAATAAGTAGGATTTCCACCAGGTGCTCCTCCTCCTACTTTAAACAAGCATATGGACATTTTAACAGGTCATATTTTTTCACTAAGGTGTTTGAAATCAACCACAAAATTTCTCAATAGTAGCTAACCCAGTAGCTTTGTTTAGTGGGCAAGATGAAGAATAATATCCAATCCATAGTCAGTGTGTAAATGGTGAATTCAGTGATTACTACTTTCCCATTAAGAATATGTTCAATTATGCCACAGATGGAACACTACTTGGTTTAATGAGGAATTAAAATGAATGAAATGAGATTTAGACTAGAATCTCATGAGCATTAATAGAGTGATTAAAGTAGGTATGGAACTTTTTATTTTTTAAATTTTATTTTGCACTCCAATCAAAATGCTTTATTTTTAGAAAAATTTAAGAATGATTAAATCATGCATGTTATTTTTTAATTGAAGTTCTTTTTTCTCTTTGACTCACAAAATATGTGTACTAAAATATTTAGATAGACTCTCATTGCTGTATAAAAACATTGTTACATAATAACAATATATAATAAAACATTCCATTATTAATTTGGAAATTAAAAGAACACTCAAACTAATATAATTGTTAACACTTATTGAATGCTTATTGTTTTCCAGATAGTATTTTAATACTTTCATATATTACCCCTTGGGAGCCCTCCTAATCATCCTGTGAAGTAAGCATT
>NW_006773125.1:243582-265878 GCF_000442215.2 Lipotes vexillifer | reverse complement strand
GTAGGGAAATTAGTTTTATGAGTTTGAATGACTTGCACGAAGTCACAGGATGTGGTCAGCAGAATATTAATATGACCTCCAAGATCCCCATCCCTTGGAGTATATAAACTGTATAATCCCTGGATCTGTGAACATGATGGATTTCACTCCTGGGATTAGGTTGTTATTTGGCACAGTTCATTTTAATAAAAGGAGATTATCTTCAGTGGGGCTGACCTAATCAGGTGTTCCTTGAAAAAGGACTGGTGACTTACTGAAGCCAACGATTCAAAGTCAGAGAGACTGAAAGCATCATGGAGATTTGACAGGAGAGAAGATTCTACTTTTTTGGCTTTGAAGATAGAGAGGGTCATGTTGAAAGGATCTCAGAGTGGCCTCAATGAATTGAGAGTAACCCACAGCAGACAGCCAGCAAATAATTGGGGACCTCAGCCCTACAACCACAAGGAACTAAAGTTTGCCAAAAACCTGAAATAGCTTGAAACCGAATTCCTCCTAAATAACTTCAGACAAAAAACTAAGTACAGCCAACACCTTGATTTAAGGTTGAAAAGTAGCTGAATTGTGAACAATGTCATGCTGTGCCTCGTTTTCTGACCTACAGAACTATGAACTAATTGATGCATGTTGTTTTAAGCCACTATATGTGTGGTAATTTGTTACACAGCATAGAAAAATAACTGCACAAGATAAGTAAAAATTTACTTACAGGAAACCTGATTATATTGCCTCTACCCCTCTATCCTATTCCTCTCAACAGTCTAGACACTGCTTCAGGAAAACAGATTTATTTACTGGTCTTGATTGAATGTATCTTTCTACAACCCTATGTGAGTCAACCTGATTTAATGGAAAGACAATTGGATTTGGAGTAGATAATATTTATCTCACAAGTTAAATAAAATGATACTATTTGTTTATTCAATTATTTATTTGGAAATGTCTTGAACAAACTAGCATATAGCAATTGTTCAATAAACTTTGCTTACCACCTTGCTCCTAATTAATACTCAAATTATATATCATGAAAGTTACAAAAACTATAGTACATCTGTACCAGTTATACATAAAAATGTTGCTTTCATTTCTAATGCTTTCCCTGACTTAACATAGCACTCTATAAGGACAAAATTCCTACTTATAACTCAGATTTTACTAGATTTTTATTTCCCTGATCTCTCAGACAGAAGCAGAAGTGTTTTAATGGGCTCTAATTTTACCTTGTACACTGCACACATACACACACATTATTTTCTGCAAGCATGTTCAATGTCATACATGTTCAATCACAAGCTCTTAGCATAGAAGTACATGTATGCAATATTTAGTAAGGGTTTTCTAAGTGAATTTTTGAAATTTTATAAGAAAGACACTTAGAATGTATAAAGATAGGTTAAAAGCTTCCTATTAAAGATTTCTAGTTGATAAATCTAAAGGCATATAAGCCTTTAGAATAAACATATCAAATGCATCATCTAACATTATTCTCACTGGCTAAATATCAAAAACATAGATTCATGCTCATCAGATGAGGCACTTGCTTATAGATAGAATGAATAGGAATTTTTTTCAAGTAATTATTTGAGGGAAGCCATCAAAAAAGTAGAGATTGGAAAATTTACTTTTCCAAAAAGACCCTACTCAAGGCTTGTGGTGTCTGAGTTTCTTATTAATTCCGATATGTTATGTTTATAGTTTTTTTTTTTTTGAAAATGTAGCTTCCTGTTTCTAAGAAAACAATTTGTCTAGGAAAAGCCTCAAATTTTTCTTAAACATAAAATTGTTCCTACCAAAGTACATTTTTGATGGGATTAGTAAATTGACTTGTAGAAACATAGACATACACATCTCGCTTTTTTATTATTGCCATACATATTACAAATTTATACAAGTCTGTCAACACCATCATATAATTATTGCTTTATGCAATTATTTTTTATCAGGTAGGGGAAGAAAACAGTTGTAAAAAATACATTCATACTCTTTTACATTTAACTATCATTACTGGTGCTCTTTATATGTTTCATATGGGTTCAAGTTACAGTTGACCCTTGAACAACATGGGTTTGAACTATACAGGTCCACTTATAGAAAACATTTTTCAATAATTACATACAACACTGCATGCTCCGTGGTTGGTTGAATCCATGGCTATGGAGTCAGATATGGAAGGCCGACTCTGGGTGTTAAGCTTCTGTGGATTTTGGTATCCATGGTGGGTCCTGGAACTAATCTCCCAGGGATACCAAGGAACAACTGTACTATTCAGTGTTGTTTCATTTCTGAATGAAATACTCTTTCATATTTCTTGTAGGGTGTTTCTGCTAGCAATATATTTTCTCCCTTTTTGTGTATCCGGAAATGTATTAATTTCTCGTTCAATTTTTTAAAATAGTTTTGTTTGATACAGAATTCATGATTGACAGACTTTCTTTTGGCACTTTAGTATGTTGCCCCACTGCCTTTTGGTCTCCATGCTTAATGATGAGATGTTAATTGTTAATCATGTTGAGGCTTCTTTGTACGTGATGAATTATTTTTTTTCTTAGTGCTTTCTAAATTATCTCTGTATTTGGCATTTGAAAGCTTGACTATATTATTCTAGGCATTGATTTCCTTGAGTTTTTTTTTTTTTTTTTTTTTAACTACTCTGAGTTTGTTGTATTTCTTAATATGTAGGTTAGTTTTTCTTCAAATTTGGGAAGTTTTTGGCCATTGTGTGTCAAATGTTGTTTTTGCTCTTTTCTTTTTTTTTTCCTTTCCTTCAGACGGTCCCATTATGGGATTGCTGGCGTGTTTGATGGTATCCTACAGATTTCTAAGGCTTTTCACTTTTTATAATTTTTTCCTGTTATTCATATTGGATAATCTCAGTTAACCTATCTTCAGGTTTATTGATTTTTTCTTCTGCTAAGTAAAATCTGACATGGAAACCCCTCTAATTAAATTTTCATTCCAGTTATTGTTCTTGCAACTTCAGAATTTCTATTTGGCTGTCATAAAACTTCTCTTTGTACTGATATTCTTGAATTGGTGACACATCATTAACATACTTTCATTTAATTATTTAGAGATGGCTTCTTTTAGCTCTTGGCACATATTTCTAACAGCTGATTTGGATTCTTTGTTTAGTAAGTCCAACACCTGTGCACTCTAAGGGTTACTTTCTATCAATTGCTCCACTCCCTTTACACTGTATTGATTGTACATTCCTCTGTCTTTTCCTATCTACTTTTTTTGTATGTAAAAAACTGGACATTTTAGCAAATATAATATGGCAACTCAAGAAATCACATCTTCCCCTTCCTTGGGTTTATTTTTATGGGTATTTTGTTCTTAATTTTTTAGTAACCTTCCAAGAATAATTCTATAAACTTTATATTTCCTTTGTGGCTACTAAAGTCTCTGCTCAGTTAATAGCTAATGATTGGTCAGAAATTTCCTTACATTTTTAAATCAATAAATCCTCCACCCTTTCCTTGCCTGGTTTCTAAAGACAAATTAAATGTAATTTTTATCCCTATTCCTGTATAGGTAAGATTTATTTCCTTCTATGGCTTCTTTCAATATTTTCTCTTTATTTTTAACGTTCTGTATTTTGAATATATATACTGAGGTATAATTTCTTTGGTATATATCCTTTTTGGTGGTCGATTAGATTCCTGGATCTATGGTTTGGTGTCTATCATTAACTTTGGAAAATTCTCAGCTATCATTACTATAAATATTTATTCTGTTCCTTTTTCTTCTACTTGAGTATTCCTATTATTTGCATCTTACACAATTTGTAATTATCCTACAGTTCCTTTATATTTTGTTCCATGATTTACATTTTTTACTTTCTTTGCATTTTAGTTTTGGAAGTTTCTATTAACATATATTTCGGCTCACTTATTCTCTCCTCAGCCATGTCCAGTATACTAATGAGATCTTCAAAAGCATTCCTTACCTCAGTCACAGTATTTTTAATGCATAGTACTTCATTTTAATTATTTTTTAGTGTTTCTACCTCTATCTTTACCCAGCTGTTCTTGCATGTTGTCCACTTTTTCCATTAGAGACCTTAGCATATTCATCATGTTTATTCTAAATTTTATGTTTGACAATACCAAAATTTCTCATATTTGAGTCTGGTTCTTACTCAGAATGCTTACTTTCATCTCTTCAAACTGTTATTTTGCCTTGTAGCATGAATTTTAATTTTTTGTTGAATGCTAGACATGATGTATTGAGTAATAAGGAACTGAGATCAATAGGTCTATTAAGGTGAACTTTTATGTTTATCTGGCTAAAGGGCTATGATCACTATTTTCTGTAGCTATAGTGCCATAGGCTAAAATTTCCTCTAATTTTTCTATTTCTGCCTCCACTTTTGTCTTTGAGTTTTCCTAGATACTCCTTAGAGTCTGATACTTGCAGTTCTTTTACCTGCAATCCCTGCTATTATACAGAAGCCCCACTGATAAGGAGGAAGGAAAAACATTCTATAGTCCCATGAGTAAGTCTCAATCTCAGCTTCTCCTGAGGACAAGCCTTATTGTTAAGGACAAGAGAATGCTCTGGATGTATTTCAACATGGTAATTTTCTCTCCCTTACCTGGAAACACAAGAGAATTTTCTCTGATCTTTACAGTGAGGGAGGTAGGTACCCTACCTGGTAGGGCTTTCAGAGGAAAAGTCACAAAATTGGGGAGGATCGCACCAAGACTGAGCCTCCTCAAAGTTTCTAACTCTCAAGCTAGTCTATGCTGAGCCTCTGGCAACTCATCACCTACACATTGGACTCAAAACCAGAAATCTAGAAACTCATTTGAAACTTCTAATAACCCTATAAATAGCAAATTAACATCCCCATTTTAGGATATGGCGCTGCTGCAAAGAAAGATTAACTTAATAAATTTTCCACAGTGTGTTGTTGTAATGTTTGGATCAGATTCCAGCTGTCGATAACAAAGACTCTGCTCTTTAACAACATCTTATTCTACTTTTTTTGGTAAGATTAAGAAGATGGAAAAATACAACTCTATATATTCTACATGAAAATAAAAGCTTAGGAATGATGGCAAAGTCAGAGAATATATTACTCTACACAGAATCTGGGTTAAAGATCCATCTTGGCTATCTAACTGCATTTGGCATAAGTAGGTAGAAGCTCAGAAGCAACAACAGCCCCTATAAGTAATTTAAGATACAATTTTGGACATAGATCTCTGTAACTAGTATGTACTTAACTAGAAAGGGAAAAAAACTAATGTATTCATAGTCCTAAACACTCTCCTTTTCTACTCTAGAGATACAGCAGTGTAATTTGAAAGCTAGACCATCTAGTCTGGCTTTAAATTCTTATTATTCCACCTGTGGAATACTTCATTTCAAAGCTAAATTCAAGTTCTTAGTGTTTCAGGTTTTTATGAGTATCTTGTCATATTACCTTGCATTTCCTATAAATTCAGAGAAAGACCACATGCCTTGCCCCTAAAGGATACTTAATTAATCCTTAAAAAATATTTTAACTTTGTTAATTTTTCTAGTTTACAGATGGTTTCTACCCATGCAATATATCTCCATACAAATAACAAGTCTCTACATTTTCAGTGTTTTATCTAAAAGATGAGCATCTGCATTATGGGGAAATATTCAGATAATTCTCTCTCTAGAGTTAGTTAAATTGAGCTTGTGAATTACATCCTGGTCTATAGTTTTGGTTTGGAACAACCCAGACTAATAAAGATCCTAAAATGGAAAAAGCAATATGAAAAAGAAAGTAAAGACAGGTAACAAAATAAACTTTACAGTATAATAAAAATAAGCCTTTAGGGAATGGAGTGATTTACAAGAAGTTTCAGCACAATTATGCATTGTTTACTTACTAGATCATAACAGTTTTCTTTGGAAAATTTGTATCTAATGCAAGTCCTGTTATAAACATTTTTGTCACAAAAATTTTTCAAAAGCCCTTTTGGTTACTATATTGACATCAGTTTGTGGAAAACAAAAATCACATTCCACACACAAATGATCACAATGAATGTTTACATTAATGAACTAAGCAAACCAAAAAGGCACTTTCTTTTTTTAAGTAACAAATTAAATTCGCTTTATACATTACTCATTACTATCTTCCTGTAAGCACTATCAAAAAATCAAATGGGATTTACTCTGTGATCTATAATTTGAAAAAGTTCACATGATATATCAGGTCTTTCCCAGATGAACAAGTGGTGAATAATGTCTAGTGATGATGATTTGACATTTTTGAGCACCTAGTATATTTGTTCTCAAAAAAACTAAACAATAAGTACAATTGTTATCTCTACTTTACTAAAGATATGATTGAGGCACCAATAAAGTAATTTCCTAAATCACACATGTAATAATTGTTAGGGGGTCAGATTCCAACACAGATATTTGGATGCCAAGAGCCCAAGAAAGGTGTTTACTACTCTGATATTGGAAGGAAATAGAGTATGTGACAATTTATCGTTTTTTTTGTTTTGTTTTTGTTTTTGCCGTACGTGGGCCTCTCACTGCTGTGGCCTCTCCCGTTGCGGAGCACAGGTTCCGGATGCGCAGGCTCAGCGGCCATGGCTCACGGGCCCAGCTCTTTCTGAACCAGGACACGAACCCATGTCCCCTGTATCGGCAGGCAGACTCTCAACCACTGCACCACCAGGGAAGCCCAACAATTTATCTTAATAAGAATGAAACCAATAGTCTTAGGTTAAATTTGAATCCTGAGCATAGTGGAACTCCAGGTTGTTTTACTGCTTCAGCAAAGTGACAGCATTGTTTTTTGCTTTTCACTTCTTTTCTTTTTTAACCTCTTTAGCTGCTTATACTACTAAGTACTCCTTGAAACCATTTCTTTTTAATTCACCACATAATTCTAAGGGATTGGGAAAATACCATTCAGTTTTCTTGAAGCCCCTTCCTCTTTTGTTCCTCTTTTGTCACCACCAACAATGAAATAATTGAAAGAAAGCTACTTGCCATAGTTGGATCCATGCCTAGAGCAACTCTCTACTGGTTATAGCTTTTTTTTTTTTTTTTAGTTTAATAATCATTTATTTTCCTAACAGTGTGTTGCATCTACAGCTCCTCTTCCTTGTCTTTAATTTAATGTCTGTTTTGATTAAATGTGCACTGCCAACAGATTATGTCTATAATAGCTTTGGATCCTGTCAGGGCTCAACTGATATTAAATTGAGTTTAGAATAATTTGGATTTAGTTGTATTTTTTTTGCCAGACTGGCTAGTCATAGACTATCATCAAGCCACTTAATTCTGAAAATAGTTTTAAAATGTTAAATCACTCTGCTGCCCAGTAAAACTCTATATTCATCTGTTTCTACATTATTCTTAGGAGAGAGTAATTCTATGTCCTACTTGATAATCATCCACATTGATAGCATCATATTATTCACAACCTCCATTATTTTTTAGGTCTTATTAAGCAATTTTATTCTCAGTATGGCTATATTTTAATATAATCATCAAAAATATGAAAGCATATTTTTATTTAGTATAAAACTTTACCAAAGAAGTTATTGCAATTACCTCTAAATTTATATTTGAGTTACTGGACTCATTATTTCAAACATCTTGGTCTGAATCAATATCAGTAATGATTCATTCTTTTGATTAAGAAGTGACTCTGTCTGTAGATGTCAGATAATCACCGAGATGACCTATAATGAGAACATTTCACAACTCTCTGACTTAAATTTCTTATTCCTCAACAGCATAATGACTTCCTTCTAGATCTTTTTATAGTGTCTCTGTGCTCCTGGGGTTTCTTTTCATGATCAGTCACTATCATGGGTTGCTCCTATCATCTGTTTTTAGACAAAGAAATGTTGTGGCTCTATACAATAAAAACTGTGTTTTGTCTAGATATTTTAGAATTCTGGCACATTTCCTCGATTTTTTTTTAAAGGCTTGTCCCACACATCTGTATATAAATTGCATATAACTGCAATAGTAAAAGATGATACAGGATACTCTTTGTTATTCTGTTAAGTGCTCTGAGGGGAATTAAAGTGGTTTCTTTTATATGAAATATTAAGATTAGAAATGCAAGATGTTCTTCTGATCCTGCCTCTTAGGAATATGGTATTTAAAAGTAAGTAAGGAAAAATGATAACATCTTGATGACATTCACTATGAATCTTGAAATTCATAGCAATACCAATATACAAAGAGCACTTTGTAGGTGAAATCATAAGTTTGTTGTTAAATCACTTGATTCTTTCTCAAATATTGTCTAGAGAATCAAACATTGCACCAACATAGAATTTTTTTCTTTAAAATTCATAACATTTTAAAAACTGAAATACAGTCACTAAAATTAAAAAAAAAACAACTTTATGTGTTGGGGTATTGTGCACTTTTCTTCCTCATGTTAAAAATGTGAATTGTTTCTTTATTGGTCTTCAAACTGATAGAATTTCATTAGCTGTTCAGCTTTGTGGCTCATTTTGTCCCTGGTTAGTGTCTGGTGAAAACAAAGTAAATGACCTTATGTGAATTCTGTGTCTTTGTTAAAGCAACAAGAACAGAAATAAATTTCTCATATATATTAAACATATTTTTAGGTTGTTTTTAACACCTAAAAAAATAATTTTATTTTCGAGGATAAACTTTAATGAGGAATGTAGTCGCTATTGATCCCTTGATTCTGTCCTAAGTTGTGAAAGCCTCAAACTCCTTAAGTAGATGTTTTTATCCTTCTCATAATATCTGCATTCCTGTTAGGTACAGAAATTGTTGAAAAAGCATTAGAAATTTAGAAATGATGATGACTCAAATGAGATTCATGCTTATTTTCTAGAACCTACAAAGCAAAGGAGAGGATTTTTCCCTTATTTAATAAAACTTTGATTTTGGGGGAGAGGGAAATAGAAACTAAAATGAAAGGACACCCACAAAACAACACAGATACATTTTTATTAAAACATCTCATTCTTCTCTAATTTACAACTAATACTGTTTCAGATCTCACATTAAAATTATATTCATCAACACTAACTTCTGTCTTCTACATATGAAATTTAATCAAAACAATGCAATGTAGTATAAACAGAGGGAAACATGGCAAGTTGGTTGAGTTTCTTCTCTTTTCCAATTTTCTATCTCAGTAGTTTCAGTTTCCTCATCTGAAAAAAAAAACAAACAAACATGGACCTAGTACTTGACCTCTTATATTCTTCCATCACCCATTTCTTCAAAGTTTGACAAATCTAAGAGTAGAGCTCAAGTGAACAACATAAAAGCAGATAAAAATAAAATCAATTTTGTAAGATCTAAAATCACAATTGATCATATCTTATAAGCTAAAAAGACCATAGTCAAGGTAACTTTATTTAAAAACTCTGAATCCTTAAATTAGCCACCAAATAGATAAATACAACAGTGACTCAGCTGTTTCTTCTTTTCAACTTAACATGTAAAATAGAAAGCAGTTTAATCTAAATGATTTTGATAAGTATATCTGAGTGCTTTTTTTTATGCTCAACACTAAAATTATTTATGAGGCTAGTGTTGAAAAACATGTACTGCCCCAAAACTGTGTTATTATTTTTTACTTCATCATCATTCTGGTATATGGCAAGGCAGAACACCACAGAAAACTCAGACTTTAGGTTTGCGTCTAATTTGATAACTATATTAGTTTCCTAGAGCTGATGTAACAAAGTACTGCAAACTGGTAGCTTACAACAACAGAAATTTATTCTCTCACAGTGCTGGAAGATAGAAGTCTGAAATCCAGGTGTCAGCAGTGTGTTGGTTCCTTCTGGAGGCTCTGACATAGAATCTGTTTCCTGCCTCTCTCCTAGCTTTTGATTGTTGTCAAAAACTCTCAGTGTTCTTTTACTTGTAGACTCATCACTCCACTTCCTGCCTCCAGCTTCACATGGCATTCTCAGTTTGTGTGTGTGTGTGTGTTTCCTTTTCTTATAAAGACACTGTGGTATTAAATCAGAGCTCACCCTAATCCAGTATGACCTCTTATTAACTCAATTACAGTAACAAAGACCCTGTTGTCAAATAAGGTCACATTAACAAGTATCAGAGATTAGGACTTCAACATATATCTTAGGGATACAACTCAAACCACTATAATAACTAACCTCACTCTGAGTCCCAGTTTCATCATCAGTAAAAATGGAATGAGAATAATACCTATATTTCAGGAATAAATAAAAGAATATTTATAAAAATTAAGGTTAAAAATTATAATAAAAGCATTCATAAAAAATACAGTGTGGTGTATCTCTTTATTTCACTATTAAGGAACGTGACTTCCAAGTTGCATACATCTGTATAATTGATGACAGAGTTGTGATGAAAATCTAAATATCCTTATTTCCAAGCCTGCTCTACCTACTCAAACATAGCCCCATGGCTTGTAACTTACTTTTTAGACCTGCTTACACTTGGCCCACTGTCCTCTTCCTCTATCTGAAATCCATGATTACATATTACAAATATAAGAGGACAAAGAGAGTATCTGAAGAGTTTGGTAGGAAAATGAGGGAGCAGAGACATTATAATTCTTTTGAAGTTTGTGGCTTAAGGAATTGTTTTGTAATTATTTGGCAAAGCAGCCAATCCAACAATCTCACGGATTTCATACTCATTAAGAAATGTAAGTCTTGGTCTCGATTCCCAGCTCCTGACCAAAGCTCTTAAAATCCATTGTAATTTCCTAAGAAATAAGAGCAATAGAAGCATCTTTTGTTATAATATTTGATTTTTGTCCCCAGCTTCTGAAACATGTCCTGAGTGATAGGGGTGAGAGAGGCATCTTTTGTTATTTGTAATAAGCTGCTTTCAACCATACCTGAGTTTATGTTAATAAGGTGACTTTTGGAACATGGTGGCTGGGTGCCAGAAGAATCAACCATGTGATTACACAGTTGGAACTTTCAACCCCATCCTCAGTTCACTGGGAAGAGGAAAGAGGCTGGAAGGCTGGAGATGGACTTAGTCATCAATGGCCAATGATTTAATCAATCATGCCTACATAATAAAGCCTCCAGGTTGGTGAACACGTGGTAGTGCTGGGAGAGTTACATGTATGGGGAGGGAATGAAAGCCTTTTGTCCCTTCTGTCATACCTTGCTCTATGCATCTCTTCCATTTGGCTGCTCCTGAATTGTATACATTATAATAAATGGGCAATAGAAAGTAAAGTACTTTCTTGAGTTTTGTGAGCTGTTCTGGCAAGTTATCAAACGTGAGGAGGGGGTCAGGATTTATAGCCTGATTTATAGCCGGCTATAGGTCACACGTATAGGTGGAACTTGGAGTTGGCATCTGAAATGGGGCATGGCAGTCTTGTGGGACTGAATACTGAACATGTGGTGTCTGTGCTAACTCCAGGTAGTCTCAGAATTGAACTACAGGACTTCCTGTTGGTGTCTATGGAGAACTGGGGACTTATTTGAGTTGAAAAATCCACACATGTTGTATTAGAAGTGTTTTGAGTAGAACAGAGTTTTCCTTTAGTGGATTTAGAGAAGAAAGTTTTTCTTTGTCATCACAGACAAATGATTTCATTCTAAATAACTTGGATGACATTGAATATTTCTAATGAGTGGTCCTCGTTGAGAATCCGTTTCCATAAAATTTCACAGATTTGAGGTATAGTTGAAGAGTATTAAGCTTATACTTCCATGTACAAGTTTGATTTCTTACATAAAATATTTGCATATGAAGAGAGGTCATTGAACCTTCCTTAGTAGTTTATCTTATAGTAGTTTATCTTATAGTGGTTTCCATTCCTCCACCATAAACTCTGGGTACTCTAACCTGCTCAGCACCATCTTGCTGTCATTCTGATAAACACAGCATACAGTTCACCTCAGGATCTAAGTGTAAGGTGGTATAATGAAATGACACAGGAAAAGCAAAGGTATCGCTGAGAGTCAGTTTAGATGGCCATCATAAAAAAATCTATGAACAATAAATGCTGGAGAGGGTGTGGAGAAAAGGGAACCTTCCTATACTGTTGGTGGGAATGTAAATTTGTAGAGCCACTATGGAGAACAGTATGGAAGTTCCTTAAAAAAACTAAAAATAGAGTTACCATATGACCCAGCAATCCCACTCCTGGGCATATATCCAGCAAAAACCATAATTTGAAAGGATGCATGCACCCTGATGTTCATTGAAGCACTATTTACAATAACCAGGACATGAAACCAACCTAAATGTCCATCAACAGAGGAATGGATAAAGAAGATGTTGTACATATATACAATGGAATATTACTCAGCCATGAAAAGGAACAAAATTGTGCCATTTGCAGAGACATGTATGGACCTAGAGATTGTCATGCTGAGTGAAGTAAGTCAGAAAGAGGAAAACAAATATTGTATAATACGGCTTATATGTGGAATCTAGAAAAATGGTAGAGATGAACTTACCTGCAAAGCAGAAATAGAGTCACAGATGTACAGAACAAACATATGGATACCAAGGGAGGAAGGGTGGTGGTGGGATGAACTGGGAAATTGGGACTGACATATACACTACTATGTATAAAATAGATAACGAATGAGAACCTACTGTATAGCACAGGGAACTCTACTCAATGCTCTGTGGTGACCTAAATGCGAAGGAAATCTAAAAAGAGAGTGGCTATATGTATATGTATGACTGAGCCACTTTGCTGTACAGCAAGAAGCTAACACAACATTGTAAAGCAACTATACTCCAATAAAAAATAATTTTTAAAAATGGAAAGCTTCTTTGAAATCTCAAGGAGAGTATGAAGTCATATCACACTCACCAAAAGGCTTTTGGGTGGTGATTGCTAAGACTAAATAGGCTTCAAGGCATGTAAGGAGTTCTCCTTGTCTACTCCTTGTGCACCTGGGAGAAATGGTTTCCCCTCAGGGACCAACTCCTGGCTCAGGTCCTCCCCCATCCTACATCTCAGCTTCTCATTTATAGCTGCATCCTGTGGCCCTGCTCACTAAAAGCTCATTTTCTTTTTGGTTGGCTCTCATTATTAATGAAAAAAATTGTTCTTCTTTATTCAAAAGATGGGTTACCATAACTAATTTATATATATTTGCCAAATATCCAGTTCCCAGAATGCAAAGGAGAAAAAGATAGAGAAAAAACACAGTACAAGGGGGAAATGGCAGAGGAATAAAAAGGAAGAAGGACCCTTGTAAGTATCTCTTCTTGCAAAGATAAGAAAGAATAAAATTCACAATGAGTTGAGTGTTTATATTTTTAAGAAAAGATGAATATTTCAACCTTCCTCCCCAGAACTCACTACTGATGAGTCAAATTCTTTAGACATTTTCCTTTGTTATGCCACCATCAAAATGGAGAAAATGTTAATTTAACCACTAACCTAAAATGGAATATTCATGAAATTATGGAATTACTCCTCATCTTTCCTACATCTCTATGATAAACACCTAATCTTTGAACTTTCCCACATAAGTATGTTTTCCACAACTTTAATAACTTTTAAATTCCAATTTGATAATTTGAGTACTTTTCAAATTTTTGTTTTCTTGCTGTAAAAGTAAAATTTGGGAAGAATACACTAATCTACTGCTCTGTGTATATATGAAACATATAGTAAGAAAGAAATGAGAAGGAGGGAGAGAGAGAAGAGAGAGAGAAAGTAATAGAGGGAAAAAAAATTACTTTAATAATGCAAATAAGCATTTTGGAGCTTCATATCTCACTAGACATTTTTTTTTTTTAAAGATAAAACAATGGTTTGATCTTTCTCACTATCTTTTTTTCTTTTACTCCGTGGATATTAGCTTACATTACTTATATAAACTTCATTTTACTTATGGTCCTAATCTGCTTTGCTGCTTTGATTTTATGTGCTTTGGTCAAACCTTTTTCAAGGAAATGGAAGAGCTAAATACCAAGGTGTTCAGACAGAGTGGCTTTATTCTCTTTCACTTTATGCTTCTAATTGGGATACAAACTCAACCAGAAGCATCTCCAGAAAGGAAGGATTTCCATCATGTGTACTTCATACTCCTCTGTTATGCACCAGGACTGGAAAGATAAGGTAGCATGTGAAAGACACCTGCATTGGAGCCCTTATTCCTAAGGGACTACCAAGGACCCAAAGAACTTCTTTAACACCGTGCACTCAGCACAGCCATCTTGGGAACAAAAGAGAAAACTCTTGCTTGCCTTCCATCTAAACATTTGGACTTTAATAAGAACTTTATTTTTTCTATGGGAAACTATAAAATCTGAAAAATTCCTCAAAACTTCACATATGGGTAACTCCACTGCCTCTCTTCAAGTGTTCTGTGGTCTCTTAGGGCATATTTCAATTTCACTAGGCTTAATACACTTTTAGGATGTGGCCCAACACTGAGCAAAGGAAAAATATATATTTGCCATGCTAGACTAATTGTTGCTTGTCATCTTTTCATTTTTTACTTAGTCTCAATATAATTCTCTAGTAGCTCATTCAAAATCAGTGTTATGGGAAACCTGCTATGCAGTATGGTGAAGGGTCAGGTATGACTAACTACTTATACAGTCATCTTAGGTGGTCAAGAATATTGTGGTTTGGGGAATTTCCTTCAAAAACACCTTGTATTAAAAACACCTGTTTTGAATCCATGTTACTCTTCATTAGTATTGCTAGCTCAGAAATAGTTTACAAATCAATATAAAAATTTGAAATTAAATGATGTACTAATGTCTCAGTGGATGCATAAGCTTAGTTAAAGTGTTTTTAGGTAAGCATTTTATTTTTCACACAAAGGAAGAAAAAAGCATACTTCCCTGATACATTATTTGCATATCATGCCAATTAGGGCCAATTAGAATATTCCTAGCCTAGTTTTTATACAGAAAAATTTATAGCTTTATATCTCCTTAATGTTAAGAAAAGTAATATCAGAATGATGCCTAAAATAAAAATTTTAGAAAACAATAAATTTATTTAAGTCAATTGAACAGCATCATTTGTTTTAAAAAAATTATGCTTCAATATGAATTTCTCACTTTTAAAACAATTTTGTTCTTCAGGAAAAAATAAAACAAGAGACCATGAAAGGAAGATGAAGTACATGGCTTAGTATATTTGCTGCCTTCATTCCCTTTACTAGTGCTAACAATCTCTAGTCAAGAAGGACTTGCCAAAGATGAGGTTGGCAATTCATAAGCTTGTAGGTTGCTTAAAAACATATAATACAATTGACAAGTAGTATGCTTCTCAGCTTCTGTGGAAATAGTTCTAAATTCTGAATTCAACTCAGTGGTAAGGATATTGTGTGAAAAATCTGCAATCATCTTGCAGATAGGTTATTTGTTGACTTGCTTGTCATTGGTGGAATGAATGTAAAGTGATGGTGGTAAAAAAAAATATGGAAAAAAACAGTTCGATGTTTGTATCAACACAGGAAGACCAGATCCAAATGATACAGAAATTTCCTATTTAGGTCAGTTAGTTTTATTTATTTATTTTTGGTCTGTCTTTGGGGCTGTTCAATATAAGTTGAAGTTTTCAGTAATAGATCTGTAAGCTATGAAACACAATTTCTGTTGGCTTACTTTTAAAACTTGATTCATGTTTGACTCATCTGGTCCACGTAGATTTAACTAAACTGAACATTATTGAAAGAAACTTATATAAACAAGGACCCAGCAATCATTTAATAAAATGATTTAATAAAGTCATTTTTAATTCCTTTAAAAAATAATATGTAAATACCTCATGTGAAGAGCAAATGAACAGAAGATCTATATGCAATAGAGTTTATAAAGACTGATCAAGAAAAATAATTTTAAGAAAGAGCAAAACACGATAAGTTCAAGAGAATGAGAAGAAAAGACAGTCTGGAAGGAAATATTTGCAAAAAACACATTTGATAAAGGACTGTTAGAGAGACATAAATTACAACAAGATCCTTTTTGACCCACCTCCTAGAGAAATGGAAATAAAAACAAAAATAAACAAATGAGACCTAATGAAACTTAAAAGCTTTTTCACAGCAAAGGAAACCATAAACAAGACTAAAAGACAACCCTCAGAATGGGAGAAAATATTTGCATATGAAGCAACTGACAAAGGACTAATCTCCAAAATTTACAAGCAGCTCATGCAGCTCAGCATCAAAAACACAAACAATCCAATCTAAAAATGAGCAGAAGACCTAAATAGACATTTCTCCAAAGAAGATAAACAGATTGCCAACAAACACATGAAAGAATGCTCAGCATCACTAATCATTAGAGAAATGCAAATCAAAACTACACCTCACACCAGTCAGAATAGCCATCATTAAAAAATCTACAAACAACAAATGCTGGAGAGGGTGAGGAGAAAAGGGAACCCTCTTGCACTGTTGGTGGGAATGTAAATTGATGCAGCCACTATGGAGAACCGTAAGGAGGTTCCTTAAAAAACTAAAAATAAAACTACCATATGACTCAGCAATCCCAGTACTGGGCATACACCCTGAGAAAACCATAATTCAAAAAGAGTCATGTACCACAATGTTCATTGCAGCTCTATTTACAATAGCCAAGATATGGAAGCAACCTAATGTCCATAGTCAGATGAACGGATAAAGAAGATGTGGCACATATATACAATGGAATATTACCCAGCCATAAAAAAAGAAATGAAATTGAGTTATTTGTAGTGAGGTGGATGGACCTAGAATCTGTCATACAGAGTGAAGTAAGTCAGAAAGAGAAAAACAAATACTGTATGATAACACATATATATGGAATCTAAAAAAGAAAAAATAAATGATTCTGAAGAGCCTAGGGGGCAGGACAAGAATAAAGATGCAGACGTAGAGAATGGACTTGAGGACATGGGGAGGGGGAAGGGCAAGCTGGGACGAAGTGAGAGAGTGGCATGGACTTATATATACTACCAAATTTAAAATAGATAGCTAGTGGGAAGCAGCTGCATAGCACAGGGAGATCAGCTCGGTGCTTTGTGACCTCCTAGAGGGGTGGGATAGGGAGGGTGGGAGGGAGACGCAAGAGGGAGGAGATATGGGGATATATGTATATGTATAGCTGGTTCACTTTGTTATAAAGCAGAAACTAACACACCATTGTAAAGCAATTATACTCCGATACAGATGTTAAAAAAGAAAAAAAAAGGACTGTTAGCCAGAGTATTCAAAGAACTCTTAAAATTCAACAATAAGAAAGCAAACAACCTAATTTAAAAATAAGCCAAAGGCTTGAACAGACACCTTATTAAAGAAGTTATACAGATGCAAATAAACATTTGAAAAGATGCTCCACATAATATGTCATCAGGAAAATGGAAATTTAAACAATAGTGAGATACGTCTACATACCTATTAGAAATCCAAAAAAAATAACAACAACAAATGCTGGTGAAGATGTGGAGAAACAGGAACTCGCATTCTTTGATGGTGGGAATGCAAAATGGTACAGCTGTTTTGGAACACAGTGTGGCAGTTTCTTACAAAACTAAACATACTCTTACCATATGATCCAACAATCATGCCCTCTGATATTTACCTAAGGAATTGAAAACTCATGTCCACACAAAAATCTGCTCATGGATGTTTATAGCAGCTTTATTCATAATTGCCCAAACTTGGAAGCAACAAGATATCTTTTAGTAGGTGAATGAATAAATAAACTGTGGTACATCAAGAAAACAGAATAGTTTTCAGTGCTAAAAAGAAATGAGCTACCAAGCCATGAAAAGCCATGGAAGAATCTTAAATGCATATTACTAAGTGAAAGAAGTCACTAAAAGCTATATGACATTCTGGAAAAGGCAAAATTGGTGCTAGTAAAAAGATCAGTGTTTCCAAAGGTTTGGGGGAGCAGGAAGGTATGAATAAGTGGAACATAGGGGATTTTTAGGGCAGTGAAATTGTTTTGTATGATACTATAATGATGTGCACATGCCATTGTACATTTGTATAAATCCACAGAATGTATAACAGTTAGAATGAACCCTAATGTGAACTATGGACTTTAGGTGTTCTGCTGTTTTGATGCAGGTTCATCAAGTGTAACAAGTGTACCAATCTAGTGGGGAAGGTTGATAACTGGGGAGGCTTTGTATGTGTGAGATCAGGGGCAAATACTAAATCTCCATATCAATGGCACAGAAGAGATACAGGACTTGTGAACCTAAAATTGCTTTACAAAATATAGCAATTCCTTGTGAAGAAAATAAAGTCTCAACACAGGCACACACACACACACACACACACACATGCACACAATAAATGATATTTCCTTTGATAAGAATAGGAGGAAAGAGTACTGAAAAGAAAATGCAAAATAAGCTTTATTTTTCTTGACGTTTTCCAAATAGCCATTCATTTATTAATTTATTCACTCAAAAAATATTTATTGAATGCATACTATATACACTGCTTATGAAATTGGGTATTTGGCAGTGGAAAAATATAGGCAAACTTCTCTGCCCTAAAGGACTTTAAATTCTGGAAAGGTGAGAAATGCAGTAACATAAATATCTTTATTAACTATCTATCTATCTATCTATCTATCTATCTATCTATCTATCTATCATCTATCATCTATCCATAAAGTTAGACAATGCTTGGTGCCATGAAGAAAAAAATAAAGCAGGAGTGGGAGATAAGAACGTGGAAATCTATTTGCACTTTAAAATAGGATTGTGCTGGAATTTCTCACTGAGAAGTCACATTTAATTAAAGACTTAAAGGGGGCAAAAGTTAGTTAGCCTACAAGCTGTAGGTATGTTCTGGCTTCTGACAGGCACATACAGCAAAGAGAGTAGCATGGCCAGAGCAGATTGAAAGAGGGGTAAAAAATAGTAAGTCAGAGAAGTGAGGAAAGCAGTCCTGTATCTCTTCTGGGCCACTGTAATGGCTAGAGAATTTTAAATAGAGAAGTGACATGATTATGGAGTAAGATGATTCTAGCTATCCTGTTGGAAACAGACAACTGGGAGAGATGGAAGAAAGTAGAAGGAACAGTTACAAAGTTATTAAAATAATCCAGACAAGAAGTGCTGAAGGCTCAGCCTTGGGCATTAACAATGCAGTAGGTAAAGAGAGATTAGATTCTGAATATACTTTGAAGTTAGATATGACAGCATTTGCTGATGGACTATAGGGCATGAGAAAAAAAAGTGGCCAGAATCATGGTTCCATGGTTTGGGGTAAGAGCAACTGGAAGAATGAGGTTGCCATTTATTGAAATGCAGAAATTTTATAAGGAGGGGAAGGGTGAAGGTCAGTTTTGGACATGTTACATCTGCGATAATAGTACATGTTAATTAGAAGTGTTAAAGAGACAGTTACACATATGGGTCTGGAGTTTAGGGAAAAAGTCAAAAATATTTAATTTAAAATAGCATTTAAGCCTTAGTAGGGTTAGATCGCCAAGAGAATGTGCTTGGGTTAGGAAGATAACAGGTTCAAGGACTGAGCCCTGGGAACTCAGTTATAAATTTGGGAAACATAAACAATAAATGAGATTGTGATGTGATCAGAACTAAAGGAATAATGTTGCAATATAAAAGGCACTCTGAAGATGATTTACAAGAAGACTTGGCCATATTTTGAGTAAAAATAAGATGTCATGTTTGCAAACTAGAGATTAACCAATATCTCCAGCAAGAAATATAAGGGAAGAATATTGGAAAACAAGACAGCTTAGTGACAGAAAATAACAAGAATCAACTACATATTTAAGTTTAACCTTTAAAAATTAAAAACATTTATTCTTATACAAATATATATTGAACATATATAAAACAATTTATTGAGATAATTAGTTAATGAAAAAAGGAGGAAGATATTTAAAGGATACTTCAAGAAATGGAGTTGTTTTTTTATAGTTGGTCAGTCATAGAATAGTGAAATAAAATAGATACAAAGCTGGTTAATTTCTTACAAGGCAATAAATCATAACATTTGGAGTTTTTCAACCAGAGAGAAATTATTTGCATCTCTTCAAGGCAAAAATCTACAAGGTATCATATAAGTTCACTAAGTCTAGGATCTTTAATCAGTGGTGACTCAATATGTTTTTATATGTAATAAAAGTCATATTTACAAAACATGGTTGCACTACAATCTGACAATGCCTTAACCTGAAAAAAAAAAATCTTTTACCTTGATAAATTTTGCTTTTGAATAAAGTTCACAGTTTTTTTACGTATACAACTTACTACTATCCAAAGACAGTTCATCTTTCTCTCTCACAAATATATGAATAACACTGAAAAATCTAGAATTTAGGATAACATCCATAGCAACGGAAATACTTGATGAGTTTCAGGCATGTGGTTCTATTTGCATGCCTTATTTTGAAGCTTTTTTTTTGCCTTAGAAAATACCATCATATTGTTAAATATAAGTAGGTGAGAGTAAGAGGGGGTCTGTAGATAAATCGTTCCAGATAAGACAGATAATTTTTTGAAAAAAACTATACGGTGGGACAATATTTATATTTCTTCTTGGTAATTTAGCCTATGTTTACTCTAGTTTTTCTACCACTAAATCTAGTCTGTGAGATTGAGATGTATTACCCCAGAGAGGAGAACAAAACAAAACAAAACAAAACACATCTCTTGTTTTAGAGTCTAATGAGCATTTAAAAAATTAATATCAAGATCATAGTGAAGAAAGCCAGCCTTTAAAGAGATAGAAAGTATTTAGGGAAGAATATTCAATGTGGAGGAGGAGGGGGTGTTCTTATATATCAACTTATCACAAAAATTAGGGGAATGGATCATGGAATAAAGGAGAGAAGTTGAGAAGGGAAAGAGGTTAGATGCAGGGGTCCTCATTCCTGTGGACCTCACTTCCCAACCTTAGGTTGATATTGATAAGAGTGGTGGTAAAATTAACCAAATACGGGAATCCTAGATGCAGCCTAGAAGAATCATGAATGCCTTAGAGAACTCCTGTGTATCCAGCATGGCACCATTGCTAAGGAGCAGAAATGACAGAGGGAGGTGTCTAAATAGATCATTACAGATTATTGAGGAGAGTTCCGTGTGTTATACAATAAGTCCTTACTAGTTATCTATTTTATACATAGTATTGTCAATCCCAGTCTCCCAATTTATCCCTTCCCCTGACCCATAACGTAAATTTGTTTTTTGCATCTGTGATACTGTCCCATTTTCTAAGCCTACTTGTACAACATAGGAAATCTTTAAGTGCTGAATTCTGCAATAGCAAGTGCTGCCTCATTGTGAGGAAGACCACAGAGAGAAACAAAAGGAAAAAGGAAAAAAAAAAAAAAGACTGGATGTCCGAACCAACCTCAAAGGACTGGCAGAGCCAGGGAGAGCCAAATTAAGGGCTAGGTAAGCAAAGAGGATCCAGTTGACTGAAACAAGGATGTAGGTCCCTGGAAGCCCATGTAAGGACCTGAGGTACAGCATGACTGCCACACCAGTCCACTACACCTGGAGGATATGCATGCTTTTGCTTGTATGGCAACACCCTCTGGAAAGGTAAAAATGGAAGAGTAAAACCCTTGAATGATCACTGGAAGAGAATATTTTAAGCTAGACAAAAATGGAAACAGAGTTCATTTAAAATTGTAATATTTTTCTCTACCCGGGGAAACAGAACGCTGGAAGAAAGCGGATCACATATAGTCTAGGAAACTTTGGAAAATTTTACATTTTTTAACAGAATTCAATAGAGGGTGCATGGGGTCCTAATTCAATTAGAACTATTTACTCAAGGAAAAATTTAGTATTGCTAAGGAATTGGTAATAAGAATTCTGGGCTTTTCCCCCCCATTTCTCAATATTGACTTATTGCTAGTTATTTGGGGTTTGGTCCAGTTATCATTCACAGTGATCCCAGTGAAACCATTGAATTATACCATGAGTGAAGCTATACTTTAGAGATATTCATAGTGCATTCCAAGGCCCCAGGGGACTATCCCCATAACAAATTGATAAAGATCTGAGCAAAAGAAGCTGCAATTGCTAGTGGTAACTTGTGAGGAATATAAGACCTTTTTCATTAATGTCATATTGTGCAGGATATGACTCTTCTACCAGACATGAAAGCAAATCACGTTAATAAAAAATTTGAAAGAAGTTTGGTATCATAGCAATAAAAAAGTAGGATATTGACTAATTCATTTCCCCCACAGCATCAAGACACACTTCTTTCAAACAAATATTTGGAGTAATATAAATAGCTTCTGTGTAAGTTATTTGATCAAATTTCCTCTTTTTCTGGTTCTTAATGTTATACTCTTCCCAGTGTTCCTCGGTTGCCTGGGCATCCCAGCTAAATAATATCTCTTTCAGCA
>NW_006773125.1:223991-243572 GCF_000442215.2 Lipotes vexillifer | reverse complement strand
ATATCTCTGTCAGCAGGACTCAAATACAGACTCTGTAGATGCACAAATGGTTAAAGAAAACAGAGTTAACACAGATCCTTTATCCCCTCATTGTTTTTTAATATTACTGGCTATATATTTCAACATTTTAACTAAATCACTGAAATATCATAATGCCTTCAATGGAGGAGGAAAGCACAATTCATTTAAATCACATATTAGAAATTGTATGCAACTTATAAGTTGTATGAAAAAGCATAAATTTTTACTGATATGACACACTTAATTATCAAAATTAATTTTTACAAATGGCACGTTTGCAGAAGCTTTGCGCTGGATAAGCCTCCTTTCAATTCTCTTGTTCAGAATTAAGAGTGTGTTGACAGGTTGACATTGTAAATACCGAAAGAAAGATGGGATCTCTCTTTTTATTTGTTCTTAATTTGACAAGACTTATGAGTAGTTGTCTCAAAGAATCTGCATAGTATCCGTAAAGAATCACTTTTCCATAGCAATAAACACACTGTGTCTTCTGGATAGGAAAAATCCACACATGCTACACTGAGACTATTATGAATAGTAGATTTACTTTTCTCCTAATCTCTCATTCTAATCACCATAGAGCTTGTTTTGAATACTCCCAGCCCCGACTTCTTCATCTCTCATTGATAACTGAATTCACTTCAATGTGCTTCTGTGCCACTGTACTGAAGATGCTTTCACTAAGGTTACCCGTAAGCATTCAATTCCCAAATCCACTGAATATTTTTCAGAACTTCTCTTTCTTTTTCTTTTTCTTTCTTTCTTTTTTTTTTTTTTTGGCTGCACCATGCAGCTTGTGGGATTTTAGTTCCCTGACCAGGGATTGAACCCGGGCCCTCGGCAGTGAGAGCACAGAGTCCTAATCATTGGACCACCAGGGAATTCCCAGAACTTATGGTACCTGTCCAGTAACTGTAATAATTCTCATATATTTTTCCATAAGCATAAAATGTTTAACTTCTGTCTCCAAACTCACAAAATACACTTGCAAACATGAACAAAACTTTTCTTCATGGAAACCCATGTTTCAAGAACTCAGACCGTGACTGCACCATGCCCTAGCCTCTGGATATGCCACTTTTCTTATGTTGCTTATCTGGAAATTGCTGTTAGGATTTAGGGAAGGAGAGGTTTTGTTTTCTCCATGATTGAGAGAGATTCATACTTGAAAAAACCTCAGATCAGCTGTGTAAACTTTGGTAAATTACTTGACATTTATTAATCTATTTCGTTTGAAAAGTGTGAATATTAATAATAATAATAATACAATTTATTGGGAGCTGTCTCTGCCTTAAGCAGGATGTGCTGGTACTTTATCTGTATTTCCTCTTAATTCTCAAAGCAAATCCGTAAGTAATATGCCATTAAAATCTCACTTTATCATATTTAGAAAGTGAACTTTAAAAATATTGAAGGACTTGCTGTAGGGCACACAACTAGGAGGTAAGGCAACAGAGATTTCTGCCCTTGTCTATTTACTCAAAAACCTCCCACCTCACAACATTGTCATACCCAGCACATCCTTGTCACTCCTTAAATAATATCTGAAACAATGAAATTGTTGAATAAGATTTCAAAATGTAAATCTTCCTGAATATATACTTTGTGCAGGGAAATTGGTGAAAATATGTGCTAACCAAGAATGAAAATTATGAGCAAACATTTATTTATTTGCTTAAAAAGAGAGAGAGAGGGAGAAGCTAGCACAAAGAGAATATGGGAATATTCACAAATGGATTAAAATACACAGATAAAGAACTAAAACTGAAATGAAAGGAAAGTGGCATCCAGGAGGACAAGGAAATTCAAAGAATCTCCCAGTGTGACTCAGTCTCAAATAGCTTCAGATGTTTCAGTCAGCTTGAATACACAGGCCAGCTAAGGGTGAGCTGTTCCTCTTGAATAATTATTTCCACTCCTACATTTTTGATATATAAACCAAATAGTGACAGGATGTCTCTCTCTTTATCAGATGAATGTCAGCATTAGCTTTCTTACATTGTTACAGAAATTGTATTTCAAAAATAAGCCTATTTGTGGAACAAACACAAAGGAAATAAATTACTTTATAATAAAATTATTGTAGCATTAAATATGCATTCTATTTGATTATAAAATAGTTGCAAATAAGCACAATACATTTTCCAGCTCATTTACTTTTCTTAAATCTTCCCACATAAGTCATATGGATTTTACTTCAGAAAGCACAAGATAAATAAAATAACAATTTACCATTAGATCTCATGAATAAGTGAAAGAATGTTTCTTTCCAAGACAGGCTAAATGAACTATATTTGAGACCATGATAATGAATTTCAAACATGTTCAATAATGTTATTAGTTACATGAACTAACAAGAATTCAAATTTTTAAACAGAATTTATATATTTTGCTATATTTATTGTTATATAAATCTTGTGAAATAGTAGGTGTTATTGAAAATAAGTGCTCTAAAGCTGATGTACCTTGGTTTTTTGTCAACTTTCTGAATTCTGGTTTTATCTCTTAAACGTTCTTTCCCAACTTTATATTTTCCCTCAAATTTGGACCTAGAGTTCCTCCTAAGATGGATTCATCAATCTAGTTCTGGTCTTTCCCACTGTTTAGGATGGGAATTATCTGTCCTCTTTAGTTCTGTGGCAAAAATCATAATTCACATTATCTCATAGCTTTACCTTGATATGCAATACTACAGAAATAAAGACAATATTTTTAAAAATTGCAGAAAGAAAAAAGTAAATTGAGAAGTGAAAATTAAATTTAGGCATTAAAAATCAAGTGTATCAGAAGTTAAATTCAAAAAGTGAACCTGCATATATACATAAAAGATTAGGAAAGAAAGATAATGTAACTGCAGATTTTTGATAATAATAAATTGTAAAATGAAAATAATGTGAAAAATCCTGAGGAAATGAGTGATTTTCTAGCTAAATATAAACCTTCAAAATTGATCCAAGAAAAGTGAAATTTTCAAACCTATATAAGGAAAGAAGAAAGGAAAACAGATTCTCAAAAATGATCAACAAAATTCACAAAGCACTGGGCTTCCCTGGTGGCGCAGTGGTTGAGGGTCTGCCTGCCGATGCTAGGGGACATGGGTTCGCGCCCCGGTCCGGGAGGATCCCGCATGCTGCGGAGCGGCTGGGCCCATGAACCATCGCCGCTGATCCTGCGCGTCTGGAGCCTGTGCTCCGCGACAGGAGAGGCGGCAAAAAATCACAAAGCCCGAAGGGTTTAACATATTTGATTCTCATGCTATGTAAATTGCTTAAAAGCATGAGGAAGATGGAAAGCCACCATATTTATTTAATGAAGCCAGTATAACATTAATAAACATTCTTGACAAAGGAGTAAAAAAATGAAACTTGTAAACTGTTTGGGGCCTATGGGAAGCAGATACCAACATGGGCAAGATATTAACAGGGGAAACACCTATGAAAGAGAAAGGGGAGCAGGAATAGGCAGGGAAACCCTTCAGACCAGGACACCAGCATTATAGCTGTGGAAGTAGAGAGCAATCAGAGAAAGATTAAGGAGAAAGATCCTCAGTTGGTGCAGGTAGGTCCAATAGAGTTTTGTCCAGCTCAGTCAGAAGCTCCAACATGAAGAATGCTTACAGAAAAGTCTGAAATTGGCAGATGTGGCCAGGCCCCTGCAATCCTAGTATCAATCGTTATTGTCTGGAGCTGCCCAGAAGAATGTAGTCTTGGTGTGAATTCTGCAGAGAAAAACAGAGGCCCTGCAGCTGAAAGCTGGCAGCTAACTGACTGTACTCCTTGTAAATAAATTCTCTTGAGAGAACATCTCCTGTATATACCACGTGCCATGAAACTGCCACATAGACCTACATTAGGAATAAATATAAATGCTAAATTCTAAATAAAACACCAGAAATTATTTATCAGCCTTATGATAAAAGAATAATATGTCATGGCTAACTAGAATTTATTAAAGGAATACAAGTAAACTTTAAAGTATATGCATATGGAGGTCCACGTGACTGGTCTTTGAATATCAAACTCTAGGTGTTATCATTTCACAGGCAGGATAAAAGGTGAGCTGACATATGGAAATTTAGTCCAGAGTTGCAAAGGCAAACATTTCAGATTACAGGATCTGAGTTCTTATTGAGCTGATTCTTCTCTGGGCAATATTATATGACATGTTTCAATGTACGGGTAGTTTTTTTTTTTTTTTAATTTACTGTTTAATGATTTTCATCAACATCAGGTGACCCAATATTCTGTAATCTAATACTTGATTTTATATCACCATCATCAAAAAAAATAAAAATATCTGTTCTCTGATTAGAGTTGGTAAAATTGATATATAATATGTCTTCAACGTTACTAAATATTATTTCAGTAAACAGCCTACATCATATTTACCAGTGGAACATTAGATTTGTCATTAAAGTCATGCAGAAGATAATGCTACTGCAAAGACCATTATTTTTTAACACTATTTTGTAAATAATAACAACTACATAATATGATGTAGAAGGCAAAATTATCAGTATGTTTACGTGTTTTAACTCTTACCCTGGAAAACCTACTAAAATCATTAAAATTAATAAAAGAAAGTTATAAGATGGCTTTTACAAAAATATTAATATTAGTAATTTTAATATGCCATGTGGTTATTGGCATGAAAAGGTCACCACCCATAATAAATATATAAATTATATTACTTATAGGAAATATTTCAACAAGAAAAGTTTAAAAAACTGAATGAAGATACTTTCCTGAAGTGAAAGAAAGATGAACAAAAGGAAAGACATACTTTATTGCTTCATGAAAAGACTTTGCCTAGCAAAACTAGTGGTTACCAATGGGGAGAGGGAAGGGGGTAGGGGAAATATAGAGGTAGGAAGAAAATTGGTTATTATGGAATTATATGAAATCATCTGTGTGAAACTTTTGAAAATTGAAAAGCACTATAGAATTTAAAGAATCTTTTATTCAAAAAAATAAAAGTTCTTGAAGAAAATTAAAAGTGTTACTCCAGTGAACACATGAATGATAAGAAAGCAAAACATTCTTACTGCTGATGTGGAGAAAGTTTTAGTGGTCTGGATAAAAGCTGAAATCAGACACAACATTCCTTTGAACCAAAGCCTAATCTGAGCACGGCCCTAACTCTCTTCAATTCTATGAAGACTGAGAGAGGTGAGAAAGCTGCTAATAGTTTGAACCTATTAGAGGTTGGCTTATAAGGTTTATGGAAAAAAACATCTCCAAAACATGAAAGTACAAGGTGAAGCAGCAAGTACTGACGTAAAGGCTGCAGCAAGTTATCAAGATCTGGCTATGATAATTGATGAACAGATTTTCAATGTAGACAAATAGTCTTATGTTGAAAGAATATGTCATCTAGGACTTTCATAGCTAGAGAGGAGAAGTCAATGCCTAGCTTCAAAGCATCAAAGGATGGACTGACTCTCTTGTTAGGGACAAATGCAGCTGGTGGCTTTATGGTAAAGCCAATGCTCACTTACCATTCTGAAAATCCTAGGGCTCTTCAGAATTATGCTAAATCTACTCTGCCTGTGTTCTATAAGTAGGAAAACACCTGGGTGATGGCACATTTATTTAAAACATTGTTTACTGAGTATTTTAAGCTCCCTGTTGAGACCTACTGCTCAGGAAAAAAATAAATTCCTTTCAAAATATTACTGCTCATTGACAGTGCACCTGGTCACCCAAGAGCTCTGATGGGATGCATAATGAGATGAATGTTGATTTCATGTCTGCTAACACAGGATTCATTCTGCAGCCCATGGATCAAAGAGTGATTTTGACTTTCAAGTCTTATTATTTAAGAAATACATTTTATAAGGCTATAACTGCCATAGATAGTGATTCCTCTGACAGATCTTGGCAAAGTAAATTAAAATCCTTCTGGAAAGGATTCACCATTCTAGATACTATTAAGAACTTTTGTGATTTATGGGAAGAGGTCAACATATCAACATTAACGGGAGTTTGGGAGAAGTTAATACCACCCTCATGGATGACTTTGAAGGGTTCGAGGCTTCAGTGGAAGAGGCAATTGCAGATGTGGTGGAAATAGCAAGAGAATTAGAATGAGAATTTGAGCCTGAATACATCACTGAATTGCTCCAATCTTATGATAAAACTTTAGGGGATGAGGAATTGACTCATGGATTAGCAAAGAAAGCCATCTCTTGAGATGGACTCTACTTCTAGTGAAGCTGCTGTGAAGATGGTTGAAATGAAAACAAAGTATTTAGTATATTACATAAACTTAATTGATAAAGCAGTAGCAGGATTTGAGAGAATTGATCCCAATTTTGAAAGAAGTTCTACTTTTGAAGGAAATAAAACACTATCAAACAGCATTGCACACTATAGATAAGTTATTTGTGGGACAATCAATGCAGCAAACTGCATTGTCTTATTTTAATAATACCCCAGCCTTCAACAGCCACCACCCTGCTCAGTCAGCAGCTACCAGCAATGAGCAAGGCAAGACCTTCTACCAGCAAAAATATTATGACTTGCTGAAGGCTCAGATGATAGTTATCATTTTTTAGCAAAAGTATTTTCATTAAGGTGTATATGTATATATATTTAGGTATAATACTATTGCACACTTCATAAACTACAGTGATGTGCAAACATAATTTTATATGTACTGGGAAACCAAAAAATTAGTGTGACTTACTTTATTGTGATATTCATTTTACCGTGGTGGTCTGGGAGCTGACCTGCAATATCTCTGGAGTATACTTGTATCTGTTTTCCTCAAATAATTTACAAGTAAATATTTGAAATGGAAATAGATCAATTTGATCAAAATCATCCCAAAAGTCACTTTAAAGAGTAACTATGCAAGAATAGCCAAGAATATATAGAAAGGCATGTTATGCCTTGTCCTAATATATTATAGTAGGTGTTAAAATGCTAAGAATTTGAAAACAATTGCATTTTATTAATGTTAGTGATGTATTTTATATTATAAGTATAGAATGAAAATAAGTCAGAGGAGTATAATTTACTTTTGTGTTGATATTTGGTTAATTTCTTTAAATTAACCAAGATCCGTATCTCACACCTTACATCTAAATTAATTATATAAAATTTATGTCAAAAGCTAAGTTAAAAAAAACAAATTAAAAGGAAGTGTAAAACAGTGTCTAAATATCAGTGTGAGGACGGTTTGTTAAAATAAATAAGGCCTGATAAATTTGACATTTGAATGGGTACATTTTCATTACTTTGGAAAGCATCAAAATAAATTATAAAAAATAAACTTGGAAAGTTTTTCACCCAAAATGCAGTAAAGGGGTTAATAGCTATGCCATATGACCAGCTTTTATGAATTAATAAAATTAACTAAACATCTCAACCAAAAATAGACAATGGGTAGTAATAGGCAAGAAAGAAACAAAAAACAAAACAAACTACCAACAAACATATAAATACAATGAAGAACAAATATCATTTTATTTATGAAGCTGCCAGTGATTTTTTTTAAATTAAATTCTTTGTGTGCTTTAGGATGCAGATAGGCAGGTACTACATACATTAATGTGTGTGTATATATATATATTTAGAGCCTTTCTAGATTGTAATTTTGCTTTACATGTACTGAGAGATATATTTATACCATGTATTAGAGTGAATATTTTTCTAAAAATTTTGAAAGTATTTAAAGATACATAAAAAGGTACACAAATATATAAATAATATTCATAGCTCTGTTACTGCTTTAGAAGTCTTGAAATAACTTGAGCTCTTAGTAGTTGTAAATCAAATAAGTATTTTAAATTGTAAATAATTGTAATCGATTATTATGGAAATAAATATGAGAAACTGCTAAATGAAGTGGAAATTATTGCAATTTATGACTGAAAATTTTTTAAGATATTATGTTATGAAAGAATTGTTCTGAGCAAAAACTAAAGGCAAAATATCAAATATAGGATTATATGTAACATATATAAGAACAGAATCACACAGACACAACAGAAAATAACAGTATGATACCAGGAATAATGGATATAGAGCTCTGAAAGTTTGCCAAAAAACCTTACTAATGTAATAACATGAAAGAACTAATATCAATAACAATATGATATATTATAAATCAAAATGCAATTAAACATTTTGTTGTTGTTCTTGCCTGGCTTTTGGAGAGAGAGGCTCCCAAAGGTTTAATTATCTGATTCACACACTAAAGCTCCATGGAAGGAGGAAGCTGAAATTTGGAAGCAGGAAACTAAAAATAAGGGTTGAAGGTTGGGAAGAATCCATTGGATGTCGTTCGAGGTCTAGCAGTTCTAAAGAAGAGGGAACTGAATAGTAGGTGAGGTTGAGTAATGAGAAAAAAATTCCTGACCCAAGTACATTAGATTTCTCTGAATCCAGGTTCTTCTTCTTGGGTTTGGTTTATAGCCTTCAGGTGACCTGGGAGAGACAAGCAGAGCTGGAGGAAAGGGAAAGGAAGGAGTTGCAAGAAAGGTTAAACGGGGACTAATGAAGCAAGGCTATTGTCAAAGATACAGGAAATGTAAAATAAACAGAGAAGGATTCTTGATACTTAACACTGATCATTGTGTGTGTTTCCTGTTCTCACACTGAAATTCCATCAACTGCATTTTCTCTCTAGTTCCTTCCTCAAAAAGTAGATGTAGGTGATTTAATGCTATCGATTCATCTGCCAAATAATCACCACACCATTTCAACTCTGCCAGGACACATATTGTTCTTTCACTCAAGCTATATAGAAAGGCATTATATTTCTTTACCTTATTTCTGCTTGTTGATATTTCATCAGGAAACTTAACTTTTCCCTATTTTCCTTAATATTTCTCTGTCTTGTTCCAAATCTAAAATGTTCAATATCTAACACCACAACTTATTCTTTTACTGTTTACAGGAAAGACTCTTTTGGATCTTTAATGGGATATGAAAGGGCAATAAACTCAGTGGCTATATATAGAGAAAATAAATATTCAAATACTTATTTCTTAGGAATCTTTGTTTTCCATAAAATTTTCTTCTTAGTGTCACAACAGTATCAGTTTTCCTGGAGTAGAAAATCAAATCAGGAGTCTTCTGACAATGTTAAGAAAATGCCTGTTTGTTGTATAAACCAGATGTCGATCATGCCCAGCAGTGGATTTGCAGCCTGAGTCCCCCTTATCCTTTCGGTGTAAAATTGATGAGATTAACCCCACACAAAAAAGAAGACAGAGAACCTTCTTAGCAGGCAGGACGGAAAGAATATGAACAATATTGGAAACGTACTTGTGTGGGACAATGGGTGACATATGACACTCTTGATGAGTGTTGTGGGAATTAGAAGAGCCAAAAATGGTGAGTAGGACCTTCTTACATGTAGGTTTCTGATATAAGGTTATAGATGGTTTGTGCGATTTCCATTTATCGTATTCTCAATTCACTGATAATACTTCTATTTTTACTAACCACTGAGACCTAAGCAAAAAAAGTAGGTCAAGAGTCATCTAATAATGCCATGTTTCAGATGAATGCAATTATATTTTTAAAGTAGCTCAATATTAGAAAGAATTATTCTGGCTATGAAACATATGCAATGCACCAGCCTGAGACTTTTCCTTTCTGTCCTCTTCCTTTCCCCTTCTTGCCCTTCAACTTTCTTGTCCTATACTCAGTCCCAAAGGACTTTGGTAACTATAATTTAGAATCTGTTTGGTTCTTCAAGAAATAACCATGAAACAATGTAAGGACAAAATTTGAAATGGAAAAACATTTCTCTGACTTCCATTTAACAACAAATAAACCCCAGAAAACCTCTAAAAATGTAATTTGGGGACACTTGCAAACGTTTCTTCTATAAGAAAACTGGACAAGATTTTCATTAAACGTGGCCTTATATATTAGAATTACTTATAGTCTTTGTTACATTAATCAAAACAGTAGGTGAACAAGCTGTCCGGAACTGTGGTTCTTTACCTTTTCTGTAGCAGTTGTTGACATGTCATGCTCAAAAAACACAGAAAAACTACTTGAATGTATATATAACAAATATTGCTTACACTAGAAGCAACCACAAATCTCTTCAATATACAAAGAAATCCCACATATATCAATGCATCAGGGGGAAAAAAAAATCTTATTTGCCTTTCAAAGTAATCAGTTTTATCCCCAGAAAATAGGTCCAATTTACTGACAGCTATAAGCTGGATAGTAAATTGACTCTTTATGATATCATCTCTGCTGCTGTTACACTATGGGCTTGGTTCAAGATTCATTGTCCAGCTGCTCCATGAAATCCTGCATAAAGATACACCAACCCTGAAAGTAATCTCTTTCCCAGTTCTTTGTGGCCCTGGAAAGGCATAGAATTTATGGGGACCTGTTAGAGAAGCCAGGCTAATAAAAACAGAAAGATACTCTAGTGTTCTTGGCAGTGCGTTGTGCTTATAGATGTAAAACTGTTTAAGCTCCTCTGTCCAAGATGATATTCTTGCCATCCAGTGAATGAAATTCTAGGAAAAGCTAGCCAATAGCGTTCAACAATGCATTCTATTTATTGTGACTAGTAATAATTAAATCTGTCCAATGAAAAATGGCAGTTTGTTTATGACAATCCTAGTTTCTTATTATGGTTTTCCTTTACTCTAAAACTGCAATTGTCTATAGCAATGACTGTCATAAAGTTCCTCATAAGAACAGAGTGATAAGTATGGCATAACAGGATTGATAGAACATTAGAAATAAAAGCATGTCTTTCCTTTTTACTTTTTAAACCTTTCATGATGCTCTTTTCTAGAGCCAAATCTTCCATTAAATGAGAAAAAATAAAAAAGCCCTGATCTATAAATTACTGAAGTAATTACTTATTATGGCTATTTTTGAATAATTGAGGATTTTAAAGAATACAAAAATACCAGGAGTGTTGATGTTTTCAAGGACTAAAATCTATTTGAAAAAGTGTAATTTGTGTAATGGTAGATATGACTGTTCTGTTACTTCTGTCTAAATATTTAAATCTTATTTAAATTAAAGAAATTAGTGTACTTTTTCAGGATATAAGTAGAGTGAAGTGTTGAGAGCAGGGGTTATGCGGAAACCCTTACCTTCCTGAAACACTGTATAAAAATATTTTGCACAAATTATCTTCTTTATCTTAATCTAAGGTGAATGGACAAATGAGAGAAAGGTAACACATTTACTGGATTCCAGAAATACAAGCAGTAAAGTCAAATGATTTTTCTTAAGATGTTTTTCTAGAGCTGTGCTGTCTGAGAGAATAGCCTCAGACACACTATTTAAATTAAAATTAATTTAAAGTTATTGATGTTAACAATGCACTTCCTCAGTTACAGTAGCACATTTCAAGTACTCAGCAGCCACGTGTGGCTGGTGACCACAGCATTGGACAAAATAGCTTGCAGAACATTTCCATCAATGCAGAGATTGCAGTTGGGAAGTGTTGTTCTGAAGAATATTTGTTAACATTTCTACAGCATTTTAATGTTCATGGAGTATTTTTTATAGCCAATAGAAAATATGGAAGCAATAAGAGGAGAGAAGCAAAACACTGTTGTATAAAAATTTATTGTAATCGTATCTTGGTTTGGGGGAATTAAAAAGATGTTTTTATTTATAGAAATATATAAGAAAATGTAGATTCTCAATATTGTTGCAATAGCTAATGGTCAAGTACTTTTTAGGCTTAATGCTCTGTGGAACTTACACAATAATCCTTTATTGAGTACTGTTCTGGATACTTGGAATACATGAGTGAAAAAAAAAATCTCTGCATTCAAGGACCCAACATTCAGATTTTGCTTTAGTACCTTTCTATAATTACTTTATACCAACCTTAAATGTTAGTAGATATGTTGTTTCACTACCTTTTGTAGATATTATTTATACTTTTAATACAATTACGTGTGAACTATTAGTAAATGAGAGATTTAGATGACATCTGGGTTTAATAAAAGTCTTTTTTTCCCCAATATAAATTCCCAAGCATTATTTCTTTTACTTTCAAAATTATCTATTCTTGTTCATTTCCTCTTGGTTTCCTACATATGCAGGCTCTCTCTGAGGCAAGAGATATAGTTAATATGTCAGATCTTTAATGAAAAATTATGATAAATAATGAAAGCCAAATCTGATAAATCAGGCAGAAATATAAAAACAGATAAAATAGCTGATAATTGTCTTCAGTAATTTTTTAAAATTCCAAATTGATCCAGTTATTGTCTAAAATCCTCACTTCCTTTTTTCTATATTGATGATTAAATAGACATACAACCCTAGTTTCAAAAAAGACCTAATGGCAATTTTTCTCTAAGTTGATTTTTCTCTAACCTTATTTCATCACTAATTCCAGCCTTTATGTTTATATTCTTATTCTTCACTGGAAAGAAATTTGAACAAGCAAACACATTTTGGCAGAAAAAAAAAAAAATCAACAAAAGCTGTTAGCCATAAATATTCTTGTAGTGTCATACTCCTATAACTCATACTGAAATCACAGAACTTGAATTACGTGTGCTATTGTGTAGTGGGCAAAATTCCTTTGCATATGCACACATATACACACAACCATGCACAAGTTTAAATACATTTTAACTGTGAGCTTAAGTTACCATAAGTCTGGCTAGTCAAAGTTAATAGCATGACTCTATCTTTAGCCCATCCAGTAACATATAACAGAAGAGTATGGAAACCATTCACCCACTGTGCAAAGACTGGAAGTAAAGTTTCTGGAATTTATTGATGGAGTTTTACTATAACCATGTTCAAATTGATTTCAAACATTGAGCAAATAAGGACTTACATTTTAAACTGTTAAAACAAAATGTGGAAACTATAGACCTTCTTCCAGGATGTCACTAATTTTGAAGGTGCGTTTTTACTTTCAGGATAGTGTGATGAGCAGGTGTTCAAGAGAGTGTTAATGCCTATTTCAGGTGAAATACAGGACATGTGTCAATGGGCTAGTTTCACAAAGATCTAGTGAGCCTAATCTTGTGTCAGGCTCTATATCAAGCAGTGGCAAAGTAGAGCTGAATAAGACACTTGCCCTCACAGTGTAGCTAGTTAAAAAATATATATATACAAAGGGGCTTCCCTGGTGGCACAGTGGTTGAGAATCTGCCTGCCAATGCAGGGGACATGGGTTTGAGCCCTGGTCTGGGAAGATCCCACATGTCGAGGAGCAACTGGGCCCGTGAGCCACACTACTGAGCCTGCTCATCTGAAGCCTCTGCTCCGCAACGGGAGAGGCCACGACAATGAGAGGCCCGCGCACCGCAATGAAGAGTGGCCCCCACTCGCTGCAACTGGAGAAAGCCCTCACACAGAAACGCAGACCCAACACAGCCAAAATAAATAAATAAATAAATAAATAAATACACAAAGGACTAACAGTAATGCAGTGTGATAATTACCATAAAAGAAATATTTATAAAGCAAGGGTCCAGAAGAGGCAATGATTAATGGAAGGATTTTTTCACATGTGTTTTAGACTAATAATTTCATTGATATAAAATACTAGTTTGATGAACACAGTTGCACACAATCTATAATAGATACTGAAAATGTGTTAATATGTGTTCATCCACATATTAATTCTCATCAACATCATGTTTTATTCCAAAACCTCTACAATTTAGCCTTGAATAAGAAGTTTTCAGGTTGTTCAGAAAATATAGACATATCCCCATTAAACATCATGCTTTGGAAAGAATATTTTGAAACGCATGGAAGAACATATCTTTTGGTGAAAAATTTAAGCCCAGGATAAAATTTGTTCAGCACTGCTTACTGGTATGAAACCATGAAAATAATGTTTAATGTTAACATGGTATATTTTGCCATATAAAAATAATGAATGGGCTGTGAATAAACAAAAACAAAAATGTTTAGTCTAGGTGACAGGAACTCTAGTCCAAGATTAAGTCAGTTTTTGATGTGTCTAGGCATTCAAAGCTCCAAACATAACTCAACTGGAGCTTTCAGAGAACAAGTTAGCAATATAATCCCAAGATTTGTGTTGCTTAGTCTATAAATGAATCCTGTCCCTTTCCCACCCAAAGTCTAATATTTTTCTTGGGACAATGTTATTGCTCCCCATCAAATGATGATAGAAATATAGGTAGATAGATAGATAGATAGATAGATAGACAGATAGATAAAGTTGAATGAATAATGGTCATACAAAGTTTTCTGAAGATTAATTGCAAGATGAGAGACTATTCCATCCATGAAACAGATTTGTTTATATAAATGATACAGTATGTAAAATGTTATCTTTCTTGTAATTACTAACTACTACAATATTTTGAAAATATGTTCAAAAGCTACATGATGGGTTTCTCTTTTTAGAAATATGTATGACAGGACAGATGAAATTAATCAACGGCCTCAAGCTGGTCCAAGGGCTGAAATTCCTCACTTATTCCTGGAGTTGGTGGTTTGTGGAATGGGGTGTGTGTGTTTGTGAATGTATGTAGACCTTATTGAGACCCTAATTTTGTAACCACAAACTCACTCACCCAGAATCAAAGAGTGATATTTCAAATACAGCAATTTATTTTACATAGTCCATTAATTACATTCGTTTTCTGCATATATCCAGATGTGCACATAAACATTCATTGGAGACTATAGTATGTTTCTGCTCTAAAATAGTTCACAGCACAGCATATAGCCATCCATTCTCCCTGGGGATAGGTGATCTCACATCAATTTAAATAGATACGGGCTGAAATTTTAGGTTTGGTTTAAAACTTGAGCTTTCACAATCTTAGCCTTACACTGGACCTGAGTTCACTCTTCCTGGGGAGATTTTAATGGCATCCCAATCTCCTAAACAGTGTGCAGTACATTCTGTTTTTCACATTGCAATTTCTAATGTGTCCTTGAAATACCTGGGGTGCTGCGGATTGTTCAACCACAATTCACAAGTCTTGTATTATGTAGCTGGAAGAATACTTAGAAGCTCTGGTAATAAAAATGACAATAAATGGTTCTTAACAATTTATTTAAATTTAAAATAATGTATCTGAAATGTTCTGATATGAGTATATTCAAATGCCTGTATGCAATGTGATTTCAAATCTTTTAAGATTCTCCTTTCCTTATCATTTTATCTCATCTGAGAGGCATAGAAACCAATCCTGTACAGGATAAGCAATTATGACTTTTAGAAGGTGTTATTCTTTGAGTCTTAGTTCTCTCTCCCTTTGTGTTAGACTCATTATTGGTGGCTGCTTTTTAGCTCTAAAGAATGATAGCTAACAAAGGTTCTCATAAATCTAGCATCTGCTCTTTAATTTGTCTTTGTAGAAATATAATATTTTCTCTATAGAGACATCACACTTCTTATTTGGGAGAACATATTTATTAAGTACAAAAGTATTTTAACATTATTCCTAAGAACTGATTTTAAAACAACAAAAGCTGTGTAGACTTGCCAGTTGGTCTTTAGCTCAAAACTATTAGCTTTCCTATTACAACACATGAATAAATAGAAGATAAAATTTTGACCAAGTATGAATTCATTTGAAATAGATAGATTGCGAGTTTCAACTTTTTGTGATTCCCATTTGGCTACCTAATGCTAAAATGCAGCTTCTTAGAACAGGGGAAGATGGGGACTTATTAAAAATAATATCACAAACTTTCTTGGACACGAGATGAATTTCATGAACAACCTTATGACAAGTTAAGTGCAAATGAATCAGAACATATGGACTAAATTTCCCTTGAAGTATACATGATTTTGTAAATTATGAGAAAAAAAGGGAATGGGAAAATGCAGTTTTAACTTTGCCAAACCCAAGACATTTGAACAATTGTTGAGGAGAGCATGCCAAACCCGTATTTTCCTCCTTTAAATCCACCTAATATATGAAGAAATGCTTTCAACTTATATACCCAGTTCCTTCTCCCGAACTCAGTACTTTTTCAATTTCCTCATGTCTTCCTCATAGTAGCCTTGTAAACAAATTTTAGATATAACATTGCAATTTTTACTTTACATGTGTGATTATGGTGAAAAACGTTGAAAAATTATTTTCTTTGTAAATAAGGAAGAACTAAGTGTTAGAACTTAAATTAAGTGGAAGCCAATGAATTCCACATTTACCAAACTCTATTATATAAAAAACATAATCCTCAGCCCATCATGAGAAATAAGTACTGTGAACTGATATTATGAATTGATTACAGAAGTTTCTAACTATACTGAAGGCAACACCACTTCTATTAATACAGTTTTACACTCAATATCTAACAGAAACTTTTTGGTCATCTCCAGATTTATTTTTGTAATGACTTTATAAGGAAGATGTGTTCATTAAAAAAAAAAAAAAAAGATTCCAGATAAACCATAAGAAAAAAATTCAGAAATAGCATCTACAGCAACATTCTGAGGTATAATCTTCCACACTTTTTCCTAAATATAATTATATAAAAATACTATTTATAACACATATGCCATAAGATACATCATATATTGTCTATTCTAATTCATGTTAGACATATATAGTGTATATAGATGCTATATATATATAATATATATATATATATATACACATATAGATTTTATGCATAGATTTTGTAATTGTCTTAAAATTTGACCATACTACATAACTTATTTTCTAATCTGAAATTCCCTCTCAATTTATTGCACTTTCCTTTTTTAATATGTCTATATGTCAATAACATAATTTAAATATCATCATTATCTGGTCCACACTGGTTAGACACATTTATGGGTTTAATTTTCTCTATATTAAAAATGGGTATAGGCAAATCTTGAAGTTCTTACTTACAGAGCTTGTAAACTTCTAAATGACCACACTGCTTCTTGTCACACAAATTTCAGTTCAGTATTCCTGTAGACCCCACGGGAGTAGCAAAACTACCTCTTTGATTCACTGCTAGCTTCCCCAGGCTTACAAGAGTGCAGTACATAAGAGAGACTCAATGCATGAATGAATGAATGAATGAATGAGTATTCCTGTCCTAGAGTCCCCTAAACACTGTGCTCTCTTTGAGTATCAATTGTTCTCATCTCCTCCACACTTTCTGTTCTCTATCAGCATAGGGCACAATCCTACTCCTTCTTCCCTTATTTATTTCAATCTAGATAACAGTCCTACCAACAATATCCTTCTTTTAGTTTTGTGGTCAATTTACTTGATACAGTTTTTGCAATGAACATGCATTTTTCATTAGAGAAGTGAACCTAAAGATAGAAACTTGTCTGAAGTATTAAGTAGGAGGATTTATATTAACTTGGAAACTAGAGACACGAATTGGCTGAAGCCAGTAAAAGAAACAGAGAAGAGATATGCTCATAGGGTAAAATGTGGATTCCTTTACATCTACTGTTACCTCCCTGAGAGTCATAAATATATATTGCTTTCAGTCTCTCCCCAGCTATGCCATCTCTGGCATCATTTGAACTGGGTGACTCAAATACTTGAGATTTTGTATTCTACCCACTTTCTCAGAAGAAACAGCCAAATTTCTTCTCAACCAATCACTTTCTTACTGATCAAATTAACCTGTATATGAAGCAACAATACCAAATGTTTTCTTTTTTTATTTTTTCTGCCAATGGATTTTAAATAAATACAGGTTTAGCTTTATACACACTGCAATTATTATACATCATGAATTTACCTAAAACTAAAAGAATTTATCAGAACATTCGGTCAATATAATCATCATAAGCAATTGCCATGTACCCAGCATTGTGTGTTATTATTAATATTTCTACAAATGATGATTAAATGCTTTTCATGTATTAGGCACCAAACTGAATTTAGCCCCATATCAGATGCGGCCAATGACGTCAAGTTACTTGCAGCTAGTAAACGAAAAAACAGAAACAGAAAGAACAAGGGACTGTGCGATAATTGAAATGACAAAGAAAGCCTGGGAATTTATGGGAGCAAATAGGAAAACACTTGACTGTGTTTAGACAGAAGGGCAAGGAAAACTGCATATAAGAGCTAAAGTTAGAAATTAGGATAGGAAGGAAAAGACTAATTTTAAAAATATTTAGAGTACAGAATTACTAGGACCTGGTGAGCAATTTGATATTGGTAGGGATGGAAGAAGAATTGTTGCATTTCTTTGTGACTTCAGGCTTGTGTGAAAAAGCACATGTCAGAAAAACAAAAGATATGTTAGAGAGCCTCCTGCAGACAAAAAGGTGAGCAAGGGGAGTAGATAGATGGAGAGTTATATAAGCTAGATTACATAAATATATATAAACTTATATATGCATATAAATATATATTTATATATCACAGTTATGTATCATATATGTATTTGTGGATATGCATTTAAAAATAGAATCATGTTCTGTATAATATTTTGTGGCCTCCTTTTTTAGTTATTGTTAACATATAATGAACTTATTTTCACCTTAGTTCATATAGATCTGTAACATTATATCCAATACTGATATAAAAGTCCATTGGATGGGAAAAAAAATGTCCAGCAATGGGACATTGGACAAATAAGTTCTAGTGTATCCTCTAAAGCGTGGATCCCCGAACCCTGGGACACAGACCAAAACTGCAGGAGGTGAGCAGTGGGCAAGTGAGTGAAGCTTCATCTGCCGCTCCCCGCCACTCCCCGTCACTCGCATTACTGCCTGAACCATCCCCTACATCCCAGCCCCATGGAAAAATTGTCTTCCATGAAACCAGTCCCTGGCACCAAAAAGGATGGGGACTGCTGCTCTAAAGACCTGTAAACAACAAATTATGTGATCAGTATTTTGTATTAGAAAGATTTCTCTAGCAAAGTATTTTGGAGGAGCCACCTAGACACCATAGAGAATGTCAATTATGAGTAGAACTTGAAAGTATCAACTACAGAGAAAAGGTGAATTGTATTTTAAAGATATTAATATGCACAATCAGATGGATTTCATGACTAATAACATATTAATTAGAGAAGTAAAAGTAAGCAATAAAAGAGGAATTGAGGAGTTTGGCTTGATGACAAGGAAAAAAAAGGATATAACTTACCTGGATAGAGAACACTGAAAGAGGTCTCCCTGTGGGAAATGAGCCAGAGATGTTGAGTCCAGTTTTCAGTTTCACATTGGAAGAGCCTGTGGGACATTCCAAAGGATGTGCCTATAATTCAAAAGAAGAAATTAGGTTGGGATTATAAATATTGTCTTCTGTAGAGGGGTCATCATTATAGTTTTTGGTATAGATAAAATTATTCAGGAATAGTGTGCAGACTGAGAAGAGTTGAGAGTAGAAAGCTAAGCAGTGAGAAGGAGGACCCACTGAGGCAGGGGTAGAGGAGAGAGAGCCCTAAGAGGGTTGCCATGGCAGAAGATGGAGGCAGATGTTGTTTTGAGATCAATAAAAATAAGTATCAAAATGTTTTCAATAGTTTTGACAAAGAGTAAGACACCAAATTATTTTCATAAAAGAAGTTCCAGTCAATATAGAGGGAGAGAATCCAGATTATGATTGACTGAGAAGTAAATGAACTTGAAGTAGAGTCAAGGAAGGTCAAATATTTTCACAGACTTTGACATAAAGGGAAA
>NW_006773125.1:214844-223970 GCF_000442215.2 Lipotes vexillifer | reverse complement strand
GGGAAAGAGAATAACTGAGTGGGATTCCAGGAGTCAGAAGAATCTGTGTGTGTGTTTTGTGTACCCACACATCACCCCTGTTTAAATGCATGGGTGAGAAGTTTGGAAGAACTTTAATATTTGTGAACTGCAAGGATGCCACTAATGAGAGACTGACATATATAGAAAAGGAAAAATAAATAAGGAAAAAAGGTATGGGATTCAAAGCATTGATCAAGAGATTACTCCTTGAAAGAATACATTCTTCTGTTAAGATGGGAAAGAAGAAGAAACTTATGTACAAGTGAGGTGAAAAAAGTTCATGGTTCACTGTTTCTAAAGCAATACATAAAAAAACGTAATGGAATAGATTGCCAATGAAAAGAAATATAAAATACAATGGAATTAGTTTGAAAGGATCTCAATTTACTTCTGGAACCTCAGTTTATTCTGTTCCACATTCATGAAGATATGTGGAAATGGTTAGCAAATGGAGATCAAAAGGACTTCAGAATGATAATAAAACCATATTGGGACATTGTGAAGGATAACGCAGCTAGGTATCAGAGAGTTCTACCCTCACTTTAGCAAATAAGTATTTCCACATCTGCCAGTTTATCCTTCTCTCAAGTCTCAAGAACTAAACACTCTTGCCTCCTTCATAAAACTAAAACCTCCTCTGTTCTCAAACCTCAAGCCTTGTTTCTGCATTAAAGACCTTACACTGACATTATGTTTCACTCCTTTTAATGTCTTATTTTTTTTTACTTTCCCTGTTTTAAATAAAACTACTTGACTCTAGTTCTACAAATTCTCAACTTGTTCCTGCTTCACAGACTCTTGAACCCTGAAATTTACACTTAGTGAGTGACTTGTTCAACATTCATCTCTTAATACCAGCTATCTTGTTCTTATCCATATATCTACATGAGAACTGATCCCTGAGAGATTGCCTGTAACTTGTTGACAAAGTGACTTTCTCTCAGTTTTATTCTCCATTACTTCTCTGAACCATTTAAACTTCTGGATATCCTTTAATACCCTCTATACAAGCATTGCTTTTAATTTCTCTTCTGTAGGATAAATTTTAAATTTGCAGTTTTATTTTCTGTGTTCCCCAACAACAACAGTTTTAGAATAAAATTGAAACTTATACACTTATTGGGGAAATTTTGAAAATTATAGTGTTTTATATATATGAAATCTTTAATGTCATAACATTAAATAATGCAGTTAAATTATACATTAAATTATTCAGTCTTTCTAAAATGAATATGTCTCAACAACCTGGGGCTGATCTAGAAAATCCTAGAAGTTTTCAAAGACAAAACAGTAATGCCATTTATGATATTATGTTTTAGGCTGAAATAGAATAAATTCTATTGGAGGATAACAACCTTAATTCACAATATTAATAAATCAAGTCAATAAAAATAACTTTAGACATCTCTCTGATTCCTTAACAAAATATTGTTAAAATACAAAAAAGTCCCCCAAAAATCCCAGTCAAAAGTGGTCTTCATAATATACTTCGCCAAAGGTAAAAACTTAATAATAAATTTTTGAGAGAGTAAAATTGCTTTACAATGGTGTGTTAGTTTCTGCTGTACAATGAAGTGAATCAGTTATATGTATACCTATATACCCTCCCTCTTGGACCTCCCTCCCACCCACCCACCAGCCATCCCACTCATCTAGGTCATCACAGAGCACTGAGTTGAGCTTCCTGTGCTGTATAGCATGTTCCCACTAGCTATCTATTTTACACATGGTAGTGTATTTATGTCAAACCTAATCTCCCAATTTGTCCCACCCTCCCCTCCCCTTCCCATGTCCACATGTCTATTCTCTACATCTACATCTCTATTCCTGCCCTACAAATAGGTTCATCTGTACTATTTTTCTAGATTCCACATATATGCATTAATAAAGTCCCATAAATATTTGGTTTTGGTCTTGGAAATGTTTCCATTTTCTGCTTTAACCATCAACCCTTCAACTCTGCAGTCTCTGTTTATGAAGGGCATAGTGATAAGTGCTGGGAATATGAAACTGAACAAAAATGGCACAGTCCCCTGTCATCGTGGAGCAAAGATACTGGTGAGGGAGATAGTTGCTATTAAATCTTTGCATAAATAACAATAAATTTACTGCTGAAATAAGACTCCAAAAGGAAGTTCATGTACCTGTAAGATTAGAAGACAAAAACAGATTTCCTTGAGGAAGTGATGTTTGGACTGAGACTTGAACGAGGACTAGGATGAGATACAGGTGTGGGAAGTAGGATGGGAAGACAGGAAAAGATCTTATGCAAAGGTAATAGAACAGAAGACATTAGGGCTTGTGTAAAGAACTGAAAGTCTGTTTGCAATCGAGCTAAAAGTGGGAACTGTGTGAGGTGAAGGTGTTAGAGAGGTAGGTAGAGATCTTCAGCAGTCCATTCTAAAGCATCACAGCTATGTCTAACACAGAGAAGATGCTAGGTAAATATATGAGGAGTGAATAAATAGATAATTTTTATAATGTTGAAAAAATACCACTTTGGGGACTAAACAGGAGAAGAAACAATTCCCCATGATTTCTAACAAGATTGACATTCAAGAGATATTTGAGCCTGCAGTGAAAACAGAAAGAGAACAGCCACACATTTAAATTAAGTCATGCCGACAGCAAAGGAGCTTCACCACTGTGCGGAATCCAAGGACCAAGAAACAAAGACGAAATTTACTCCTTTTTAAGTTTGCACACAAACCAAAGGGAATATTCATTATAGAGATGTTGCCAGATTCTAGGCTCCAGCATTATTAATTTAACTCCATAGTGCTTATTTACTGGCCAGTAATGCAAGCAAATATGATGTTCCTAATTAAATACCTTAACATCAATATTTCTGAAGTCTTTGCCTTCAAATTTCCTTTACAAATTACTTTATTTCAGATGCCTCTACATTACCACATGTTTCTAGAATGTAACTAGACATTTATTTTTCTAAAACTGATACTTTTAACTTAAAACCAAATTTTAGGACTGTATAACATTCACTTCCTTCCATGAGTGCCTTCTGAAACTTTCTTGGTAGTCTAGGGCAAGACCTTTGATATCAAGAGCTATTGACTGACCTGTAGCACAAAGGAATTTTAGGTCAGTGAAATTCTTCTGTGTGATACTCTAAAGATGGATACAAGTCATTATACATTTGTCCAAACCCATAGAATGTACAAAACTAAGAGTGAACCTTAAGGTAAACTATGGATTTGGGGTGATCATTATGTGTCAATATAGGTTCATGGATTGTAACAAATGTTCCAATCTGGTGGGTTGTTGATGATAGGGGAGGTTATGAATGTGTGGAAGCTGGGAGTCTATGTACTTTGTAGTTTCTGCTCAACACTGCTGTGAACCTAAAACTGCACTAAACAAAATAAAGTTTTAAAAAACAAAAATAGAAGTGAAGTGAACTAGAATAGCCATGTGAAAATTTGGCAAAATAGACTTAAGACCCAAAGAATAAAGAAAGAGTAAAGACACCAAAAAGAAAAAAAAAGAAGTATTAACCATAACCTCCATCAGCTCATATAGTCTAAGAGTTAATGGCACTTTCTATATCTATTTTTCATAAATTAAAAAAGGAAAAAATAACCCTGCCTTACACAAATTAAAGACAATATTCCAACTTAAGATCTATGGAACATGAAAACTAGTACATGATGTAGAAATGCCTAATGCTATTTTTTATTTCTAAGTGTTTTAATTCTCAGTAGAAAGACAAAAACTTCTTGAGTTTGTTTTTGGAACTTTTTATTCCAAACAGACTACTATTCTTTATTTCTTTTCTAAATCAAATTCTATTATTGCCTATTAAGTTGCATTTAATATCCACAGTGGCAGCACTATGTAGAAAAAAAAAAAAACCATTTAGTATTTTATTAAACAATCATTTATTTTTCTATCCAATTTTATGGATTAGAGTGATGCCCAAGCTAGTGATTTTTAATATTTAGGGGGCTTTGACACCTCCTTATCTTTATGTGTCTAATTTTTGACATGTCATCTCCACACAATACTCATTAGAACATATTTTTTTTTTCTAATTGAAGTGCATTTACAAAGATTTTTTTGGAGATTTTACAAGTCCTGAGATGGCTGGATAGTCAAAGATCTGTAATAAAGTCAGAGTTAAGAAAGAGTGATCTGTATGTTACATCTCTATACACGTTACACAATGAAAGAACATATGATTTATAATGTTTATCTTAATTTATACTGCAAATATCTGTTCATTTTCATATGAGAAATGTTCTTGGAAATTGAAGTGTGTTAACTCTTTCATATGATATAAATAACCATACTTTTAAATGAATACTGTTGTTTAGTCATCCCTTACACTAGCTTAGAAACATCTTGAAGTCCAAAGCCTTACTTGTATTGATTCACCTGTTTATTTGGGCACTGAATGAAGGATATGCTGTTGAAGAATTTAGATAGACAAGACCTATGTTTAAGTGTTCAAGGTAGGAATGATGAGTGACGTTTTTCATTTTTAGGTAGACAGTAGAAAATACTCACCTCCTTAAAATTTGGTATTAAAAGAAATGGTACATTTTAATTCATAATCAAATTGTAAGTTCCAGAAATTATTAAATTTATCACTCTAGCCATGTTCATCTTTTTCCACACTGTTAGGTGAGAACACACACACACACACACACACACGAATATGTAAACATTAAGTTCAAATTTAAATTGAAATTTAGAAAATTGGAAAAAAATTTATAGTAATCACTTACCAAAACAATGTAAGATATATCAAAAGTATAATTAAAATATCTGATGCAGATAAAACAATTGAATAAAAAATGTAAAACTTTAATTTTTAACAAGATTTTTATCTATTCTTTCCTTTTCATGATTATACTATTATTAGGACTCTGAATAATATAATTACTCCTCCAAATGTCACTTTTTTATTTAGGCTAGCTAGGTCTCTAATTTTATGCTGGTTAAGATAGCCCTTCTTCCTGAAAAGGTAAAGGTTAAATGGAATCACATTGATTTATAGGTGATGGAATTAAAGCAGGTTATCAAAGGAAAATTGTACAGAATCACAATTCAAAAATAAAGCCCTGAAAATTTAAGAAGTTTAATAAGCTTGGAAACAACTCATTTAGGAGCAAACACGTCATCTGAAAACATTATAATGATAAAAAGAAAACATGATGGAGATAACCTTCTAGTATGGTGACTGCTCTGATATATCTAGAGGATTTTAATTTTTGAAGTCTAACATAGGATTTCTTTAAGTACACAGCGTCTTATAATGTCAGATATATTAGCAACTAGAAAATTATTTTGTAGCATCTATAATGTGCACACATTGCAATTTCTCAGAAGCATTAACATGGAAGAGGTCCTAGGTATGTCATGGTCTGACCCCCATATACTTTCATATGCTTAGAAACTAAGATGCAAAGAGTTAAGTCTCAACTTACTTTCCAACCTTATCCCTTCAAAATATAGTTTTTGAATCTTGACTCTTCTTTCTAGCTATGTTATCTGGGGTACATATTTTAGTTTCTGTGCCTTAGTTTCCTCATTTCAATGCAGGCATAATGATAGTATCTATGAAAAGTGTTGTTAGAAAGATTAAAGCTCTTGAAAGAGGGCCAGGGGTATCATAAGTTCTCAATAAACATTAGCATTTATTTTGATGTGGTTGTGGCTTTTGTTGCTTTATTGCCTAGAAGAAAAGATGATTTATGGGTGGTGTGTGTCAATGCATCCAATAGGAGGTGCAATTGATAGTTAGAGGACAGTGAAATTGATAGTTTGACAATCTCTGATTTATTCCCTTGGGTTTCCCACAGTGTGTTGAATGTTTAGGGTATTTACCTCTTATAAGGCTTACAGTCCAGAAGATAAGAAAAATAAATTTAACAATAATGATATAGGATGAATGTTTTTCTGGCAAAAATATACCTGAGAAATACACATTGATTTCAATTTTATTTTAGGTAAAGGTAACTAGGTATAGGTAAGCAAGAATATAGATTGATGACTGATGATTGCTAGATAGATATAAAATTATATTTTAGCTGTATCACAGGTAGTTTTTGAAATATGAATAAAAGAGTATTTGATGAGTTAAAGAAGATATATGTGTGCATGTTAAAATTGGTAAACATTAATATAATAAATTACAGTTTTATAATCTAATAAATTCCATCAGTATAATTACAGTTTTACATTACAACAGGGATTACCAGCAACCTTATATTGTACCAACTACAAGTTCTCAATATTAGATAAAGTAAAGAGAAGCTAATACATTTCTCTAAAACGTTAACTGCGTCCAACATTGCAAAACACTGCAAAGCACCGCCTTACAAGGGTAACATTCAAGTTGATTAATATAATATTTTCTCTCACAAGTGGAATCATGTCACTATAATTCAAGGATACTGATGAAGAAGTAATGGTTAAAATGAAAATTTTGACAACTGGCATATAACATATCATATAGATCATTTCTGTTATGATTTGTCAAAGAATCTTAAATTTTTTCCTACCTAAACTTTCACAAACACAAATAATAGATCTCTTTCCAGATTCTCTGTAATAACATTTGCAGTAAATTTAGTTTATAATACTGTACCAAGTAACCAGTGCTATACTGTCATTGAGATTATTGAAATGATAGTTCTGCTAGATAATCTATCAATCCCAATGGCGGAACTTGGACCAATCTCGTCTATATTAAAATTACTTTCCGTGTAAGAAACCTATAATTCTTTCCTTTGCTTCCACAACTTTACCTCTATTGTGGGTTTTATGAATAATTGCTTTTCTACTGATCAAAAACAAATTTTAGTGTACTAGATACACTATCATTGATCACTGTAAGTGCAAATGTATGAATAAAATATATTTATGTTTCAAACTAAAACTGACATATCTGTAATAAGACGTCATACACAATCTTACACATTACTATCTTTTTACCTAGGGAGGGAGACAGCTTGGGCTTTATGAGTCAAGATTTGGTCTAATAAAATACTGATGATTTGCTTACCTGTCATTTTTTTTGTGTCCTCCTTGATGACTCTGTTTTGTTAATATAATACATTGAAGGTATTGCTATTAATAAATGCAGTGCCACAGAGTGCAAAATCATAACAAAAATTCCCTAGATTTGTTTCCAGTCATGAAGAGTATTGTAGGAGAAGTTTGTCTAAGATGGTTAAGGATAAATTAATATGCCATGTTTTTTAAATCAGGATTTTTAAACCATGATTTTAAATAGTAGCTTATTCGGACTCTGTAAACTGGATTCACACCACTTTTACCTCTCTACAGGGACATCAGTGAGTTGATATTTAAAAATCCTTAGTATGCAAGAGAAAAGCCATACACAGGAATCTCCAAAGTGGACCTTTTTTTTCAGAATATTTTGCAGAGCTTGAAGACCAAAACCTAAAATAATGTAGCTGCAGCACTCAAACAATTGGCTTTGTAGACTGAACTTACTGATTTCCTTAAGTAAATTTGTTGTTTATTAGGTGTATCCTGGTTCTCAATACCGGAAATTGAATTTCAAGTCTCTGATGTCCTTTGCTTTTACACGGATATTCAAAAGAATAGGGAGTCTGTCTTCAAAATGGAGAGGAAATTTCTTCCTCCTCCAGGAAGAACTGAGACAAAAAAATATATATAATTGTCAATGGAAATCAACAGGTTCCTTCAAACACTACCTTGGATAAAAGAAAATCAATCAAAAAATGTGTTAACAACTAAAGGAGCAAGTAGTAGTGTGTATACATTTAGTGGTGCCAATTATGAAAGTGTATGGGAAAACTTAAGTTCTTAAGTAGTCTGCATTCTGAGTTAGCTTATTTAATTCTCAGTGAAGACAGCAAAAGATGAATACCAATGGAAATTAATAGGTTCCTTTAGGTAAGTTTCACATGTGGACAATTTAGGCAAGGCTAAAACAATCAACTAGGTTAAGTGAGTAGAAAAATAATCAATTATTTCCTATTGTCGAGATAAAGCAGCTTAATTGCTATCATTGTATTCTGTAACTTGTTAGCATTACATACTACAAAACACAGATGAATTTACAAAAGAGTAAATAGAAGTTTAACTACAGAATAATCCAAAACATATGGTTGTGGGTGTTAGTGTTCCAACAAAGAAATAGATTCCCCTTTTTTTTCCAAATTTTATTTCAAGGCAGCTAATTCAGTCATAAAAGGAATTGTTTCTAGAAGAAAGATGCATGAATGCCTACTGGACAGAGAGCTCTACATGAAGCTATGCATAGGGTATAGGAAAGAAAAATATTGTTCAAGAAATGAATCCAATGGAATTTGTATACATTTAACTTTCTTTTCATTGCACCTCCTGAATTAAAAAAGTGTTAAGCAGACAATTGATTACCAATGTGGGGAAAATAGAAGGAACCAGCCAAAGATCTGAATTTTTTTTTGTAATTTAATTGTGTTTTTCAAGATTGGTAATTCAATCACATGACAAATCCAAGCAATATTAAAAGATAGAAGTTAAGATGTTTCAGTTTGTCTCCTGTCTTGATCCAAACCATTCCCACCCACCAAGGCTTATTAATTTAATTGGTTTCTGATATAGTCTTTTGCTTTTTCAGGGTATAAATAAAGAACATAAAAACATGTGACAATAAAGAATATAAATATATTCTTATTGAAAAACCTTACAATGTACCTTTTTTGGCTGCAAAGTTCTATAAGTTTTAACAGAAGTGTAAATTTGTGGAACCACCTCCAAAATCAGAATAGTGATGAGTCACATCACCACCCCCAAAGCCCCCCATGGTACCCCTGTATACTCACAGAGAGTCCATCTCTAACTCCCGACAATCATTGCTCTGTACTCCCAAACTACAATTTTATCTTTTAAGACTGCCATATAAATGAAATTACATAATATGTAACCTTTTGAAATTGGCTTCTTTCTCATAGCATAACATTTTGATATCCACCCAAATTATTGTATCTCATATTTCTCTGAAGTCTCACTAATAGAGTATTTTGTCAAATTTTTTCTATTTGTTTAGAGTTATCTGTAACACACTAGAGAAGCAAATATCCTGGGTAAACACAATTCCTCTCTTTT
>NW_006773125.1:194328-214834 GCF_000442215.2 Lipotes vexillifer | reverse complement strand
TATATATATATATATATATATATATATATATATATATATATATATGACTTCTCTAGAGAAGATATTAGAAGGGTTGTCAGGATAGGGCAAGACAAGAACTCTGACAACAATCACTCAACTTGGACCACTGTGTCTGGAAAACTACTTTAAAAAGACCAAAAAATATTCTCAAACATTAATTTGAATATATTGATAGTCTGTAAAGTGTCTGTACCTCTTATTATAAATTTACCACCTTCATCTGTTTTATGCATCCAATGCTTTCCCTATGGATTGTTTTACATACTGAATGCAAACATACTCTTTATAAACACAAAGACAAAACAAATTCCTCCTAAGTTTTGTGACTATTTCAACACAACTATATACATATTTGTACACTTGCTTGCTTTGTATTCATTTACCTTGTCAATTGTCCCCATTTCTCAATTTACCTTGGCTAAACATAGGAAAAGTTCCACGTAGGAAAATTTAAATTCAGACTATTCTTTCCAGCACAGGGACCCATAATTCTAGGCCTTGATCTAAGTACTGGGACTCATAGTTTTGCAACAAATACATCCAATATTTAAAGTTTAGTTTTTCTTTTTAACCTTGAAATTTACTATTAATTCTTCAAATCTACTTTTTAATGATCTTAAATATAGGAATTTTTGTTGTTAATGCTGTGATATTTTGATTAACTCTTTATAAAAAGAGTGATTTGATTTTGCCTTTAGGTATTAATTTTGGATTTATTTAGGATTTCCTGTTTCTTTTAAGTATTGGTTCTATTGTTAAAATGACTCCTTAATGGCTACTGTTCTATGCTATGAACATATATTTTTGAACTTTTAGAGACAAATTACATAAAAATACAAATATATATATATATATATATTTATATACACATCCTCTGAATAATTTGTTTTCATTTGTCTAGTTTCTATGTTTCCTAGTGGTTTTAGTTTAATTGCAAATTTATTTTGTCATATTCTTATATAGACTTGTCCTGAATTTATGTAGATGAGTTTTATAAATAAAAACACGTTTTGACTAGATTATTTGGAATCAAAGTATATATACCAAGTAAAATCACTTCTTTCAGTGATTCTTAGAGAGGTTATACAACACAGAGTTATATAACCAAACTTCATATGTTTGGTATTGTACGGCATGTTTTCAGTGGGACTTTGACAAGCTTGAATGTATTCTGAGAAGAGTGATCTAACATGATAAATTTCCTGAAAACAGTTTCATTAGTTATGGTATATTTATCCCCACCTTTATATAGTGCATGTATATAGTTGTTTGCCAAATATGTGCAGATACTGTTCCAGGTGTTGATGACATATCTGTGAACAAGTCTGAGTCCATGCTGAAATGGCTGGAAAAGTTTCACCTGCAAACATATAAGGTTCACAAACTTATAACAGTTTTTGGGCAGGATCACTTTCAAAAATCTGGAACAATATATTCAATACTTATTTATTGAGCATCTACTATGTTGCATTCACTGTGCTTTTTGCTGAAGATGCAGAGACATAAATCATGAACCCTACTCCAAGAAGATCACAGCATGGTCTTCAATTACAGAAACAGAATAGTGGCTGCATATGACAAGGAGCAGTATTGGGAACCATATAAAGTAATTATTAACTATTATATCATTTTATTACAAAGCAACCTCAGAAAAACAGGTTGACATACTGTAATGAGCTCCTTGTCTCTCAAAAGCTGAATTATCACTTTTCAAGGATATTTAAGTAATCCTATAGAAGGCAACACAGAATATTACATTTGAAATATACTTGGCTTCTATTTCTCATTTGGTCACTTCCTGGAGATATTAAAAATTGACTCATTGAATAAAAGTTCTGTCATCATCTTATATTAGCATAATGGGATCTGTTTCTTTTTTGAGGGAGTGTGGGGCTATTGTGTGAATGATCTGAGCAATACATGTTGAAAAATTTTGTGACCTGTAAATGTGCATAAATATAATGTTTTACCATTTTGGTAAAAAGACTAAAGCACTGTTTGAGATGTTAAAGGCTAAATGAACTCTAAATTTCCTTCTCAAACTAAAGCTCCCCAATTCTAGATCTGGAAAAGATCACACAAATATTTTATCAAATTTAAATTCCTAAATGTTGAAACTAAAGATATATGAAACTATGGAAACTATAGAAATCAAATTATACATAAAATAGCCAATGGCCAAGAATACCCTAAGAGTAAATTATTTTTGTCTTCTTTGCCTTCTCCCTTAAAAATAGCTGAACGACTAAAAATTTGTTTACTATAAATATTTTAACTTTTTCTATAATGTTCTTCTGGACTCCTTATCAACAGAACAGCTGTGACAATAAATTGATTCTGAAAATTTTCACCTAGTAATACAGCATTTTATAATTATCATTTTGTGGGAATTCCCTGGTAATTCAGTGGCTAGGACTTGGAGCTCTCACTTCCGAGGCCCAGGGTTCAATCCCTGGTCAGAAACGAAGATCCCACACACAAAAAAATGTGTGCATAATTATCATTTTGAGCTTTCTTCATTTTAATAGAACTTTGAAAGATGACCAGTAGAAAGATACAGTGCTGAAGTATTTGCTATATGTGTAAGAAAATATTTTTATGACAGCTGAATGCAAATAATAATCACATGTCTTTAATATTTCACAGTTTCAAAGCATTTTTAGATATACTGTAAATAATGGCATGCTACTGATCTGTTCAAAATAAAACATTAAGTTATAAATATTAACTTTAAAATGAGTTAAATCTCAGAACAGTGGACACAAGCTGATAATCTTATAAAATCAGGAATCAATGTACATTTCATGACTCTGAAAACCCAAAGGAATAACATTTCTTATAAAAATAGATTACATTTTTGATACTACCTTTTTTATGACATTTTATTGGCTTCAGGTACAGTAGGGAATAGTTAAAAATTATATAATATTGAAAATTACAGTTCATTTTTATAATATTTATTTTATAAATAATTTTAGGGATATTACCTCTACATAAGACCATTAATATGTCAATAAACATGACAACAAATTTAAATATGACCTATATATTTAACTGAGCTGAATGAATAGAATTTTAATTTTAATATAATTGTGAATAATTCTTAAAGGCCACAAAGGCAATATGATAGTGGCCTTTTAGCTAAAAGTAGATTGCAGCACACTTACAACTGGTTATGCGTGTTTCTTAGAAATAAAAGATATTCTTTGTATACTCACTCTTTTTAGGGCAAACATTCCAGGTGTTTTTGCCAATAAGACTGATTAACTGTGTTCATAATCTCTTAGCTGGCCCTGTAGTTTTTTGCAGAGAGATTTAAGAGCCATTGAATATAGATTTAGAATTCTTCAGCACCCAAGAGCTATCACTAAATGAAATTCACAATGAAAGTACTGCCATGTAGCCAGTGATATTTCTTTGCAAATATAAATCAACCAAAGCAACAAAATGCAGTTGGCTGATTTATGCAACTGATGTCCTTCTCTCATTAACAAAGGCTGTTAGCCAACAATCATAACCAGGTTTTGTTTACTTGTTTGTTTAAAAATATATAGTCCTGGTAAAATACTCACTATGAATAGCTAGTAGGGTATATTGTAATCAAAACACCTCTTTTTTTGGTCTTTGGTTATGTGTGGAGACAAACTCCAAAGATAGGAGAAAATTTAATTGTCTGGATGAGTCTGAGTAACAAGACATTTTTATCAAAAGCTTTCAAGCTGTTTAGGAAAACAGTACTTTTGGAAATTACCTAAATATTAGATTGGTGTCTGTGTGCTAAAATTAAGCAATTGCTGCAATTTTCCATTTTATTTTCAATTTGTAAAGAAAATCTAAATAGTTATTTAAGTTTGATTTTAAAAATAGCTGCAATGCAAAATTTTATATGTAAGAACAAAAGTACACTGAAGTTATTTTATTAATATGTTTTAATAGGAAACAAATGGGAATGGTTATGTTAGTTTCTGAATTGCATTTTCTTTTCTAAACTATGTTATGTTACAAAAGCAGTAAAAACAAGCAGAACTATATGTTAAACATGGACTTTTAAAAATATACAATCGCATGTTTATTTTAGTCACTTTTCATTTCACAACCAAATGAAACATGCCTATAATTTTAGAAATCACATGACTGAAAGAGAAATCAAAATCATGCTCAAATATATCCAAAATAATCATCGCTCTGGAAAACATGCCCAGCTTATTTTAAAGGTGCATTATTGCCTGATTTAAAGGCAGACAGGGACTATGGGGCCACATTCCATGACAGAGAGCCTCTAGAGACATCTTTGATCATTCTTTGTGATGCATAAAATATGTCACAGTTGTACTATAAAAGATATCAGCCATCAGGTAAGGCTGTCATTTGCCCTTGTAGAATTATATTGGAGAAATTCGGCTTTTCTCTTTCGTGCTTGTATGGGATTACTGCTCATGGAAACACAGCCTATTTAGTCTGTGTGTGACCATTATCATACTCCTGGTTTCTTTCAAAAGAAAGTAGTCATAAATAAACATGCTAAAGAGAATAGATCTGGTTGATAGTTTGTTTCAACATTCACCCATTTCATAAGTTGTGATAAGCTGTGAATATGTTAAGTACTGGTCTACGTTAAAGCTGGTTTCTGCAAAAAGATTGCACATTTCTCTAGGGACTAGTTGCTTTCATTTGATTTCTTTTATGCATACATCTAAGTTTACTTCAAAATCTGAACCTATGTCACAAACAATATTTATAACAAAAGAACAATAGCAGTAAACTACTCCAAAATGTTGTATTCTTATTTCTTAGCTCATCACATATATTTTTAAATTATACATGTGTTAATTAGCTTTACTAACAAATTTAAGATAAAACAAACTACAATTATTTGTGTTATAACAACAGTACCTTTCCTTTAAATTTGCCTTTCACATATTGATGTATATAAAATCTTTTTACCTTATACCTGGATCAGTGTTTCCTCATGTATTTTTAAATGGTAATGAGGCTGATTTAAATATTAATTTGGGGGAAAAGATTTTTTAATTGTATAGAACACTTGGAAATATTTTAATATGAAATGCAATTGAAAAGTGATTTTTACCTTTGGAAACTCGAAGTAATTACTGAAGTTTTACCAAGTTTAATGATTTAATTGACTCTATTAATATTGGCAATATTTACTAGAGAGCTTGTCAAGTATAATATTCTTGTCTGAAAGCATTTGGCTACTAAACCAACAAAACCCAAACAAATAAGATACATAAACTATAGTGAATGTGTGTTAAATTTGAACAGCTGACAAAAGTTTTGCTAGAATACAAATACAACTTTTAGATGATTTTTATCTGCTTAATAATTTATTGTCTTTAAAAAAATAAAGATTCTCAGTTTATCATTTCTAAGTTGTAAAGTGTTACTTCTTGCACTTAAGAATTTAGCAATATATTTATAAATTGGGAAGGAGGAACCCTTTTTGATGGAGAAATAACAAACGGTATAACAGACCAGATCGATTAAAGGCCTCCATCTGGCACAAGTCTAGAAAAGTTGCTGCCATATGTTTTGAACAGCACAGCAAAACTAACTGTTTTATACTGTCACCACCCCCAGATTTGTTTTATAAATTGCATTTTGTTTTAATATATATGCATATAAGTATATGTATATACATGAAAAACTTCAGGTATACTTTTATTTATGATTGCTTAATTGGAAAGCAGATACTACATAAAATTTTTAAAAAGCTCTGGTCTTCATGGTTCAATGTGAAAGGCAGTTGATGGCTTTAAATAATGAAAAAAATGAGAGAGAGGCACAGAGTTTGCTGTAGTTTGTTTACCCAGTATTGTTTAAATCTTAAATGAATTTAGATCATTTAACAATGATAGCTCATACTTGAGGATTACTAAAAACGATAGAATTATAACAATAACAACTTAAGGGAGAAAAATGTATAAAATCCATGTGAATATTAAATACTGGTAATAGCAAGAATGTATTCAGTAGTCCTGTGTTTTTCAAGGTAAAATTTCATAAAGATAGATTTAAAAATCGGAATATATATGTTGCTGTTGGAAAAATAACATATCAGGTTCAAATGAAATTTAGGAATGTTAATCTCTTTTGCAGCTGCTATTTTTGTTTTATGGTATTTTTACAGCTGTTTTTAATTTCTTTTAAGAAATACTAAACCTTTAGGAGAATTCCCATGTGAACAACCACAGTACAGATAATTGGTTTCATTGCAATTCAGATTATGAACATCATTTTTCAGTTGTTACTTTCAAACTATATACACAGCTAAATCTGTAAGCCATTTTCTTTATTCAGCTACTATCAAAAAGGGAAAAATCAGTTAAAAGCATCACAGAGCCTTACGCTTTATCTGATAGGGTGCGATGTTTAAAAATATTTACCTTCCTCAACAGAACATTAATATATCCTATATAGTATGTGCAGATGTAACCTATATTTTTTATTAAGAAAAGTAGAATGACATATATTATGAAAAATTCTTTTAGAACTACGATTACTTTAATAAATGTCAGAATTGGCATATATCATGCAATCCTATTTCTATATCTAACATCCTCTTCTTTGATTAATTATTACCACAGACTGTATATCTTCATTTAGAAGCATCCTTGATTAGCAGCCACACCTATACCATGCAGTTTTTTAATAGAAGCCACCCTTTCCATGCAAGCCTCAGGGGAAAGTAATTAAATTTAATAGAAGCCGTCTTTGTTTTATAGCCACCCTCAATTTAAAGCCACAGGGGTAAGTAATTAAATTTAATAGAAGCCATAGCTTCTAAACAAAGATATACAGTATCAGTTAGGTATGCAGAGGTATAGAAATAAGAAATACTCTACCTTGGGAGTTGTGAAGCATGTGGGTTATAAGAAACAATGTTAAAAAATGTAAAAGTTCACAAAATACTTTTTTAAGTGATTCAAAATGGGTGGAGAAGGTGTAGTTGTCACCCTGCATTTTTCAAAAGGCAATAAGAGAGGTGGGGCTGCTACACGTCCTTGCTAAACCACAATAGCTTGGACAGCTGCCTGCTGTGAGCACTAGATGTGTCTTTCCCTCTAATATGAGTTGGACAAGTCCAGTCTTTCCTACTCAAACACACAATGCCTTAGCTTGGTTAGAAACAATTCATAGGAACATAAGATTTTTGATATTCATGTTTGTTTTTTCTAGATTTGAGCTGATAAGATTCTTTTGTGTTTTGTTGTATTGTTTTCTCATTTTTTTTTTTTAAATTATGGTGATGATGGGCCCTCAATTAGTTTACCCTGCCTGTAGCCAATGACTTGTAAAACCCAATCGAGACTAGAAGCACCATTAGGGTGGTTAATTTCAGCTTCATCCTAGGGAATGTTTTGGCAGGCTGTCTCACCACACCTTCTAAATATTTTGATGGACGTATAATGAAGCGATGAAGAAGAATTACAGAATTCACATTGACCATATAAAATTTGGGGGACTTTTTTCCACAAAGCAGTATGTGCCATGTAACTATTGAATAGCTTCAATTATTAAGTTTTATTGTGAGTTTTAATACTGTTTTTAAAATTCCGATTTCTCAAAATCATCAGGAACAGGTTTAATCCATGCTTTGTCATAAATAGTGCTTTAAATAATGCACAAGCCTCACTTAGGGCAAAAGCCCAAAATGGAAACAAAGCAGCTAGTAGCATATCCAGTGATATTCTAAGTTCATTGCCTTTAAAAGATAGTTCAAGGTTTCTTAAAAAGAGAGGAGAGGAGAGACTCTGAAATTCCGCAGCCCAGATGGTAAAAGACAATAGGAGCTGGCTGTAGGCATATGGTGCACAGAGAATGTACTAAGAATGTGTTAATAAGGAAATTAAAACTTGTACTTAAGTAGTATGTGATTACAGCATGGATCCTGACTAGGAGGAATGAAAACAGAACGGGGCTCAAAGAAACTCTATATGTAAGAGATATAAAAACAAGAAGGGTTTTTAACATGTAAATTTAGTCATCAGATATCTGTGCATACTTATAAATTGTTGATGATTAAGTTGTGTTTTTCATTAGCACGTGTACAAGCTTAGGCATTTTGTGATTGATCAGTAGAAAATGAAGTTTGTCACTAACAATTGTTACCTAAACTACTGCAAAGAACACAAATCCTATGTGTGTGTAATAATAAATTTTTTACAATGAATTGCTTTGCCTGTGACACTGCCTGGTGGCAACTGATAAACGTGGTCTTTCCAAGTTAGGAGGAATTAAAACATCTCCAAATTTAAGCAACAATCATAGCTTTCTTTTAATTAAAGAATCTTAAAGTACCAATGGGTATTTATTCCCATATTTGTGATTGTCTCATTTAAGCACCTATAGATATTTTTCAGTATGTAAGGTTCAAAATCTTCAGTATTAATGTGTGGACCGTATCAGACTCCATTACCATTATCCCAACTACACTGAGAAATATTTTCATATTTGCATTCCCTCCTTTTTAATCATTTTTTTAATCAAACTCAGGATGGATTCTTCCCATTTTTCTTCCTGTCAATTTCTTTCAATCAGGATTTTTCTTCTGTTTGGATTATTGAGACAAAGGATACATTCACACAGTATTCTTCCCTTGAAGCAAAGCAATAACACCTTTCTTGTTTGCAAAGGGGATCCTAATGTTAATACTTTCAGAACAGGTAAAAAGTCTCAGTCTCCTGCCTTTGTTGTTAGGAGGGTCACCCTACCTTTTCAAAGATTGATTTTACCATGTGTCGCTCAGGCAGACTGTTGTTCCCACATTGACTAACTCATTTAGATGTTGCAATCAAAGTTATGTGGAACTGCTTGCATTGAATCACACAACTTTCCTACTGAAAAATACAAAACCAATTACTGTATTTTTACATTCTCAGGGAGCTAGCAGTGGTATGTTTCCTATTTCCATAACCACTGATATACACCTAGCAGTTTCTGGTGAATGTAGTGAGAGGAAGATCTTAAGGTCACTCCAAAGCCAGCTTTAATATTGCAAATAGTACCTACTCTGATGAAAGCACTGTCTGATATGATTGTGCTAAATTTTTCCACTGTTACTAAAACCTATAAATCAATATGTGTTCTTACTACCTAAAACTTTAAGAAACGCTGAATGGAAAACATTTTGATTTTCATTAACAGCATCAGAAATGTATTACAAATCCTATGAAAAAGGAGCAGAATGTTTAGAAATTTGAGAATAGCATGTTACAGTTTATCAAGACATATGTGCCAGCCCTGTTTCTCCTATTATACACATGCACAAAACACACACACTCACACACACACATACTCACAACATACTAAAAGCTGATTTCTTGCATTGGAGATTGTGGGAGAAAGATAAGTCATAACTTGATGCAAATGGTGATTCTAGCAATACACAAAGCACTAAGGAAAGTTAAAGTATATAGTTAAAGTGACTTTATCCAGAAGAATATGACACAGCTCTACTTTGACCACCAGAGTAGTCTCAGACTTTAAAAAGGGAAAGAAGAGTGATTGGAATATGACTGATCATCAAGACTAGCAAGCTGGGGGTGGAAATGTGGTTAGGAAAGCTCTGGATTCACCATTTCCTCCATCAGAGACGGTGAAAACAAGCCCAAGGGCTTATGTGTTCCCTTTCCATAAGGATGGAAGAGTGTGAGAGAAGAGGTAAAAGCCAAGCAGGAGAAGCAGCAAGGGTGAAAGAAAAGACATGGCCATATCACTCATATACTAACTGGGTTCTGATTTTAATAGATAGGATATGCATATACTAAGGCAACCAGAACCAAGATTGTCAGCACTAATATTCTAAAGCTCTATTCCACAAAATATTTTATACATAGTTATGTTAAAATGAGTCTCTATTGATATATTTTTTAAAGCCTGTATATTTGATTCCAAACTAGGCATGCTTTAAGCCAATCTCCTTTTTGAGAGAGTAGTATCATAGTGAGATTAAAGAATATTTGTAAAAGGTATGATGTTCAATACAATGATGAATATAAACAAGACGAAAAGACAAGAAGAAAATATTTGCAAATGAAGCAACTGACAAAGGATTAATCTCCAAAACATACAAGCAACTCATGCAGCTCAATATCAAAAAAACAAGCAACCCAATCCAAAAATGGACAGAAGACCTAAATAGACATTTCTCCAAAGAGGATATACAGATTGCCAACAAACACATGAAAGAATGATCAGCATCATTAATCATTAAAGAAATGCAAATCAAAACTACAATGAGTTATCATCTCACACTGGTCAGAATGGCCATCATCAAAAAATCTACAAACAATAAATGGTGGAGAAGGTGTGGAGAAAAGGGAACCCTCTTGCACTGTTGGTGGGAATGTAAATTGATACAGCCACTATAGAGAACAGTATGGAGGTTCCTTAAAAAACTAAAAATAGAACTACCATACGACCTAGCAATCCCACTACTGGGCATATACTCTGAGAAAACCATAATTCGAAAAGAGTCATGTACCAAAATGTTCATTGCAGCTCTATTTATAATAGCCAGGACATGGAAGCAACTTAAGTGTCCATCAACAGATTAATGGATAAAGAAGATGTGGCACATGTATACAATGGAATATTACTCAGCCATAAAAAGAAATGAAATTGAGTTATTTGTAGTGAGGTGGATGGACCTAGGGTCTGTCATACAGAGTGAAGTAAGTCAGAAAGGGAAAAACAAATACTGTATGCTAACACATATATATGGAATCTAAAAAAAGAAAAAAAAAATGGTCAGAAGAACCTAGGGGCAAGACAGGAATAAAGATGCAGATCTACTAGAGAATGGACTTGAGGATACAAGGAGGGGGAAGGGTAAGCTGGGAAAAAGTGAGAGAGTGACATGGATATATATACACTCCCAAACGTAAAATCCATAGCTAGTGGGAAGCAGCCGCATAGCACAGGGAGATCGGCTCAGTGCTTTGCGACCATCGAGAGGGGTGGGATAGGGAAGGTGGGAGGGAGGGAGATGCAAGAGGGAAGAGATATGGGGACATATGTATATGTATAACTGATTCACTTTGTTATAAAGCAGAAACTAACACACCACTGTAAAGCTATTATACTCTAATAAAGATGTTAAAATAAATGATGGATATAATGTTCTAATTCTTTATATACAATTTTTTTTTTTTTTTTTTCGGTACGCGGGCCTCTCCCTGCTGTGGCCTCTCCCGTGGCGGAGCACAGGCTCCGGACGTGCAGGCTCAGCAGCCATAGCTCACGGGCCCAACTGCTCCACGGCATGTGGGATCTTCCCTGACCGGGGCACGAATCCATGTCCCCTGCATCGGCAGGCGGACTCTCAACCACAGCGCCACCAGGGAAGCCTTACATATTTATTTTGAATAATAATCTATTTAGGTTGATTTTTGAATATATGGAATGAAACTGAAGAATTTTGCACATCAGAGATTTGCAATCACTGTGAAAAGATTCATTTATGTTTAGCATAGTTGTCATAATCTGTGTAACTTATTTCTTTCTAATTATTTTTATCGCCCATTTTGAGATAATTATTCAAATTACCCTCCCCTGGACTTCCTCATCACTCATCTTTCAATCTTATTCTTCCCAAAACATGATCAATGACTAGTCTGTTATCTTCTGACTACTAATTAATGTAGATTTTTTAAATTGTGGAAATAAACACATAGAATGAGATCCACCTTCTTAACAAATTTTTAATAAATAGTACAGTATTAACTCTAAGCACAAAGTTATCCAGCAGATATCTAGAACTTTTTCATCTTGCATGAATGAAACTTTGTAACAGTTGAATAACAACCAGCAATTTCACTAACCTCCAACTCCTGGCAACCACAGTTCTAATTTCTGCTTTGATGAATTTAACTATTTTTAATACCTCACTTAAGTGGAATTATGTAATATATGTCCTTTTGTGACAGTCTTCTTTCACTTAGCATAATGTTCTCAAGGTCCATTTATGTCATAGCAAATGACAGTATTTTCTTCTTTTTTAGGCTGATTAATATTCAATTGCATGATACAACACATTTTTAAATTAATTCATTTATAGATGAACATTCAGGTTCTTTTCATATCTTAGCTATTGTGACTAATGCTACAATGAACATGAGAGTGAAAATATCTCTTCAAGATTCTGATTTCAATTCCTTTGGATAAATACCTAGGAGTGGAATTAAGGGGATCATATGGTTTTTAAATTCTTGTGGAGCCTCCATATTCTTTTCCATAGTAACTGAACCTTTTTACTTTGCCACCAACAGTGCACAATCATTTTAACTTCTTAACATTTGTACCACCAGTTGTTATTTTCTGTTTTTTTTCCTTTGTTTTTATAATGGCTATCCTAAAAAACGTAAGGTGATATACTGTGGTTTTGATTTACATTTCCCTGATGATTAGAGATGTTGAGCACCATTTCATAAAACTGTTGGTCATTTGTATGACTTCTTTTGAGAAATGTCTATTCAAGTTTTCTGCCCACTTTTTAATCAGCTTATTTTTGTGTGTGCATTTTTTGTTATCTTTTTGTTTTTGCTATTGATTTGTATGAATTTCTCATATATTTTGGATATTAACTCCTTATCCGATATATGGTTTGCAAATATTTTCTCCCATTCTGTAAGTTGCTTTTTCACTCTGTTGATTGTCCCCTCTGCTGTGCAGAAGATTTTAGGTTGATTTAGTCCCACTTGCCTATTTTCCCTTTTATTGCCAATGCTTTTAGTGTCTTATACAAGAAATAATTGCCAAGACAAATGCCATCAAGTTTTCACCTATGTTTTCCTTCCAGAGTTTTACAGTTTCAAGTAATGTTTAAGGTATGTTTAAGCTCTTAATTCTTTTTAAATTGAATTTTTTTTTTTTTTTTTTTTTTTTGCGGTACACGGGCCTCTCACTGTTGTGGCCTCTCCCGTTGCAGAGCACAGGCTCTGGACGCACAGGCTCAGCGGCCATGGCTCACGGGCCTAGCTGCTCCACGGCATGTGGGATCTTCCTGGACCAGGGCACGAACCCGTGTCCCCTGCATCGGCAGGTGGACTCTCAACCACTGCGCCACCAGGGAAGCCCTGATTTTTGTATATGGTGTAATATAAGTGTTCATGTTCATTCTTTTTCAAGTGGAAATCCAATTTTCCCAAGGCCATTTATTAAAGAGACTCTCCTTTCCCCATCGTGTATACTCAGTGCCTTTGTAGGATATCAGTTGACTATAAATGTATGTGCTTATTTCTGGGCACTCTATAAAGTACTGTTCCTATATGTCTGTCTTTATTGTGGCATCATACTGTTTTGATTACTGCAGCTTTGTAAAATATTTTTTTAAATCTAGAAACGTGATGCCTCCCACTTTATTTTTTTTTCTCAAGATTATGTGACTATTTGGGGTCCCTTCTGCTTCCATGTGAATTTTAGGACTTCTTTATTTTTGCAAAACAAAAAATGTCATTGGAATGGGATTTTGATAGGGGTTACATTGAATCTATGGATGGCTTTGGGTAGTATGGACATTTTAACAATATTAATTCTTCCAATTCATGGAAGTGGGATGTATTTCCATTTTTGTGTATCTTCTTCAATTTTAATGTTTGCAATTTTCAATGTATAAATATTTTACCTCCTTGTTTAGTTTATTCCTAAGTATTCTTTTCTTTTTGATATTGCTGTAACTGTGATTGTTTTCTTGATTTCCTTTTCAGTTTATTCATTGTTAGTGTTAGAAATGCCACCGATTTGGGTGTGTTAGTTTTTATCCTACAATTTTACTGAATTTGCCTATTAGTTCTAACAGGTTTGTATGAGTGTGTTTGGAGTCTTTGGATACACATAAGATGATGTCACCTGCAAACAGAGATAATTTTATATCTTCCTTTCTGTTTTGAATATGTTTTTCTCTTTTTCTTGCCTAATTGTTCTAACTAGGACATCTAGTAATATGTTGAATAGAAGTGGAGAGAGTCAGTCTCCTTGCTTTGTTCCTTGTCTTAGAGGAAAAGTTTTCAGTTTTTCACCATTTCATGTGATGGCTTTTTTCTGTTGGCTTTTTATTTATGGCCTTCATGATGTTGAAATAATTTTCCTTTATCCCTAGTCATTGAGTGCTTTTAATAAGGATGGGTGTTAATGTTGTCAAATGCTTTTTTCTGCATCTACTGACTATCATGTAATTTTAAATTTTCCATTCTATGAATGTGGCACATCACACTGATTGATTTTCATATGTTGAACAATCCTTGCATCCCAGGGATAAATCCCATCACATAAATCCTACATGGTATAGGATCTTTTTAATGTGCTGTTGAATTCTGTTTACTGGTATTTCGTTGAGTATTTTTGTATCAGTTTTGTGGATATTGGTCTGTAATTTTCTTTTCTTCAGTGTCTTTTTCTGGCTTTGATATCAGGGCAATGCTGGACTTACAAAATGAGTATGGACATATTCCTTCCACTTAAATTTCTGAGAAGAGTTCGAGAAGAAATGGTGTTAATTTTTCTTTAAATGTCCCATAGAATTCACGAGTGAAGTCATCTAATCCTGGGATTTTTTTTAGGGGGGGTGTTAATTACTCATTCAATCACATTAATAGTCATAGGTCTGAACAGATTTTCTCTTCCTTTATGATATGATCTTGTTAGGTTGTATATCTCTAGGAAGTTATCCATTTCTTCTAAGTTATGCAATTTATTGTTATATCATTGTTCATAATTATCTCTTTGTCCCTTTTGAAATTTCTGTAGCATGAATTGTAATGTCTCACCTTTAATTTATGATTTTGTGTATTTGATTCATATCTCTTTTTGTAGTCTAGCTAAAGTTTTGTCAATTTTGTTGACCTTTTCAAAAAAACAACTCTTAGTTTCATTCTTTTTTATCTATTATTTTTCTATTCTTTGTTTCATTGATTTCTGCTGTAATATTTATTATTTTCTTTCGTCTGCTGACTTCAGTCTTACTTTGTTCTTTTTCTAGTTCCTTGAAGTGTATATTTGTATATTTCCTTGGGTTGCTTATTTGAGATATTTCTTCTTTATTAACGTACACATTTATTGCTATAAACTTCTTTCGTAGTACTGCTTTTTCTGCATCCTTTAAGTTTTACTGTGCTATGTTTTCATTTTCATTTATCTCAAAATATTTTATAATTACACTTTTGGTTTTTTCTTTGTCTCATTGATTATTCAAAAGTACGTTATTTTCACATATTTGTGAATTATCCAGTTTTCTATCAGCTATTGGCTTCTAGTTTCATTCAAGTGTGGTTGGGAAGATATTTGGTATGATTTCAATAATCTGAAATTTGTTAACACTTGTTTTGTTACCTAACATGTGATCTGTGCTGAAGAACATTCTGTGTGTGCTTCAGAAGAATATCTGTTCTGCTGCTGTTAGGTAGAATATTATGTATATACCTGTTAGAATTATTTGGTCTATAGTATTATTTAAATCTTCTGCATAATTATTGGTATTCTATCCAGAGGTTCTATCCATTATTGAAAATGGGATATTGAAATCTCCCATTATTTTATTGCCATCTCTTTTTCTCTTCAGTTCAATTAATGTTTCCTTTGTATATTGGCCAATTTCTGATGTTGGGTGCATATATATTTATAACTGTTTTACCTTGCTAGTAACCCTTTTATCAGTATATCAATACAATGTCCTTTATCTTGTGACAGTTTTTACTTAAAGCTTATTTTATCTAAGTAAGGCAATCCCTGCTCTTTTGATTACCATTTGCATGGAATATCCTTTCACTTTCGGCCCATGTATGTCCTTAAATCTAAAGTAAGTCTCTTGTAGACAGCATATAGTTGTATATTTGTTTGTTTGTTTGTTTGTGTTTTTCTGTTGTTTTTTGTGGGTTTTGTTTGTTTGTTTTGTTTTTTCTTCTTTTTTCCTTTTTATCCATTCAGCCACTCCATCTTTAGAAGGCTGTTTAATCCATTTACATTTAAAGTAACTATCGATAGGCAGTGACTTCCTACGTCCATTTTGTTAGTTGTTTTCTGCTTTTCTTGAGCTCTTTTGTACCTCTTTTCCTCTCTTGCTGTCTTTGTGTTTTATTGATTATTTTGTAGTAAAGTGGTTTGATTTCTTTTTAATTTCATTTTGTGCATCTATTAAAGGTGTTTTCTTTGTGGTTACCATAGGGCTTAAATAAAACATTATATAGTTATAACAATTTATTTTAAGCTAATAACAACTTAAGTTCAATCACCTATAAAAACTGTTACTTCCCTCCCTGATACACTTTATGTTATTGACATCACAAATTATATATTTTTATATTGTGTATCCACTAACGTGTTTTTATAGTTATAGTTATTTTTATATCTTTATCTTTTAACTTTTATAACAGAATTAAAAGGGATTTACACACTTGCTGTAACAGTAGTACAGTATTCTGTATTTACCTATATACTTACCTTCAACAGCATGCTTTATATTTCCACAGGTTTTTGTGTTGCTGTTTAACATGTTTCTGTTTCAATTTAAAGGACTCTCTATAATATTTCTTATAAGGCAGATCTAGTGGTAAACTCCTTCATATCTTTTTTATCTGGAAAAGTCTTTATCTCACCTTCATTTTTTTTTTTTTAATTTACATTAATAATTAATTTTATTTTTGGCTGCATTGGGTCTTCATTGCTGTGCGTGGGCTTTCTCTAGTTGTGGCAAGAGGGTGCTACTCTTCATAGAGGTGCACAGGCTTCTCATTGCAGTGGCTTCTCTTGTTACAGAGCATGGGCTCTAGGCACGTGGGCTTCAGTAGTTGTGGCACGTGGGCTTCAGTAGCTGTGACTCACAGGCTCTAGAGTGCAGGCTCAGTAGTTGTGGCTCATGGACTTAGCTGTTCAATGGCATGTGGGATCTTCCCAGACCAGGGCTCGAACCTGTGTCCCCTGCACTGGCAGGAGGATTCTCAACCACTGCACAATCAGGGAAACCCCTCACCTTCAATTTTGAAGGACAGTTGCTGGATATAACATTCTTGGTTAGTAGTTTTGTCTTTCAACATTTTGAATATATCACCCCACTCCTTTTTGGCCTGCAAGGTTTCTGCTGAGAATTCCACTGATAGTCTTAGGGGCATTCTTTTGTATATGATGAATAACTTTCCTGTTGTTGCTTTTAAATTTTTCTTTTTGTTGTTGACTTTTGAAATTTGTTTATATATATATATATATATATATATATACCACCGTGGACTTACTTGGTTTTATCCTATTTAATAGGCTTTAGGCTTCTTGAATCTGGATGTCCTTTTCCTTTCCCAAACTTGGGAAGTCTTAGCCATTTTTTTAAAATAAACTTTCTTCTACTTTATATCTCTTTTCCTCTTGTGACTCCCACAATGTATACGTTTCTCTTCTTGGTGGTATCCCACAAGTCTCTTAGACTTTGTTCTCTCTTTTTAAATTTTTTTTTTTTCTTTTTGTTCCTCTGACTGGATAATTTCAAATGACTGTCTTCAAATTTGCTGATTCTTTCTTTTACTTGATAATGTGTTGTAGAACTCCTCTGGTGTTTTTTTTTTTTTTTTTTTTTTAGTTCAGTTATTACTTTCTTCAGTTCTAAAATTTCCATTTGATTCTTTTTCGTATTTTCTATTTGTTTGTTTTAATTCTCACTTTACTCAATCATTGATTTCCCAAGCTTACTGACTATATTTTTGACTATTATTTTGAATACTTTGTCAGGTAATTTTATACCTCTGTTTCTTTTGATTTAGTTTCTGGAGATTTATTTTGTTCCTTTGATTGGGTCAGTTTTCCTTGTTTTTGTATTTCTTATAGATTTGTGTTGGTATTCATGCATTTGAAAAAAAAACCAACCACCACTTTCAGTCTTTATGGACGGGTTTTGTACAAGAAAAAGCCTCCAAAGAGATTCTGGGGGTGTCTCAAACTTTTCCTGTGGTTGCATCTTCTCTGTAGATTGCTAATTAGAGGGATGTATCATTTTCTTTTTTTCCAGGAGCTTGTAATCTCTTATACCCTTGGTGCTATACCATAGGTCCTCTGAAACAACAGCATGCCACCCAGCTCATTTTTATTCTCAGCACTGTTTAGTCCATTCAGGCTAATATAACAAAAATACTAGAGATTGGGTGTCTGGAGGCTGGGAAGTCCGATATCAAGGAACTGGCAGATTTTGCGTCTGCTGAGGACCCTCCTGATTCATTGATGGCCACCTTCTTGCTATGTTCTCACATGAAGGAAGATGTGAGACATCTCTCTGAGGTATCTTTTGTAAGGACACTAACGCCATTCATGAGGGCTCTATCTTCATTATCTAGTCACCTCCCAAAGCCCCCACTTCCAAATACCATCACATGGAGAATTAGGTTTCAACACACGAATTTGCGGAGAACCCAAATATTCAGTGTATAGCATCAGCCCCCAAGCATCTAGAGCATGCAGCATCCTATCTGTGCTCTGAGACAAGCAAGACAGAAGCCAGTCTCTTTAGCAGACTCTTCTGGAGAGCTGAAATATTGAATGGATGCTCCACTCTTCTCTTTCTTCTTGAATGAGAGGTTACTGAACAGTAACAGCCTCTGTCTATTGCACCACACATCCTGTGGAGCAGCTGGCAGCATGCCACTGGGCCCTTTTGTTCTCAGCAGCCCCCAGCCATCTAGAGAATGCTGGAGCCTATCAGTGCTCTGAGACAGGTGAGACAGAAGCAAACCTCTCAGGCAGCGCCCCCCGAAAAGTCAGAATGTTGAATATTTGGTCTGATCTTCTCTTTCTCTCCAAGGAGAAACTGGAACCTGGGAGTTTCCTCCAAATTACGTGGTAGTATGGCAGTGGGGAGAACTATTGTGAGAGCATGCCACAAATTTTCCTGCCAGCTTTGATGTGGCTGGTTTTGTGCTCATGTTGGGTGCAAGAGCCCCTAAACTGGTGTCTAGAGTCTTCACAGAGTGAATCGTCCCACTTTGTAACGTTGAATTGGTGTTTCCATGAGAGAAAGAACACCATCTTGTTCTCCTTCTAATTATTTTAATATGAGCAAACAATAATTTCTTTTTAGTAAACCTTACAAAATTGAAATTGATGAGAACACATAGTATTAAGAAAAACAGAAATTTGATAGGGTTACACATACTTTAATATGCTTTATGTTTAATTTTAATACAGTGATTACAGTCTTTTGTTTACAGCAAGTCAAGAAATTTAAGTCATCTCATTTACAACATATGTATTTTGAAATTTGTCTGTGTCTGTGTCTCTCTGTGAATACATCTAAATCCAATTTTAAATATCACAGTATAAATATCTAGCAATAAAAATTAGCCATGTAGTTACATAGGTTATACTATTAAAAACTTTATTTTAACTAATATTAATGCACATTTTGTAATTTTATTTTATTTTTATAGTAACTTTAAAAAATATTCAACCTAATGGGCATATGAAGTGTAACAATGTTAACTGTGAACCATAAAGTGTGAAATTTCATAGGTAATTTTGTTTTAAAATTTGAAACTCTGTCATAAAACTTTAAGTAGTGTTATAGCTATAATACTCTCCAAACAAGGGAAGATTAAAGGACACTATTCAATGTAAAAAACATCCTAGGGGGAAAAAAACAAAAAAAACCAAAAAACAAACCTTCTTTTCCAAATATGTGAACCGTTAACCATAAAACCATTGAGGCCTTCAAGCTATAAAATGTGGGAGGGGAAATGTATGAAAAAATATTGAAAACCAACAAATATTTCTAAGTTGATATAAATTTCAAACACTGCAGAAGACTAGCTCAAACTGATGAATGAAAAATCAAGAGGAAATTCTTGCCTCTATGATTCTGTCACATTACCTTAAGATATATGTGGTTTCATGCCGCGGAGCGGCTGGGCCCGTGAGCCATGGCCGCTGAGCCTGCACGTCCGGAGCCTGTGCTCCGCAAATGGGAGAGGCCACAACAGTGAGAGGCCCGCATAACGCAAGAAAAAAAAAAAAAAAAAAAAAAAAAAAAAAAGATATATGTGGTTTGAATTATCATGTCTTAGGAAGACAATTTTTTCCGAGTGAATCCTGGCCGAAAAAACATGAAAAGATTAATTATGTAATATCTAATGACAGAAGTGTAGGAAATTTATAAATTTCCTTCTATTAGGAAAGATTCTTTTGCTAAAGATGTAACTAAAATGTTAGAACATACTAGGCCAAATATATATGATACAGGTCATCAATGAGCTTCGATGGGTTTACTGTCCCTGGAACTCATGTGTACTTATTTAATAGTATCTTTATTGAAGCAAGTAAAACTTTAACATCTATTGCTATAAAATGCAAATACAAATTATTTTAATTGTTAGGAAAGAATTTCAGTAACATGTAATTGGATTAGAAGTGTAGAACAACAAAATTTGTCATGATTATTCTTTACTGGGGAGGAAATATCAATAGCACTAAAATTTTAGTTAGGAAGGAAAGAGAAGGG
>NW_006773125.1:185746-194318 GCF_000442215.2 Lipotes vexillifer | reverse complement strand
AAGAGAAATCAATATTACATTCAGATGTGTAAAATGAGATTGTAATCTAAAACTATTTTATAAACTAAAAAACAAACAAAAATCCTGCTACAGATAAAATATATTTATGTATATACATGGCATATATGTATGGCTTTTTTTTTTTTTCCTTTTTTGCAGTACGCGGGCCTCTCACTGTTGTGGCCTCTCCCATTGCGGGCCACAGGCTCCGGACGCGCAGGCTCAGCGGCCATGGCTCACGGGCCTAGCTGCTCCGTGGCATGTGGGATCTTCCCGGACTGAGGCACAAACCCGTGTCCCCTGCATCGGCAGGCGGACTCTCAACCACTGCGCCACCAGGGAAGCCCTGTATGGCTTTTTTTGCCTCAATTATCTGGATAATTTAAAGTTAGAAAATTTTGATCAAAACATTCTAGATTAGTGCTTTAATTTTCAATTTCACTTTTCTGTGTTAGAAATGTTTTATGTGCTGCATATACTATTAGGTTAGAAGACAGAATCAGAGCCACCAGTGCAAGAGAATACAGTGACCCTACTAAAGGCATAATCCAGAGAGAAATATTAAACATTTAGATAATAATGTCTCCTATGACTACCCAGTCAAATTTTCAGAAATTATTGTATAGCTAAGGTTAATTTTATCTGTCCATCTAATTAATTTTCTCTACCAGCATGTTTGAGTGTTAAATACGCAGTTAAGTTTAAATTAAGTTTTGCATAATTTCTGGAGAAATGTTTCATAGATCCATTAGATACAAACAAATACAGATTTACTTTCTCGTGTATTATAATATTCTAAGGACCCTAGAGCATTTAAAAGATGAAGATATTTATGAGAAAAATAAATATGATTCCCCACAACATTTTATCTTATTCTAGGATATGAAATGTGGAGGATATAGAAATATGTTTAATCATGATTAGTGGTTAAAAATATCTTTCCTGTTTCACAAAGTAAGACATGTTTAATCAGTTATAGCGGAAGCTATGCATGTATATAAACATGAGATAAATCACAAGAGAGAAAGTTATAGATTTTATTCAAGTGGAAACAGAAAAATTATTCCAAACCTGACAACAACATTGTAGGAGGCCATTGGAACCAGTGAAAGAACATACAAAGAAACGAACAAACAGAAAAATGAGATTTATAGCACATTATGTAATGAGGGTAGAGATGTGAGATTGTAAGAGTCATTTAGGTTGAAATATTTGTAATAAAAACTGTAAAATTTGTGGAACAAAAAAGGACAGAAATTTTAAAATAAATTATGGCATTTCCAAAGTAGGAAATAACAATACGTTCAATACTACTTTCCATCCAGCTTATGACTGGATTTATGTAGCTACATGATCCTAATTTAAATTTAGGTCCTTGCTTTAAATTTAAGGCAATAGTACTGCCCAACAACCCTACTACCTTCATTTAGTCCAATTATTCTACCCCTTCTCTCTGTCCTCAAATCTTCAACCTCCCCTTCCCCATCATGACACTCAGCTCATTGCTTCCTACTTCAAAAAGAAAACACAAGTAATCAGAAGGGAAAAGCCACATACTCCCAAAATTGTCTATTTGCCTAACTGCATTTTGGCCTGTATATACTGGATGAGTTTCTATGTTCTCATCTAAGGACACTAGAATTGGTCATTTCTCATTCACTCAAATGTTTCATCACTTCACACACATAACTCCAACAAATTTCCCTGCCTTCTTTTATGTCTTTGAATGTTTCCTTGTTAGTGGTTCCTTGCCATCAGGATACAAATCACATAAGAATATTAATTGTAATACTAATTAAACTAGTATTATCTTATGTGCCACAGCATACACTCTTGACCTCTACAATCTCAAGATTTTGGCTACTCATTCCTATTTAGGCTGCCATTGGGTTCACAAACTGCATAGATTCCACCCAACTTCATCTTCTGCATGACATCATAACTACTTTCCTCTCACCCCAGGTTATCTTTTTTTCAGCTGAAGTTTGGGATACCATAAGATACTCTAAATGCTGAATACCCACCACACAAAAAGGTGGAGGAATTAATACCTCAGGGACAGTTTCACTAATGGGAAAAAGGAACTGGCAGATAAAATCTTCCTTGCTCTCCTGAGCATAACTCCCTGAGAAATAGCAGTCCATTTGCCTCCTGGAAGGACAGTACCATGAGATCAAGCTATGAGTCATGTTTGATATCAAGAGGTTGTCAAGTTAACAGCCACTCTCCCTGCTTCCCTGCTCAGTTCCAATTTTCCTCACTTTGTCTTTCTGGAATTCTCTCTAATCAAGTAATGTCATATACTACTTTATCTCTAGATTAGCTCTGGGAAACCGACACACTCAGTTTTAGCCATTAATAAACACACACACACAGCTCTATTGATTTGTCCAACTCCATTTGTTTCCATCCATATATAAATGTCTTAAAAGACATTTTAAATACTCCTTATCCTCATTTCTCCTTTGCCATTCTCTCTTTCTCACTCCCCATATCTCTCCTAACCCTGCACCCAAATTGCTCTGACATGGTCATCAGTGACCTCCATGTCTATCAAATGAACAACTCTCATTTCTTAACTTTACCGTATTTCATACCATTCATCATATTACTTTCCTAGAAATGGTTTACTCCACTTGTTTCGAGGAAGCCAAAGTTTTCTGGTTTTCCTCTTATTTGCTACTCAGACCCTTTGACTAGTTTCTCACCCTCTAATGGAATGTGCCAGGATGTGAGTCCTTTGCCTTATTCTCTATTGTATCTTCACTCAGTTAATTGGTGGTCTCCTCTTGCCTCATTGCTTTAAATACCAGAGACCTGAAAGCTCTCAAATTTATATCTAGAGGGTGATCATCTCTTGAGTTCTTGAGTTGTAGCTATTTGCCTACTTGACATCACTATTTGTGTATCTAATTATCTCAAAATTAAAATGACCAAAGCTGAACTTCTAATTTTCCCCTATAAACCTGTCTCTCTCATCGTTCTCCACCCAAAAGTATTATCATTAATTTCTTTATTTAGTGTTTTTCCCATGGGGAAGTAAATTTTGTGGTGGCAGAGATGTTTAGCTGTTTTAGTTATTGCTTTATCCCTAGTAATATAAACGGGCCTGCCATAACTATTTCTTGAATAATTTGGGGGTGAAATATTTGAATATTCTCCATTATTCTGATCCCTTGAAACAAATGAATTTATTCAGCAGGTAGAATTTACTTCATATTCTAAAAAGAAAATGATTATTGAAACGTAGGCTTCATAAAATCAAATTATATGTTACTGTTCAAATAAAAATCAATGTTAGTGTTTATTAAGATTTTGTGTTTGAAGATCTTTCTCTTCTGATTCTTATCCCCTATAAGACTGTGGCTTTGTATCTAGAAAAACTGGAGAGGTATAGAAATAAAAATCTGGATTAAAAGAAGTTACTTGTGATAAAAATGATGTATTTATCCAAAGTGGCAACTAGTACATGAAACCTACTATTGAAGATATATCTATGTAAAAAGACAAAGCTTTTCAAAATGTAGGATTAAAAAAATCTGAATAGAATAAAAATTAAATATTCCAAAAATATAACGTATGTGGAATATTAGCACTTAAGATTCTGTGGGGCTCTATAATTGAATGAGGTTTGCATACATGCTTTAGGAAATGTAGAAATCTATAATTCTTTGCAAACAAATATTAAATCAAAGGTGTACTAGCCTTTAAAAAAAGCAGTCAGTATTGAACTAGATCTACTAAACCAAACCAAAGTAAACCTTACTTTAAGCAAAATATACATTAGTAAAAATATGAGATAATTTTTTTCTTTTTTAATTTTTCTGCGGTACGCAGGCCTCTCACCGTTTTGGCCTCTCCCGCTGCGGAGCACAGGCTCCAGCGCGCAGGCTCAACGGCCATGGCTCACGGGTCTAGCTGCTCCGTGGCATGTGTTATCTTCCCGGACCGGGGCACGAACCTGTGTCCCCTGCATCGGCAGGCGGACTCTCAACCACTGCGTCACCAGGGAAGCCCTTGAGATAATTTTTTTTTCTTAGTGGTACAATATGATTTCTAAAATGCTGCTAAATTCTAATTCAATTTCTGACACTGTAGCATTTTGTCTGTGTTACTTCAGTCTTGCAAAACATACTGGGCAATGTCTGTTGAGCCTTTTTGAAGTAAAAGATTGCTCTTAATTTATGATGTACTTGTTTCCAATTTTTAATACTTCAGTTTACCAGAAAAAACGTATACTTGTTCCTCATAGATATGTTGCTTTTACAAGTCATGAATATACAGTGAACCCTATCTAAGTACAACAAAGTCAATTAAATTTCTTAAAACCATCTTTTAAGGGCTTAGAGAGAGTAAAAGTAGAATATAGATATCATTTAGATAATGCTTTAGATAATAAGTAAACAACCCTAAAATATAGGTTTCTGGAAGAGGTCCAGCCTATGCCTCAAAGTGATAGCCATCACTTGGCATTAAATATTGTGTTTTATGAAATGATTCTTGATTGAGCAACGTGGAGACAGATGAAATCATGTCAAATTGACAAAGACAAATGCAAACACAGAGCCCAGGCTATAGTGGTCCCTTAGTGAGTGTCACAAGGTGATGAAAGAATGAACACGCTGAGCAGTTCAACAGGAACCCATGGTAGATTGCCAAATACCCTTCATTAATTATTTCTCTCACAAAAGCTTGAATTGTGTTGACCCATTTAAATTTCTGCCTTACTTGTGTGAAACCAACCAGTTCCTGTGTTTTCTTTAACTTTTATTTGTAAATTTGGCCATGGGTGGTTACAGTGGAGACAGAGACGTCACAGTGGTCAAGATAACTTAAGAACAACTCATTTCTCAGTCACATATGATAAGGAGGAAAGTGCAATATAAAACTTAGCTTTTATCAAAGTTTACTTAAATTTATATATTTATTTAATTTCAGAAAATGAAAATTGAAAAATTAAAATATTCCCATATGCCCTTTACTCAGATTCCAATGTTAACATTTTAACAATTTGCTTCATATCTCATTGCCTCTGTCACTCTGTCTCTATCTGTCTCCATTCCCAACCCTGACACTTTTTTTCCTGGGATATTTGAGGAAATACCCCTGGATATTCCCCTGGATACTTCAATGTTGTATTCATAAAAACTATAATATTCTCTTACAGAACCACACTGAAATTACTAAAATCATGAAATTAATACTAAAATAATGCTATTATCTAAGTGACATATTTTATTCAAGTATCAGTCACTATTTCTCTCACTAGAAAAAAAAAAAAAATGTCCTGGTCTGTGCTTCAACCCAGAGGCATTTGAGGCATTTAGTTATCATGTCCCTTTAACATTCTTTAATATGGGACAGTTTCTCAGTTTTTCTATTAATCTGTATATTTTATCTTTCATGACATTGACATTTTTGAAGAATAAAACCATTTATTTTCTAGAATGTTCCTCAATTTTTATTTGTCTGATATCTTTTCATTATTAGGTTTGAGTCATGCTTCTTTGGGAGAAAAACTACAAAAGTGACATTGAATTTTTTAAGTGCACTGTACAAGGGGCACATGACAGTTATCAATAATTATTGAGCAAGACCACATTTGCACTCTGCAAAACATTACTTTCCTCCTGTATTGCGAAAGCATATGTTCCAGGCAGCATGTGTATAATAAAATGTTATAAAAGTTCTAGGATAAGTCGTCAAATATTAGTATAATTGAGGAAAACCCTACAGAAATAGTGGAACTTTAACAAGAAGGATGGAGTATAAGGACAATAAAACATCCAGACAAGGAGACCTAGTAGGATGGAATTCATCACCTTGCAAAATTGGTTAACTCTGCCTGGGCCATTCTGAAATGTTGTGAAGTGTCTATGGTACATGGGAAATCAATTTTTCATCACTCATACTATAAACCACAATTAATAAAACTATTCTCGGGAGGGATTAATTTTCAGAAATCCAGGATGTCTTTTGATGTTCATAATAGTACGTAAAGTCGGGAGAATACTTCTTATTGGTCCATCTGTCCAAAATAAACTAGCGTTTCTGTATTTTGCTTCTATGTACTTGTTATTGACTATATTTAGCTGCTCTACGTTGTTGTTGCCCTCGTAGTTTATTTATTTAGTTCTTAATCAGTTGAAGCTCTTCAGTTGAATCATCTGTCAACCCAGCTTAGCCGATTCTTCTTGTTTCTGATGCAAGATGCCTCTCTTTAGAGCAGATCTTATGTAAATCAAAACACATATAAAGGACAAGTAACTGCTTTAACATTCCACTAATTTATTTAAAGAGTTAAGAGTATAAATCTGGGTAAGAAGCAGGTTGTCTGTTCAAAATTTGATAACGTTGTTAACAGAGAATGTTTCCTTTTTTATGATATAATTATCTCATTATTTCTGAAGCTTGAACTAAAAGAGCAATGCAATTCTGTAATTGGGGTACCTGAAATCTTAGAAGTTCAAAGTCAGAGCACAGAAGCTCACAACTTATGACTAGCCGAGTGGTTATCTTCTATATGCATTTGGTTAATCTGTAACACATTACTCTATTCCTTAATAGATATGTGAGCTACAGCTGATATGCATAGTTCAGTAACTAAGGTTAAACTTAAAAAAAAAAAAACAAACAAAAAAGAAAATTTACAAAAATGCATGTTACAAAATCATAAAGGTGAAAAGGTTTTGAATAATTTAATTTCCTTTCCTATCTTGAAAAAATGAATAGGAAATAGAGCAAATACTAGATACATTTTATTAATCACATAGTCCAAGTCCAACATACATAGGAATGTGAAATGTCAGATTCAATTAAATGAGCACTTGTAAAATAAGCCATTTTACCACATGAGCATATTTAAATAATAACACATTCAGATAAGTACGCTAAACATTCAAATAAGCATATGTAGCTACTTGACTCTAATTATTGAAATAGAGACATTGACTTCCATGTATGATGATGCAAACAGTTCATGTCTTCTTGTAAATGTTTATTTCTGGCTTTTGACTTGGAATCTATTCCTCTAATGGTATTTTATAAAAAAAAAAAAGTAGTATGATTTCTTCATATACTTTCAACACAGAAGTTTTTCAAATTTAATCAGTGGTTAGCACACATTCAGAAACAACACCTGGGTCAATACTGAAAGAAATGAAAAATCAACTCTTGCTCAAGATTAGGGACATCTCATGGAGGTCTTCAAATCTGTTATGATTGTAAACATACACATACACATCATATGCATAAAGAGTTAACTTTTGTTATAAATAACAGTAATTGGCAACACTTACTGAGTGTACTAGACAATGCAACCAGGCTTTTAAACAAACAGCTCTACTCTTCCCCCAAATCCTGCATGGTCAACTTTAGTGTTCACATTTTACAGGTGAAGAATTTTCCTTGGACAAGCTAAATACATTATTTGCCTAAATAGTATTAAATTAAGAATATCCTTCAATAGGGTTTCAGACTAGACATGTTGAATTTCATAGCCGCTGTAAATTATTCTGGTATTAAACATCATGAGAATCAGTCATTTAATTGTAATTACAGGAATATTTTCTTCCCATACCTACTTTATCCACATGTCTAAATTTTATTGTTTATCCTATAAGATAATTATACTGTTATATTTATAATTTTATTTATATTTTAAAATATTTATTTTTATGATAAAATAAAGGTTTATTCATTGAAGAAATTTTTAAAAAAATTAAAGAGAAAACAATTTCTACCATCCTATAACCCAAATATAAACACTAGCAAGAACATATTTGCATATTTCCTGAAGGTCTGTCAGAAGGGTTTCTATTTATATATAACATACAATTGCATACACATATTAATTTAATGACTCAAACATATTGAGTAACTATTACATACCACTACCTAAGGATAAAGAGGTAATTCTAATAGAAAAATGCTTGGTTTCTTACTGCATGCACATACACAAATATATATTTACTTGTTTTAGACAATGTCAAAAATAAAACTTTATTTTTTTACTTTACATGACATCAAGCATTTTTTGAAGTCTAAGCATTATCAGATACGATTTATAATTATATAAATTTATAATTAACATTATAAGTGAATAAAATTTTAACTTTGCTACCTTGTGTATTTCCCTTGAAGCAATTACATAACTTCTTTAATATCTGTGTCTTCAACTTTCAAATGAAAATAAAAATTAATGTTTGTCAATAGGACTCAGAATTCATATTTATACTTCATGTGATAATACTGTCTTAGATTATACTTTTATTATTATATTTTCATTTTATTTTATCACGGTCATTTGATTTGGTCTATGTAATGCTTGAAAACCCACCTGCCCATATTAACATCAAGTCCAGTTATTTGTTCTGATAGCATTCACACTTTCAATAAAAAGATTAAAAACTAGTGGGCTTATTTGGTGCCAAGGTTTAGGACATGTTCTGAGGCACTACAGAAAGAAAACAGAATCTGATCAGACACTGAATATTGCTGCTGAGATCCCAACATATAATCCTGTAGGGCGTTTCCTCCTGCTAGAGCAATGACCTTCTGGTACATTTCCCTA
>NW_006773125.1:137366-185725 GCF_000442215.2 Lipotes vexillifer | reverse complement strand
TCTGGTACATTCCCCTACACAAGCTGAAAGGATGCTGCAACCTGAGGTCCCATCCTTTCCTCCACATTCACCTACACAGACTTTATTTCCAAACACACAACCACATACTAACAGGGTGCTTCAAATTTCAGCTGCATTGGACCAAAATCAGTGTTTCCCCACTGCTAAGTCTTGGATTTGTACTCAAGTTACTAAACCAGTACCTTTTCCTTCATAGTAAGTTTTCATTTAAAGGGAACTTGGTTATTTCCCATCCATATAACATAGTGTAGCTCACGTTAGACTATCAAAGATGCTCTAAAAACTTGGACCTACATATAGCAGGATCACGATCTCTCGGTTCTTCTCTTAGGTTGCTCCTTGGGTTCAGTGCAGGTGTGAAGAGGACCCAGCCATTATCTGTTTCCCAATTTTGGCTGAAATTTTCCTCTCTCCCACCTTTCTCTATTATTCTTTTCTCTCTCATCTTACTCAAGGCATGCAACATAAAATTCTCAATAAATGTAGCTTTTAACACACAGAAATAAAGATTGTTTTTAAGCAGATTTTGCTTTTTTTTCTTTTTCGGTACAAGGGCCTCTCACTGTTGTGGCCTCTCCCGTTGCGGAGCACAGGCTCCGGACGCGCAGGCTCAGCAGCCATGGCTCACGGGCCCAGCCGCTCCGTGGCATGTGGAATCATCCCAGACGGGGGCATGAACCCGTGTCCCCTGCATCGGCAGGCGGACTCTCAACCACTGCGCCACCAGGGAATCCCGGTTCTGACTTTTTGATTGGGGGGAAAAAAACCAGCATAAACTCCTGAGATTGAAACAAAATTTTATATTTTAGTAAATTATCCTTCCATGTTGACTTATTTGGACTTCAGTCTTCCAATGTAATGTACATCTAGTAAAAAGAAAAATTTCATATCCTTTGTATACATTCATTTAATTAGAAGTAGTTGGTTTAAGGAAAAATGCTAGTATAATCTCCAATATGTTATTTTACAATAGTGTCTGGAGATCTTTTTTAAAAAGGCTTCTAAATTCTTCTATTTATAGTCACCCATCTAAAAAAGTTTTGTGGTTGAATTTAATACTTAGCAGTTATGCTGGTCAAGCACTATGTAGGCAAGTATTTTTTTAAGCAGCTATATCTCTGCCAATTCTGTGCTGCAATTTTAAACCCTACTATTCTTGATATCACATAAAATGTAGGGGGAATTCATTATGTAAAACAGACTTTTTCAGGGCTAAAAATAAAGATTTTGATTTACTTAAATCCTACGTGTCCAGACTATTCTCTGAAATCAGTGGATCGTATAAATCTATATTATATTAAAATCATTTTTGAGATTAATAGGAATTTCACATTGTGTTTTTTATAATAATCCCCATTTATTAAAGTATGCAATGTGAACAGTAATGTGTTTAATGTTGTATATACATAATCTCATTTAATTTTTGCAGCAATATTGCAAAATAAAGATTAACATTAGGCTCTTTTTGCAGTTGAGGATTCTGAAGGTTAGAAAGGTTGAGTAATTCACCCAAAACCACTCAACTAACAAGTGAAAGAACAATAATATGAATCTATTTCCTAACAAATTATGATGGAACCTGTGCAAAGATGGCTGCCAAAAGTTACTCCCATCCCTGTGTGGATATGGTACCATTCCCACAAAGGGGTGGGTCTTATATCCCCTCACCTTAGATCTTCACTGTTCCTGTGATATGTTTTGACCAACAAAATACATTGGAAGTGATATTTTGCCAGTTCCAGGCCTAGATTCAAGAGGCCTGCCAGCTTACTCTTTTTTTTTTTTTGTCTTGGACAACAGCTGCCATGAAAAGAAGCCCAACTACATTGTTGCTGGTAAGAGACATGTGAAAGGAATGAGAGTCTACAAAGAGGGAGAAAGAGAAGCCAGCCAATTGCTGCCCATTGTAGCCATCTTACCTGAGACACCAGATGCATGAATGAGCCACATGGATCCTTCATCCCTAGTTTAGCTACCTAAACCAAACAACAGAGGGGAGAGGCCCAGACAGGCTCTGCCTAATTTCAAAATTATGAGGCAATAAACAGTGGTTTTAAGAAATAGTTTTAAGTTTTGGGAAGTTTGTTAGGCAGTGAGAAATAACTGAACAACCAATAAAAATTACAACCTCTTTGCCAGCAAACTCTTTTATTGCATCTATTATTTATCATAAAACAAATCTGTCAATGTTTATTTAATTAAAATTATTTGATATTAGTGTTTCACATATAAGAAAAAGATGATACAAATGTGAGCAAGAAACTGAATGAAGAGTAAAATCTTTCAGTATCAGCTATGCAGCTATATTTATCTGCTACTAAAATTCCCCTCATTAACATTTCTAGTGTTTAAAAACTGAGTCACCATGGAAAAGTTTCCAAGGAAATTGTCTTTAAATGACATAAATATTAGAAGTATTCTTTTAGTTGACTCCATATTTTTAAGGAAAATTTTCCTGCTTTCTGAAACTTACAATGTGTCTGATAATGTGTTTTAAGTTGTATGTACCTAAGTCATGTTCTGAATAAAAATATTAGGGCTACTTAAAATATGTTGAAAATACTGATATGGATTTAAAATATTTTATATATTTGATATATTGCTATGAATTATACAGATATGCTATTTTATATTAAGTAGGAAATTGTCTATCATCCTGTATTAATTTTATGTTTAAAACTTCTCTTTCTAAAAACAATATGAATACAAATTTTGATTCCATCTCATATATCAGAGGCATTTATAATTTCTTTACTACAAAAATGGTATTTTAAAAAATATTAAAAACACCAAATATTTCAGGATGAACAATAAATGTCACTTTCCTTTCTTTTGCCATATTACTTGGGAGCAATATGAAAAAGCTGAAACACAGTTTATGAAAAAGGAGGTTGTTAAATAAACTATGATACAATGCAAGATAAAATACCATGAAACCATTTAAAACTTTACCCACATTACTACATGAAAAAGTATCTTGGAAAACAATCCATAATAAAATCTCACGTTGTGAAATAGTATTATTAATTGCATATATCAATATACAATTCTAAATTTTTTACACCTGAAATATTTGAAAATTATATAAAAAATGTGCTTTATTTCATCAGCATGAGAAAGCACTCATAAATGTGCAGGAAAAAGAAAGAACTTAGATACTGCAGTCAGAAAGACTTAGATAAAAATGTTGATTTTGCCACTTTGATTTTAGCCAATAACCTAATATATCTTAATCTGTAAAGTGGAAAGAACAAAAACTACTTTAAAAATTATAATAAAGTTTCAAGAGTACCTAATGATGTTCAGTAAATGGCAACTGTTCAAACACTTAAAAATTCAAGCACAAATCAAGCCCTGGACGCTTGTATCCTTCAAACAGCACTGAGCTGCTCTATCGAAGAAGGGTTTTCAGATGCCTGTCTAGTGCATCTCTGTTTGCACAAGGATGTTCTTAACATTCCCCAAAAACCTGAATAAAATTTTGGTAAAAATGTAATTTAAGGTTTGTAAAGCTATAGCCCACACTCTGTGTCTCAATTAAATGAGAGCAAAGTCTAGGGGTACCTGCTCAGTGCATCTTTTTTTTCAGAGATAGTATTGCTGAATAACAAAATCTAAGAGGTGATATATTTTATTATGGTTATGTTAGCTTTATTGCAAGAGTTTTGTTTGACTTAATACCTTAAAATGTTTCTTTTATTGAGGTGAAATGCTTACCATTAAAACCAAGAAAGAGTAATTGATTATAAAAATAGAAATTGATCAGAAATTGATCAGAAATAGAAAGAGTAATTGATTATAAATAAATTTCAGAAACTGAAAGACTGATGGATATGACAAGACTGATCAGGTAAAATTAGAACACTCCCTAACACCATACACAAAAGGAAACTCAAAATGGATTAAAGACCTAAATGTAAGGCCAGACACTATAAAACTCTCAGAGGAAAACATAGGCAGAACACTCAATGACATAAATCATAGCAAGATCCTTTTTGACCCACGCCCTAGAAATTGAAATAAAGGCAAAAATAAACAAATAGGACCTAATGAAACTTCAAAGCTTTTGCACAGCAAAGGAAAGCATAAACAAGACGAAAAGACAACCCTCAGAATGGGAGAAAATATTTGCAAATGAAGCATCTGACAAAGGATTAACCTCCAAAATTTACAAGCAGCTCATGCAGCTCAATATCAAAAGAAAAACAAACAACCCAATCCAAAAATGAGCAGAAGACCTAAATGGATATTTCTCCAAAGAAGATACACAGATTACCAACAAACACATGAAAGAATGCTCAACATCACTAATCATTAGAGAAATGCAAATCAAAACTACAATTTAGTATTACCTCACACCAGTCAGAATGGCCATCATCAAAAAATCTACAAACAATAAATGCTGGAGAGGGTGTGGAGAAAAGGGAACCCTCTTGCACTGTTGGTGGGAATGTAAATGATACAGCCACTATGGAGAACAGTATGGAGGTTCCTTAAAAAACTAAAAATAGAACTACCATACGACCCAGCAATCCCACTATTGGGCCTATACCCTGAGAAAACCATAATTCAAAAAGAGTCATGTACCACAATGTTCATTGCAGCTCTATTTACAATAGACAGGACATGGAAGCAACCTAAGTGTCCATCGACAGATGAATGGATAAAGAAGATGTGGCACATATATACAATGGAATATTACTCAGCCATAAAAGGAAATGAAATTGAGTTATTTGTAGTGAGGTGGATGGACCTAACGTCTGTCACACAGAGTGAAGTAAGTCAGAAAGAGAAAAACAAATACCATACGTTAACACATATATATGGAATCTAAAAACAAAACAAAACAAAGCAAAACAAAACAAAACAAAACTGGTTCTAAAGTACTTAGGGTCAGGAAATGAACAAAGATGCAGACATACAAAATGGACTTGAGGATATGGGGAGGGGGAAGGGTAAGCTGGGACAAAGTAAGAGAGTGGCATGGACTTATAAATACTACCAGATGTAAAATAGCTAGTCGGAAGCAGCTGCATCACACGGAGAGATCAGCTCAGTGTTTTGTGACCACCTAGAGGGGTGGGATAGGGAGGGTGGCAGGGAGATGCAAGAGGGAGGAGATATGGGGATATATGTATATGTATAGCTGTTTCACTTTATTATAAAGCAGAAACTAACACACAATTGTAAAGCAATTATACTCCAATAAAGATGTTAAAAAAAAAAAAAAAAAGACTGATCAGGTTTAGGGAAAAAAAAAAAAGATCACTATAACCAACTCCAAATGATTCAGATTGACCAAACTGGTGAATAAATATAAAAGGAGAGTAACTTGGCCAAAACACTCACATAAGGTCATTCAATGAGAGAAAACAAAACAAAATAAGATAAAAGGGTGATTCTAATTAACTTTTGAGATTTATGTGTTATAGCTTAATTTCAGAGTGGATTTCATGCAGTGAAATTTTGCAAAATAAATCTAGAGCATAGGCCGAGTTCTAATGTTATTTTGAAAGAACATAAAATCCAGGAAAAGAATGTTTCTTAGAATTTTTATTACAATATGAAGAGGTCTTAGTAGTTATAATTAGACAAAATTTTACATGAAATGAATTTTCATCAAAGTTAATTTGTATTTGAGGGGGAAACAGAATACATTTGATGGGAAAGCATATTAAACCCAGACTACTGGCATTTGCATCATTGTATTTGATAGTTATACTTACATTTTTCTGTGCACTATAATCAGGTTATATTTGTTTAATTTTTTTTAATAGATATATACTCATTTTGCCATATGAATTTAAAGATTTACTTATGTTAAATCTTTCAACTTTTCTGGGATTTTATGTGCATGTTGTTCTTGTTACACTGATGCCAGCAAACACAAGGATAATATACCACTCTGTAAAAATATTTGCTGTAGCCACACACCAATACAAAAGGAAAAAGAAAGAATGTGTACTTCAGTTATTTTCACACACGATTCATATTTTGTTTTTAATATTTCTAAATAAGCATTTAGAAAGTATTTACTCTGTGCTAAGTATATGGCATGGTTGTATGGATATAGTATTTAGGACAATTGTGAGCTCTGAACAAAATATGAAAGCAATGTCAAAAAATCCAAAAGGGATTCCAGGTTTATTAAAGAGCTATTTTTGAAATGTTTCCACAGCAATCACTGTACACTACATAAACTGAAATTAACTATCAAAGATAAGTGGGTATCCTATAAAAAATGTTGAATAATACAGTTTATAGTAAGCATTATAAAGATTCTTACAAAATTTTCAACATTTTAATTTGAAATTATAAGGACAGCAAGTACAAAACTACCATGTTATGTTAAAATTTCTGGCTATCTCAAGAGCAGAAACTATATTGAATTTTTAAATAGGACCAGATGGATGGATAGATGGATAGATAGATTTCAATGTTAATATTGATATATTGATGAAGAAATGCCATTAGCAAAATCTCTCTCTCTTTCTCTCTTAAGAACATAGATAAGCCACATGAGATCTTGCTGTACTTTTTATATGTTTATCCCTGGAAACATTTGATGACTATCGATAATACACTCATTAATATAACAATGATATAATTTGAATTCAACTCAAAACAAAATGCATTTAACTACTTGGAAATAAGGAGTGAGTATTCAACAGTAAATACCTCTGAGCTTTCTGGAAAAGAATGTATACTGCATAATTAATTCATAATATTTCAGGATACTTTTAAAACAACAACCAAAAAATTAAGATAAATAATTTATTGTCTCTCTCTGTTAAACACCAGAAACAAATAAGAGGGTTTTGTTTGTATTAATTAAAAAAAAAAAAAATCCCATTACTCTTTTTTAGCTTTTGGATCAGTTTAATTGAAGATTAAGCAGAAATTGTAAGGTAAGCTGTTGAAAAAGTAAATAAGTTAACGTTTGCAACAATCTGCTTGGATGAATCAGAATGATTTGTTAATGAGCACAGCTCATAAAAAGCAGAAATTAAATGGACATCGAGCCTGAAAAGAAATCACAACCATTTTTGTATAAGTCCTGTTTTCAATTTAGTATTCACAAAGCCTTCTTATCGTTTTTATTGTTGTTAAATAATAAATGTTAAATAATAAATAAACTTGTTAATGAATAAATGTTATTAATTCATTTAACAAATGAGTGCAGGAGCATTCACCAAAGCATGGACCATTGCCCTCAGCAATATTCCATTTGTGAAAAACAAAAGCATCCCTCTGCTGAAAAATCAAGTTTGAAAACAACTGTTAAACTTTTGGATTCATATCAATCAGATTTTTCTGTAGTCATTATATATAACTACAGTTTTGTTTTCTGAGCACTGCTTAATGCATTTTTAAAAGCAGATAAATAATATACCACATTCTATTTAAATCTCTTTAAGATTATATATATTTTTTTGATCTCAATCTATTTAGGACATATCCTAAATGTTATGCTACTGTAGAAACCTTTTAATACATGTGTAGGGGAAGGAACATATTGAAAAAGTTTTAATTGGGATACAATATACACAAATAATTTTACTATCTTTATTCTAATTAGCAAAGAAAGACTGCTATCAACTTTACCTTGTCTCCAGATGTTGACAGTTCTGTGGTCAGAACTCACAAAGCATGGGATCTAATAAATTTGTTAGACTTCAAGAATGAAAAGAATTGCATAATTTTTATTTCTTAAATAAAATAAAGTCTGATTTAGAATACAGATGTTTTTGTCTTTGATGTTTGAATGCTCTGGGTAAGCATATTAATGAGACTCAGCTGTATTAGTTTAGCTCAGGTACATTGGAGTTTTATGATCTTGTGAAGTTGAAAGAATAATTGTGCTTCTTATAAATGATTTTTGCGGATCATCCCTCCCCCTAAAAAGAGCAGAGGCTCTCCTTTCTCAGATGGCATACTCTTTTGAACAAGAGCAATAAGAATACTGGCAATATTTATTGAAAACCTGCATCAATGAGGACTTTCTTGTTGAAGAGTAGTTTGGTGGCAATATTTAAGTGGCTCAGAAAATTTTAAACAAGTAGAATAGTAGACATATTTTCCATGCTTGGCTGTTTTCCATGCAATGGGGTGTGTTTTTTAAAACACATTCTTGGCCTTTATCGAAAAACCACAGATAGCTATAATTTGGGTAGCTTTTACAGATAATTTATGACTTTTGCACTCAACTTAATGGCCCATAAAAAACTCAAACCAGCAGTGTTAGGACATTGCTTTAGCAGTAAAAAAGGATTCTGGAGACTGAATGGATATTTAGAAAGGGACTTCCATGTCAAATGGAAATTTTGAATTATACTTAGAACATTTGTGTCTTAATACAAATATTATCTGTTTCAAAGTTACACCCTGGCTACTCTGATTCTTGCCATTTTAGCCAGGAATCCTACAAAAGTAAATTATTAATGTGTTTTAGATTACCTCCTCTTTTTAATGTGCTGATAGTGGATAATGCAAATTAGCTATTTAGAAAATGATGTGGATCTCTGTGTGACAATTTACTGCAGCTGAAGAAAGTGTATACATTTCAGATATGGCAACAGATGCCTATGATTTTTTCCCCATGGCTTCTAAACAGTTAACATCACCTGCTGCTGTTTGTGATGGAACCCCACAGGAAATGAATGCCAAAAGTACAAGATGAAAGAGAAAGTAATTTTCTGGAAGGGGAGTAAGAGTAATTTTGCACTGTGAGGTGAAAGGGTGAGAAACCAAAAGACGTGTGAGGAATTACTTATAAAACGAAATGAGGGTAAAAGTTGGAGGCAAAGGGAGTAAATATAGGAAAGAGAAAAAGAAGAAAATACTTAGACCCCATGCACAAGTTAAAGGAACTATAGTTTGAAATATACATCTAGAAGGTGTTATTCAGAAAGTGTCACTGTTATATACATAGAAAAATCATAAGCCTAATAAAATATTGTATACAAACTCAATATATGCTTGATGGGTAAAAAAAAAAAAAAAATTAGCTGACAGATATTTTTAGGTTTTTTATCTCTCTCCACAATTATGGATAATTCTATCAACTTTTTTTCTTTTTGTTTTTTTCTTGTGAAAAAATAAGAGAATGTGCAGTGAGGAAGAGCAAGAGATACAAGAAAAAATAAAATTATAATTATTAGAAAGGAGGGAAAATTAAAAGAAGATAATTATATATATATATATGATAAGAGACATCTATAAAATTGATTGTGGACTAAGTTGAGAATTTGCAGGGGCAGTTACTGGGTTGTAGATAGGGAAATGGGATGAAATGGGAAAATAATTGTCAACTAAGAGGCATCAGAGATATTTAAACGTCTCAATTAACTGGTGGATATTGAAACTGTGTCTATTTAAATGTAGCACTGTTTTAGGACTGGGGCAAAACATGGGTTATATGTGAAGATGTACACAAAAAAAAAAATAAATAAATAAAAATTAGACTGATTGTTCTCACTTAAAATCATAGTAAAAAAGGTTATTTATCCCTGGTGATTAACAAACATATTCATCATCAGTTTTTACTACCAGTATAAACTGTATAAATCAGTCTATTTCTTTGAAAGAGCATAAAAGAATAATGGGGCAAATCCCTGATAACTCCAATTTACATTAGTTTAGAACAAAATATATTATCTAAGGAAAGTCCAAGTTAGTCAAAATTTGTAGAGATGAGAAAAAAGTAGCCCAAGATGAAATGAAGGTGATGAGTAGCAATATGGTTCAATAGCAGTATCTCTAAGAACATGAAAGCAATATTAGAATTCCTAAGAAGAAAGACTACCCCTTGAAGCATAAAAGTTATGTATGCTGATCGATAATGGGTGCAGTCTGGATTGACAATGCCAGATAGTAGTAGGTTTTTCTGAAGCCAGCTTGTTAACAGAAGAAGATTCAAGACTACATGAGGAATGATGAAGGTAGGCCATATTTGTAGACACCTGTAAGTTTTTATGTTATCACAAAAAAGAAGAAAGGCCTTCAGGAAGAGCTTAGAAATGTAGTTCAGAAAAACAAAGCTCTTTATTGAACAAGCTTCTATTTGTGCATAACAAATTTCCACAAATTTAGCAGCTTAGAAGAATAAAAATTTATTATCTCACAGTTTCCATTGATCAGGAGTATGGGCATGAATTAGCTAGATCAAGCAAGTCTAGAATCAATTAGCCTGGGATTCAATCTCTTTTGAGGCTTGGGGCTTTTATACAAGGCCATTCAGGTTTTGGCAGAATCCATTCCCTTGCAGCTGTAGTCCTCAGTTCCCCACTATTTTGCAGGCTGTAGGCCAAGAATTTCTCTCAACTCCTGGAGCCTGGACTCAGATCCTAGACATGTAACTCTCTCACAACAAAACAGATTACTTCTTCAAAGCCTACAGGAGAGTCTCTCTCTTCAAGAAGAACCAGTCCCTCCGTTAAAGACTTATCTGATTAGGTCAGATCATCCTAGGTTAGACTCCCTTTTAATTAACTCAAAATCAGCTTATTAGGAAACAGTTTTATCTGCAAAATTCCCTTTACTTTTGCCCTATATTATTGATTTAAAGTATGACAGAGGTTCCATCTGCACTCAAGAGGAGAAGTTTTATAAATGTGTGGGTCATTGGGGGTCTTCTAGAATTTCATTTTCTGTACCATTTATAAAAAGATACTATAATTTAAAAAACAGTAAAATATAAGGAAATAAGATTTTTACCAGAAAAAGCTTTTATTTTGAAGTAAATAAAAATTATGACCAAACATTTTGCAATGAATTTTTAAAAATCATAATACAACAATTATTTCTATGCATAAAGTCTGCATATAAAAGGATAAGAGATGAAACATGAGCTGTCAAACCTCAGATATAAAAGTAGGGAAGAAAACCACACTTTTACAGATAGGAACACAAAAGAGAAAGGGCCCATAGGAAAATAGATATTGTAGAAAGCAAGGTTAAGAAATATAGCAGATAAAAATGAAAAAAAAAAGCATAAAAAATGACAGCAAAATGATAAAAATATAAAAATAAAATAAAAACAGAAAATGATTACTAAAGCAGACAAAGAAGATCCAACATTTAGGTCACAGAGTCCTACCCTCCTAGAAAAATCAAAACCTAAATAAAGGAAGAGAATAACTACTTTAAAATTTAATTGTTTCTTTTTTTTAAGACTGAATATCCATGTTGAAATTAGACACGCATCTATAAAACAGATTGAGGAAGCTTTATATGGAAATACATGATCAAACCTGAAAGAAATAATTTTAAGTGTAAAAAGTAAGGAACAGTATTGTGCATATTATATTCCTATCATTTGTGAAAGAAGTTCAAGTTGATATGTTCAAAAACTAGTAACATTTTCTATTGAAAGATTAAAAGCTAATAATGTATGTCTGTTGGAGTGAGGGGGTAGGGTTAGGAAAAGGTTTGAAGAACACTTGTAATACATATTTTTTAAATGTATACTTTTTAAATCTTATTTTATTTTTGAACCATGTGAATACATTCCATTAATCCTTTAAATGAATACTTTAAAAATTATAAATACTTTTAACAAATTATAAATAAATTCCTTTAAAATATAAAATCAAATAGAACATTTGCTTAAAGATGAGTAAAAACTGTATTAGATTTAAGATCAACATGAAAATGTAACTCAGTATATATAAATTATGTTAGAGTTAGGGTTTATAATATACTACTAGAGGAAATTAAGTTACAAAACAACATTATTATGTGCAATTTGGTGATTTATCTTTAACGTGGGTGAAAGTACATTTGAGTTGGATAGAAATGGAAAGCTACATAATGGCATGTTGTAAACCGCCTCCCTGCAACACACATTTTGTTTCTTTTTCCTGACATGAGATTTTGGTTGCTTTTTGGATTTTTCTTACAAGTTTTCTCCATTTTAAAATTTTCTACCATGAGAACACATTTATGTATTCAAGATGAAGTAGTTAATATTCTCTAAACTGATGTTTCTCTAATTCTTGGTAAATAACTACACAATTATTTTAAATCCCCTTGTAGAAGACAAAGAAATTAGTTTTTACTTACTCTAATTCCTTCTTTCTCTAATATTTGTGAATTAAATCTGTGGGTACTGATCTCCCAAATCTGTCTCTTTCTTTTCTCTCTAAACTCTTACTTATTAAATCTTTCTTTTAACATCCAATTTATAATGCCATTAAAAATGTATTTTAAAATTTCCTTTATCAGTTGTTTTCAGTATATACTGCAAGCTCTTTGTAAATTCAAGTTTCTCATTTTGAGTTCTTAGTCTTCATTTATACCTTTTAATGGGTAAATTCTATAAAGTATAACTTGTTTCCATTTTTTTCCTCTTGCTTTTTTCAAGGTATTTTTCTTTCCTTTTGATTTTCTACAGTTCAAATACCATATGCCTAGGCGTAGGTTTTTTTTTTTTTTATTATTGGTATTTATCTTCCTTGCAGTTTTTTGAGCTTCCTGGATCTCGGGTTTGGTGTCTGACATAAATGTGTGGAAATTCTCAGTCATTATTCCTTCGAATATTATTTCTGTTCTTTTCATTCCAATATTTCCATTAAGTGTATGTAACATATTTTGTACTTGTCTCACAGTTCTTAGATATTCTACGGTTTTTATTTGCTTGTTTGTTTTCTTTGCTTTTCAGTTTTGGAAGTTTCTATGTGACATATCCTCAAACTCAGAAATTCGTTCCTCAGTCATGTCCAATCTATTACAGAGCCCATCAAAGGTATTCTGTATTTTTGTTATACTGTTTGTGCTCTCTAGAGTTTGTTTTTGATTCTTTCTTAAAATTCCACAACTCTATGGTTATATTTTCCATCTGTTCTTATGTGTTCTCTGCTTTTTCCACTAAAGCCTTAACACATTATTCATCATTAAAAAAAAAAAAATTTCTGGTCTGGTAATTCTAACATTACTGCTATATCTGTTTCTGGTTCTGATGCTTGTCTAATCCCTTCAAACTGTGTTTTTTGCCTTTTATTATGCCTTGTAATTTTTTTTAAAGATGGACATGATGTACTGGATAAAAGTAAGTGTAGTCAACAGGCTTTTTTTTTTTTTTTACATCTTTATTGGAGTATAATTGCTTTACAATGGTGTGTTAGTTTCTGCTTTATAACAAAGTGAATCAGTTATACATATACATATGTTCCCATATCTCTTCCCTCTTGCATCTCCCTCCCTCCCACCATCCTTATCCCACTCCTCTAGGTGGTCAAAAACAACCGAGCTGATCTCCCTGTGCTATGCAGCTGCTTCCCACTAGCTATCTATTTTACGTTTGGTAGTGTATATATGTCCATGCCACTCTCTCACTTTGTCACAGCTTACCCTTCCCCCTCCCCATATCCTCAAGTCCATTCTCTAGTAGGTCTGTGTCTTTATTCCTGTCTTACCCCTAGGTTCTTCATGACATTTTTTTCCTTAAATTTAATATATATGTGTTAGCATACAGTATTTGTCTTTCTCTTTCTGACTTACTTCACTCTGTATGACAGACTCTAGGTCCATACACCTCATTACAAATAGCTCAATTTCATTTCTTTCCAAGGCTGAGTAATATTCCATTGTATATATGTGCCACATCTTCTTTATCCATTTATCCGATGATGGACACAGGTTGTTTTCATCTCCTGGCTATTGTAAATAGAGCTGCAATGAACATTTTGGTACATGACCCTTTTTGAATTATGGTTTTCTCAGGGTATATGCCCAATAGTGGGATTGCTGGGTCATATGGTAGTTCTATTTGTAGTTTTTTAAGGAACCTCCATACTGTTCTCCATAGTGGCTGAACCAATTCACATTTCCACCAGCAGTGCAAGAGTGTTCCCTTTTCTCTACACCCTCTCCAGCATTTATTGTTTCTAGATTTTTTGATGATGGCCATTCTGTCTGGTATGAGATGATATATCATTGTAGTTTTGATTTGCATTTCTCTAATGATTAATGATGTTGAGCACTCTTTCATGTGTTTGTTGGCAGTCTGTATATCTTCATTGGAGAAATGTCTATTTAGGTCTTCTGCCCATTTTTGGATTGGATTGTTCATTTTTTGTTATTGAGCTGCTTATAAATTTTGGAGATAAATCCTTTGTCAGTTGCTTCATTTGCAAATATTTTCACCCATTCTGAGAGTTGTCTTTTAGTCTTGTTTATGGTTTCCTTGCTGTGCAAAAGCTTTGAAGATTCATTAGGTCCCATTTGTTTATTTTTTTTTTTATTTCCATTTCTCTAGGACGTGGGTCAAGAAGGGTCTTGCTGTGATTTATGTCATAGAGTGTTCTGCCTATGTTTTTCTCTAAGAGTTTGACAATTTCTGGCCTTAAATTTAGGTCTTTAATCCATTTTGAGCTTATTTTTGTGTATGGTGTTAGGGTGTGATCTAATCTCATACTTTTACATGTACCTGTAGAGTTTTCCCAACACCACTTATTGAAGAGGCTGCCTTTCCTCCACTGTACATTCCTGCCTCCTTTATCAAAGATAAGGTGACCATATGTGCATGGATTTATCTCTGGGCTTTCTATCCTGTTCCACTGATCTATCTTTCTGTTTTTGTGCCAATACCATACTGTCTTGATTACTGTAGTTTTGTAGTATAGTCTGAAGTCAGGGAGCCTGATTCCTCCAGCTCCGTTTTTTGTTATCAAGATGGCTTTGGCTATTTGAGGTCTTTTGTGTTTCCATACAAATTGTGAATTTTTTTGTTCTAGTTCTGTGAAAAATGCCAGTGGTAGTTTCATAGGGATTGCATTGAATCTGGAGATTGCTTTCGGTAGTAGAGTCATTTTAACAATGTTGATTCTTCCTATCCAAGAGCATGGTATATCTCTCCATCTATTTGTATCATCTTTAATATCTTTCATCAGTGTCTTATAATTTTCTGCATACAGATCCTTTGTCTCCTTAGGTAGGTTTATTCCTAGATATTTTATTCTTTTTGTTGCAGTGGTAAATGGGAGTGTTTTCTTGATTTCACTTTCAGATTTTTCATCATTAGTGTATAGGAATGCCAGAGATTTCTTTGCGTTAATTTTGTGTCCTGCTACTTTACCAAATTCATTGATTAGCTCTAGTAGTTTCTGGTAGCATCTTTAGGATTCTCTATGTATACTATCATGTCATCTGCAAACAGTGACAGCTTTACTTCTTTTCCGATTTGGATTCCTTTTATTTCCTTTTCTTCTCTCATTGCTGTGGCTAAAACTTCCAAAACTATGTTGAATAAGAGTAGTGAGAGTGGGAAACCTTGTCTTTTTCCTGATCTTAGTGGAAATGCTTTCAGTTTTTCACCATCGTGGATGATGTTGGCTGTGGGTTTGTCATATATGGCCTTTATTATGTTGAGGAAAGTTCCCTCTATGCCCACTTTCTGCAGGATTTTTATCATATATGGGTGTCGAATTTTGTTGAAAGCTTTCTCTGCATCTATTGAATTGATCATATATTTTTTCTCCTTCAATTTGTTAATATGGTGTATCACGTTGAATGATTTGTATATATTGAAAAATCCTTTCATTCCTGGAATAAACCCCACTTGATCATGGTGTATGACCCTTTTAATGTGCTATTGGATTCTGTTTGCTAGTATTTTGTTGAGGATTTTTGCATCTATGTTCATCATTGATATTGGCCTGTAGTTTTCTTTCTTTGTGACATCCTTGTCTGGTTTTGGTATCAGAGTGATGGTGGCCTTGTAGAATGACTTTGGGAGTGTTCCTCCCTCTGCTATATTTTGTAAGAGTTTCAGAAGGATAGGTGTTAGCTCTTCTCTAAATGTTTGATAGAATTCGCCTGTGAAGCCATCTGGTCCTGGGCTTTTGTTTGTTGGAAGACTTTTATTCACAGTTTCAATTTCAGTGTTTGTGATTGGTCTGTTCATATTTTCTATTTCTTCCTGATTCAGTCTTGACACATTGTGCATTTCTAAGAATTTGTCCATTTCTTCCAGGTTGTCCATTTTATTGGCATAGAGTTGCTTGTAGTAATCTCTCATGATCTTTTGTATTTCTGCAGTGTCAATTGTTACTTCTCCTTTTTCATTTCTCATTCTATTGATTTGAGGCTTCTCCCTTTTTTTTCTTGATGAGTCTGGCTAATGGTTTATCAATTTTGTTTATCTTCTCCAAGGACCAGCTTTTAGTTTTAATGTTTGCTATTTTCCTTCATTTCTTTTTCATTTGTTTCTGATCTGATCTTTATGATTTCTTTCCTTCTGCTAAGTTTGGCATTTTTTTTTGTTCTTCTTTCTCTAATTGCTTTAGGTGCAAGGTTAGGTTGTTTATTCGAGATGCTTCTTGTTTCTTAAGGTAGGATTTTATTGCTATAAACTTCCCTCTTAGAACTTCTTTTGCTGCATCCTATCGGTTTTGGGTAATCGTGTCTCCATTGTCATTTGTTTCCATGTATTTTTTGATTTCCTCTTTGATTTCTTCAGTGATCACTTTGTTATTAAGTAGTGTATTGTTCAGCCTCCATGTGTTTTTATTTTTTACAGATCTTTTCCTGTAATTGATATCTAGTCTCATAGCATCGTGGTCAGAAAAGATACTTGATACAATTTCAATTTTCTAAAATTTACCAAGGCTTGATTTGTGACCCAAGATATGATCTATCCTGGAGAATGTTTCATGAGCACTTGAGAAAAATGTGTATTCTGTTGTTTTTGGATGGAATGACCTATAAATATCAATTAAGTCCGTCTTGTTTAATGTATCATTTAAAGTTTGTGTTTCCTTATTTATTTTTATTTTGGATGATCTCTCCATTGGTGAAAGCAGGGTGTTAAAGTCCCCTACTATGGTTTTGTTACTGTCAATTTCCCCTTTTATGGCTGTTAGTATTTACCTTATGTATTGAGGTGCTCCTATATTGGGTGCATACATGTTTACAATTGTTATATCTTCTTCTTGGATCAATCCCTTGATCATTATGTAGTGTCCTTCTTTGTCTCTTGTAATAGTCTTTCTTGTAAAGTGTATTTTGTCAGATATGAGAATTGTTACTCCAGCTTCCTTTTGGTTTCCATTTGCATGGAATATCTTTTTCCATCCCCTTACTTTCAGTCTATATGTGTCTCTAGGTCTGAAGTGGGTCCCTTGTAGACAGCATATATATGGGTCTTGTTTTTGTATCCATTCAGCCAGTCTGTGTCTTTTGGTGGGAGCATTTAATCCATTTACATTTAATGTAATTACTGATATGTATGTTCCTATTCCCATTTTCTAAATTGTTTTGGATTTGTTATTGTAGGTCTTTTCCTTCTCTTGTGTTTCTTGCTTAGAGGAGTTCCTTTAGCATTTTTTGTAAAGCTGGTTTGGTGGTGCTGAACTCTCTCAGCTTTTGCTTGTCTGTAAAGGTTTTAATTTCTCCATCAAATCTGAATGAGATCCTTGCTGGGTAGAGTAATCTTGGTTTTTCTCCTTCATCACTTTAAGTATGTCCTGCCAGTCCCTTCTGGCTTGCAGAGTTTCTGCTGAAAGATCAGCTGTTAACCTTATGGGGATTCCCTTGTGTGTTATTTGTTGTTTTTCCCTTGCTGCTTTTAATATTTTTTCTTTGTATTTAATTTTTGACAGTTTGATTAATATGTGTCTTGGCATGTTTCTCCTTGGATTTATCCTCTATGGGACTCTCTGTGCTTTCTGGACTTGATTAACTATTTGCTTTCCCATATTAGGGAAGTTTTCAACTATAATCTCTTCAAATATTTTCTCAGTCCCTTTCTTTTTCTCTTCTTCTTCTGGAACCCCTGTAATTCGAATGTTTGTGCATTTAATGTTGTCCCAGAGGTCTCTGAGACTGTCCTCAGTTCTTTTCATTCTTTTTTCTTTATTCTGCTCTGCAGTAGTTATTTCCACTATTTTATCTTCCAGGTAACTTATCACACAGAGGCATACACATACACACAAAAAGAGGAAAATGGGAAAAAATAATAAATCTTGCTCTCAAAATCCACCTCCTCAATTTGGGATGTTTTGTTGTCTATTCATGTATTCCACAGATGCAGGGTACAGCAAGTTGATTGTGGAGATTTAATCTGCTGCTTCTGAGGCTACTGGGAGAGATTTCCCTTTCTCTTCTTTGTTTACACAGCTCCCGCGGCTCAGCTTTGGATTTGGCCCTGCCTCTGAATGTAGGTCACCAGAGGGCATCTGTTCTTCGCTCAGACAGAATGGGGTTAAAGGAGTAGCTGCTTCGGGGACTCTGGCTCACTCAGGCTGGGGGAAGGGAGGGGCACGGAGTGCAGGGCGAGCCTGCGGCAGCAGAGGCCAGCATGACGTTGCACCAACCTGAGGCGCGCCGTGCGTTCTCCCGGGGAAGTTGTCTCTGTATCCCGGGACCCTGACAGTGGCGGGCTGCACAGGCTCCCCGGAAGGTGGGTGTGGATAGTGACCTGTGCTCACACACAGGCTTCTTGGTGGCGGCAGCAGCAGCCTTAGCGTCTCATGTCCGTCTCTGGGGTCCGCGCAGTTAGCCGCGGCTTGCGCCCGTCTCTGGAGTTCCTTTAAGCAGCGCTCTCAATCCCCTCTCCTTGTGCACCAGGAAACAAAGAGGGAAGAAAAAGTCTCTTGCCTCTTCTGCAGGTCCACACTTTTTCCTGGACTCCCTCCTGGCTAGCCGTGGTGCAATAACCCCCTGCAGGCTGTGTTCACACCGCCAACCCCAGCCCTCTCCTTGCACTCCGACCGACCCCAAGCCTCAGCTCCCAGCCACGCCCGCCCCGGCGGGTGAGCAGACAAGCCTCTCGGGCTGGTGAATGCTGGTCGGCACCGATCCTCTGTGCGGGAATCTCTCCGCTTTGCCCTCCGCACCCCTGTTGCTGTGCTCTCCTCCTTGGCTCTGAAGCTCCCGCCCTCCGCCACCCGCCGTCTCTGCTGTGAAGGGGCTTCTAGTGTGTGGAAACCTTTCCTCCTTCACAGCTCCCTCCCACTGGTGCAGGTGCCTTCCCTATTCTTTTGTCTCTGTTTATTCTTTTTTCTTTTGCCCTACCTAGGTACGTGGGGACTTTCTTGCCTTTTGGGAGGTCTGAGGTCTTCTGCCAGCGTTCAGTAGGTGTTCTGTAGGAGTTGTTCCTCGTGTAGATGTATTTCTGGTGTATCTGTGGGGAGGAAGGTGATCTCCGCGTCTTAGTCTTCCGCCATCTTCCCAATTCCCCTCTCAACAGGCTTTTAATACTGTGATAAGGCATGGTGGTAGGGGAAGCAACTCATAGTCCGATGATAAAGTCTTAGACTTTTAGCAAGCTTGCTTTGGATTGCGAATTTCATCAGTTCTTTTCAGTCCCCCTTTCCCCTCCCTTCCATGGGCAGAATAGCTTGAATTGGGTATTTCCATCCCCCAGGTGAATTAGGCTCTAATAAGACCCCAGCAGTTTAAGCTCCAAAATAGTTTCTCCTGAGTGCAGGCTTGTTTTCTAGAAGCGTGTGCTGTTGTGCATTTCAAATTGTGTTTTTTCTCCTTCCACTGCTTGAAATACCAGATAATTTTTCTCCAATATTCCTAGTTGAACTCCTGGAGATAAAATTCACAAAAGTGCCAGCATCTACCCCTACCCCTCACTCCAACCTTTCTGCTCCATAACTGGGTCCTTTGGAGCTTTTTGACTCATAGACTTGTCCCCACTGTGTCTCCAGCAATTTATTAATTATACTTCAGTTTTTTCCACCCAAGCAGGGCTTTGTTCCCATGGAGGTTCTTGCTTGTGTGTTTCTTCTCGAGTAATTTGTGATTCTCTGTATCTGCTTGTCTTTCTTATTTGTGGGCACTGTTTTCCCAGGTGACCTCACTTCTCTGATGAATCTAAGAAGAGTTATTAATTTTTTTCAGTTTGTTCAGCTTTTATTTGTTGTTAGGAATGAGTGGCAACTTCTAAGCTCCTTACATGCTGGTCTGAAAAGTGTAAGTCCTTTCCATTTCTTAAATTTCTTTTTAAATTCCTTTTCCTACTCAAAAAAAGAAAATAAGGATATATTTGTTATTTCTTGAATATACAAACAAAATAAATACAAGAGTATACCTTAAGGGCAATGTTTACCTTATTTGGTAAGCCTTCTGAATATCAAAACTAATGGCATTTTAAAAAATCCTATTTTTAAAAAGTTTTTAAAATGTTTAAACATTCTTGAAAAGAACAGTTAGTCCTCACAAGAAAGACTTTAACTTTGCCCTCTGTGACTATTAGCCAAAAAAACACAAGCACTTCAGGCTTTGTATAGAAAAGAAACACAGCCAGATCACATTTCCTCTTCATTGTTAACCTTTAAAATAAATATAGCACTGGATTTTATAACTGCATTTTAGAAATGCATGGTGATCAAACTTTTTTCATCAATGATAGTTGGGATGTTAAAGCATGCAATATCACATGAAAATGTATTCATAATTTGTAGTATTACTATAGGCTTGAAGCATTAAAATAGGAAATTTAGAAACTTATTTTTCATGTGATTCCATTGATAAAAAATAAAATTAGTGATGTATATTATACTTGTATATGTTTATACATATACATGTATATGTATATATACATGTATACAAGTATATGATTATACTTGTTTATGTTTCTTAATCATGCATATTCCTAACAGGGAATTACCTACATAATGAATGGGTTTGTAAAAGAATCAAATCTTCCACTTAAAATATTATGTGACTAATAAGAACAGATTTCCCCAGATTAATTCTGACTCTGTATCAAACTTTGTTTCTGCACCATTGCCAAACAAGCTGTTATTAACAGGCCCCAGTGGACACATTCATAGTAGCATATATCTTCTATCCTTGCATATTTGGACCATAATACGAGATGGGTTAGCACAGTGGGTAGGGGAGTATTCCTATACTGGGACAAGTATTGTTAACTGACTAGTCGAAGTGTCTAAAAACCACATACACATACCCTACTAAACCAAAACGAAATTTGGCTCCTGATAAAATCAGTCAGATCTTAAAAATGCCACTCCTTTGACTATCAAAGTTCACTTGATAGGAAGAAATATATAATTTAGAAGAGTTTGCAGGTAAGAGGTCCTGAAGCCTAAGCTTCATTAGCTGGGTTGTGAATCAGCCTCTCAGCTGGAAACCCTCTAATATCCCTCAATGTGACTAGACTCACAAGGAAGCCCTCAGTAAGGACTGACTTCCAGGAACCTGATATTTTATTTTTTTCTGCCAAGTACAAAAGACATTGACAAACTCTGGGATAAGGAAACCCCAGACTGGGAATGTAAGATTATGGCTTTCCTAAGAGAAAAAGAAAGGATATTCTGGGATGCAGAGAGAAAAAAAATGTGTATTTTCTCACTTTAAAAAGTTTCTTATAGGATGAAAATAAGAGAGATAAATACATTAATAATTTTTACTCAAATACATTAATATTTTTTACTCAAATTAGCATAAACATTTTACAGATTAAAAGGAAAGTCTGAAGGTCAGAGACATTGAACTCACTTGTCTAAGACTGCACAATTACTATGTGTTGGAGCATAAACTAGAACTCAATTCCTTTTCATTAGCCTCAGTGCTTTTTACTATACCTTACTGTCTTCTAGCCATTTTTAAAGCCACCTCTTCCCATAGATGGCTTCTCATATCTGTCCCATAGATGTGTGTACAAGGGCATATAACATTTATAAAGAAACTTGTTCTGAAACTTGAAAATACATCTGCTCCTTATTCCATTTCAAAAATGTATCCCATTATTTATATTGGACCAAACCATATGAAATTGCAACACTAGTGGACCAAAAATGGTCAAGAATTGTCATTTTCACATAATTCAACTAATAATCAGTATATAACGATTTTTTTAATTCTGTAGCATAGCCTACCTTTTCCTATATACTTGGGATTCCTGCCTCTTAATTCTACTCAGAAATTCTTCTTACCATTTCCATCAATTAGGATAGCACATTGTATTTGTATGCCAAAAACTGATTAAATATAGGCATTTTCATATTGTTCAATCTAACAGTTCTGATATTTAGAATAGTATAGCACATTTCCTCCTTTATTGTAAATTTAGCAGTTTAGAATTTGAAGATTCATGATTAGTGTATGAAGTAAATTTTAAGATTTTTCTAACATCCTAAAGAGTAATTTAAAAATATTAGATGAGCACCAATTTACACAAATGGAAAAAAAAAATCAAACTGTTTTTTTTTTTTTTTTTTTTTTTTTTTTTTTTTTTTTTGCGGTACATGGGCCTCACTGTTATGGCCTCTCCCGTTGCGGAGCACAGGCTCCAGATGCGCAGGCCCAGCGGCCATGGCTCCCAGGCCCAGCCGCTCCGCAGCACGTGGGATCCTCCCGGACCGGGGCACGAACCCGTGTCCCCTGCATCGGCAGGCGGACTCTCAACCACTGCGCAACCTGGGAAGCCCCCAAACTGTTTTCTTTTATTTGGAAATGTTTCACTTGGAGGAATACTAAAAATGTATCTGCTTTTAAAAACATTCTAAGTCTATCTAGTTTATAATTTGATTTTAGCATATTCAAATCTGTCTGAATATTTATTTCCAAGAAACAATCCTCAGTATATTACCAGATCCATTGAATAAAACTTTTAAAAATTTAGTTTTGATACATTATAATATCCTTTTGCCAAACTAAGAAACAAAACATCATTTTGCATTCTTTTATAAAAGCAGAAAACAATTTTCCTTTAAATAGCAAATTTACCATCTATAGATGTAAGCTAGTATGCAACTGCTTTTGACCTACAAAGATGACACTTTCGTGTAGTTCAATCTAATATGCGTTTTTGTATTAACTGTTGTAATATATTTATTTTAGATTATATGTATATATACACACATATATATACATATTATAATATACTGTCATTAATTTTATAAATGTAATGGAGATATGTATGTAATTTTCTAAAACTTAGTGTATAGTCACCCAGATAAGATGGCCAAGATTTATCTGCATTGCTATTTTACTCATTAATATCTTTTCTATCATTACCACAAAGGATGAACCACAAAGTGTTCAAGTTCTCACAAATATTTCACTGCATTTGTATATATGATAACTAATGTGTTAAACTCATCAATGTTTTTTTCCACCACAACATACTTATAAAACATTTAATAGAAAAATAAGATTTTAATTTGTCACAAATTTTAAGTAACATCACATATGTTCAGTTTTTAAATAATACTTTATTACTAGCTGGTTTGTAAAGCAGACAATCCTCCTTACAAAGATTTGCTCAGTGAAAATGTAGGGGTTGTTTCCTTCCAGGGGTCGCTCTCTTTTTTATGAGTGATTTCTCAAATAACTTAAAGAAAAATGTGATAATTCAAGTATGCCTATTTGTTGTGTAAAATGTGTACTACACAGATTATCACAAAGAAGAAGAAATCACCAATAATCACATCATCAAAGAACACACTTAACTGTAATTCTATTTTATCCTTGTCTTTTTACTGCAGGATTTCTTTCTGCCACTCCTGCTTCTCAGTTCCAACCCCCTTCACCATCCACAGTCCTGCATGGCCAGACCTTTTGGACGCATCAGGAATGGCCCAGGTATTTTCTCACCAACTTAGATTCTTCAGAATGTAACAGATTCTTTGTTGATCACTTTACGCTTTGTTGAAGAAAAGGGTACAATTTAATTTTTAGCAACATTGTGTTCCTCCCTGCTGCATATGTTTCTGCCCAGTTTAAAAAATAATAAAGGGGAATCAGTTATTTCTGCAACCTGTATCTCTGAAAATCCTTTTCCATCAATCTACACACTACCCCTACTCCATAATACTCCAAGCCTCCATGGTGGCCAGCTGTGGTTATACTCTCAGCTTTCTGTTTCATGATTACTATTGTGCATACCATCTTTATGATACATAATGCTTGCTTTTTTTTTTTTTCCTTTTCACAATTTGAATTTTTTTTTGTAGAATTCTTACCTCGACAAAAGAATCCTGTACATCCTTTAAAATGTTTGTTCTCCACTTCTGAGTATTTTCCTTTTTCTATAATTGTAAAAAATGTGTAACCCTATCACCCTAAAGAAGCATTCTGAGAATGCTTAAAAATCATGTGTACTAGTGTGTTAGGAAAGGGTGGAGAAAATCCACAAAGGAAGAAACAAGTACTTAGAATGTGTTGTTTAGATATTCCAGAGTCAAAGGAAAGAGCAATAGAAAGAAAGATGATTTCACATGCCTTCCCTTCTGTTTAAAACTATTTTTCCTTGGGTTCAAAATGGGACGTAATATCTTTATGAAACATTCTGAAGCTGTGACAGTTAAGTTAAAGTGTAGGCAAGGAAATAATTTTCCACTGTAAAATTTCACTTTATACAGTAAGAGGCATATAAGTATCTACATATTTATAGTATTAAGGTAAGTAGATAATTTGTAAAATGCATTTGAAGATGCTTGAGTTAAGAGTCAGACACCCTCTAGCAGCTCATCTGATCCTGCTAATCAAAAACTCCCAGATTCAAAGGGCTAATGCAACATTACCACATACTCCATAAAAGCAGCAGTTCAAGGTAGCATAATGATCACAAACACAAGAGAAAGATTTCAATTAAGGGTAGCATAGCAGCACGGTACTAAAGGCACACAGCAACATGCTAATTAAAGTGTAATAAGCCAACAAAAGCCATTGAACATTATACTACCAGAGGCAATATAGAAAACTGATGAACCAAAGCAATTGTTTTGTTTTTAAAATCAAAGTGCCAATACGCTACTGACTAGTGAAATAAGAATGAATATGGGTCACTAAGAAATTAAATAGTATCAACTATTGAAATTTTAAATCAACTCTTTAATCAACTGATAAAGAGTGGAAGTGCAAAGCCCTGAATATGCCCCCAAATTGTAGTAGGTTAATATAAATATACAATGTCACTGCATTAAAATTACTGCTTGACATTACTGATACTGAACAAATATCTTTATTGAACATCTAATGTAAGAAAATCAGTGAGTTAACTAAACTATGCATTCTTATTCTGATCAGTGAAATATTCTCCTTGAAATTAAAACATGCTTATGCTTTAACATTTTTCTTTGTATATAAAACAACATTGTCTCTGCAGGAAATGTGGCATTATATCAATGGTTATTAGACTGAAAGCAATAGACAAGTCAAATAAGTAAGCATAATAGTACACAGTGGTAGAAGTCAATTAAATAAGTCAATTTAATGCTTAGGAGTATACTTTTCTCTAGAATTGAAATTGAAAACAATTTTTTTCCACAGAAGCTATAATCACTGAATAGTTATAAACAAGTGAAACAAATTATTTTATAGATACAATAATCAAAACCATTTTAACTTCATGGTGATGTAATTTGGGTTTGTAATCTGTGGTTTTAGGGCAACATGCACATCAAAGCATGTAAGACAGGTCCAAAACATTTTGAAAAGATATAAAGAGTACAATTAAAAATATCATGATGGGTGCTCAAAGGAATTCTTTGAAAGATCTCAAGTAAACAGGGCAATAATGAGAATGTTGTAATAAAGCTGTGGACTGGGCTATGATTCTCAGTTGTATAATGTGAATTACAACATATAATTATAACATTTACAATCCAAGTTATGAAATCATCTAGTATTTATGGCCAATGTCCACACATGCTATAGTTAATGGCTGGCCAATATATACTGCAATCACTATGGTATAATAAAACTCCAATTCACATTCTTTATCTTTGAAGGCCAATCTATTGAAATCTAGCATTTGAGCTAATTCATCCACAAATGTTAAACAAGCAAAACTGGGGAATTTTCACAATATTTTTAAATGAAAATAAGAAGACATATATTGTCTCAATAAAGGATCTCCAAGCAATTATGCTAATGTATAATAACTGTCACTCATCATGCAATAATTAAGTATAATTGTTCCCAATTCTATCAAATATCAAAAGTTGTAAATTATTTCAGTCAATGTTGAGAGATACATATTCACAGGTCATAGTGATATCTTAGGTTGACTGATTGTTTTGTGGATTGGAAAACACTGTAGATTTTACAAACTATGAAACAACAAAGAGAAGTTTTCTATCTCCAGTGTTTTAATCTGAAAGCCTATATTACCTTTAATTGATGATACTTCTTCACCAGATAGCAGAAAAAAAGAGTAAATTGTTGTACCTTTCAAAATATGGGTTATATATTTATATGTTTGCTTTAAAAAATAGAGCTTGAAAGGCAAGGTTCAAAGGAAATTGCTATTCTGAACATGTACAAAGGAAGACGTTTCCTTAGCAACAGGACATAGGTGAAAGCTCTCCGGAGTGATCCTTCCACTCATGGCTCCTTTTGAGTTTGGTAATGTGTCCAAGCTCATGTAGGAGAGATAGAGTGAATTTATCATGAAGAAGCAATACCTCTAGTTAGGGAGCTTTCACAACATTTATGAGTTGTCAAATGTCTTGTTGCTTGCTCTTGTTGGCATGACAGGACTAGTCATCCCAGAGACTAGGCTTCCTTTTTTATCATTCTGTATATTGCTCAGATGTTTAAGCCTTTAAAACTATGTTGTGAATTCTTAATAACTTATAAGGCCTATCCAGATAAAATAGCCACATATAGAAACAAAGTTGCACATTTTGTACAAATCATGTAATCATTCAATCCATCGATTTCTGAATTCACTTAACAATTGTGCTACCTTCTGTCTTTTCTTTCAAACAGAGAAATGGCAACACATTATATAGGAAATATTTTTAAAGACTTATAGAAAGAACATTACATTAACTAGTTAATGCTGTGAACCTTTCAATAGTAAGTCTAAAACTGAGGCATATAGAGTTTTTTTTTGTTTGTTTTTTAATTGGAGTATAATTGCTTGATAAGGTTGTGTTAGTTTCTGCTGTACAACAAAGTTAATCAGCTATATGTATACATATACCCCCTCCCTCTTGGACCTCCTCTCACCACCCATCCCCATTCCACACACCTAGGTCATCACAGAGCAATGAGCTGAGCTCTCTGTGCTATACAGCAGGTTCCCACTAGCTATCTATTTTACACATGGTAGTATATATATATATATATTATATATAATATATATATATATGTGTGTGTGTGTGTATAAACCTAATTTCCCAATTCATCCCACTCTGCCTTTTCCACCCCCATGTTCACATGTCCATTCTCTACATCTGCATCTCTATTCCTGCCCTGAAAATAGGTTCATCTGTACCATATTTCTAGATTCCACATGTGTGCATTAATATATATATTTTTTTCTTTTTCTGACTTACTTCAATCAGTATCAGACTCTAGGTCCATTTACATCTCTACAAATGACCCAATTTCCTTCCTCTTTATGGCTAATATTCCATTGTATATATGTACCACATATTCTTTATCCATTCATCTGTCAATGGACATTTAGTTTGCATCCATGTCCTGGCTGTTGTAAATTGTGCTGCAATGAACATTGTGGTACATGTATCTTTTTGGTTTTCTCAGGGTATATGCCCAGGAGTGGGATTTCTGGGTCATATGGTAACTCTATTTTTAGTTTCTTAAGGAACCTCCATACTGTTCTCCATAGTGGCTGTATCAATTTACATTCCCACGGACAGTGCAAGAGGATTCTCTTTTCTCCACACCCACTCCAGCATTTATTATTCGTAGATTTTTTGATGATGACCATTCTGACTGTGTGAGGTGATACCTCATTGTACTTTTGATTTGCATTCTTCTAATAATTAGTGATGTTGAGCATTTTTTCATGTGCCGCTTGGCCATCTGTATGTCTTCTTTGGAGAAATGTCTATTTAGGTCCTCTGCCCATTTTTTGATTAGGTTGTTTGTTTTTTTAATACTGAGCTGCATGAGCTTTTGTATATTTTGGAGATTAATTCTTTGTCAGTTGCTTCATTTGCAAATATTTTCTCCCATTCTGAGGGTTGTATTTTCATCTTGTTTATGGTTTCCTCTGCTGTGCAAAAGCTTTTAAATTTTGTTTTTGTTTTTAGTTATGTACTAACTTTGACTTCTGGCACAATGAAAATGTGCAAGAAATTGAATAAATTGCTTCACTTTTTTCCATGTTTTTTCTTTGAATCATCAAATCTTATTTTACTGTAAGGAACTATTGAAAAGAGAACTTCCTTGGCTAATTCTGTTTAAATACTTAATATATCATGCACTATGTTGGAGGCTGGGAATATAAATATGAATAATGAACAGCTCTGGCCCCCAAAAGGCCTGCAATCAATTTTACTATGTAACTTCAAGAATTTAAAATAACTTAGTAATTAGGTTTATTTCTCCTGTAATAGTTTATAATTCTATAAATAAATACTCTTGTATCAGATGCATCAGATAGACTTTCACAATTATTGTTTAGTAATAATAAAAGACAAAAGAGAAGAGTGATTCCATAGAATTTTCAAATTTACTAACAAAAGTCTTCAGCAGAAACTTGATGAATTTAGATGTTTAGAACAAATTTTAAGTGATAACTCAAATTAAATAAATTTTATATAGAGAAGGCTTAAATGATTAGAGTAGCAGTGATGGTTGAAGAAAGAGTGACTTGATTCAAGTGAACTAGTATAATTACGCAAAATTCAATAACATATATCACAAAATATAGTCATTTATCTCAAAATTAAAGTAGCTTTATTTTTATTATAAAATTAATCCATGTGCAGTCAGAAAATTCAGACTAACTTACAAGAGTATATAAAAGACAGGGGCTTCCCTGGTGGTGCAGTGGTTGAGAGTCCACCTGCCAATGCAGGGGACATGGGTTCGTGCCCCGTTCTGGGAAGATCCCACATACCACGGAGCGGCTGGGCCCGTGAGCCATGGCCGTTGAGCCTGCACGTCCGGAGCCTGTGCTCTGCAACGGGAGAGGCCACAACAGTGAGAGGCCCGCGTACTACAAAAAAAAAAAAAAAAGAGTATATAAAAGACACTGATAATTCCATCATCCAACTGATATTCTATGAAACAAACATAGACAACAATTCTAGAGTAGAGTATTTAAGTTCTTATTCTTGTGGTATCCCTTATATAATATGTTTTATGTGCATTGAGTTCACATAATTAATTACTTTAACAACAATGGGAAATAAATAACATCAATATGTGATTTTATAGGTGATGAAACTAACAGGCTGAATGTCAAGCAACTAGAAAACAGAATAAAATATATCTATAAAATTGTATAGAACAGATGACATCTTGGGTCACAAATCAAACCTCAGTAAATTTAAGAAAATTGAAATCATATCAAACATCTTTTCTGACCACAATGCTATGAGACTAGAAATCAACTACAGGGAAAAAAATGTAAAAAACACAAACACATGGAGGCTAAACAATATGTTACTAAATAACCAAGAGATCACTGAGGAAATCAAAAAATACCTAGAGACAAATGACAATGAAAACACAATGATCCAAAACCTATGGGATGCAGCAAAAGCAGTTTTAAGGGGGAAGTTTATAGCTATACAAGTGTACCTAAAGAAACAAGAAAAATTTCAAATAAACAATGTAACGTTATGCCTAAAAGAACTAGAGAAAGAAGAAAAAACAAAACCCAAAGTTAGCAGAAGGAAAGAAATCATAAAGATCAGAACAGAAATAAATGAAATAGAAACAAAGAAAATAATAGCAAACATCAATAAAACTAAAAGCTGGTTCTTTGAGAAGATAAACAAAATTGATAAACCATTAGCCAGTCTCATCAAGAAAAAGAAGTACTCAAATCAATAAAATTAGAAATGAACAAGGAGAAATTACAAAAGACACCACAGAAATGCAAAGCATCCTAAGAGACTACTATGAGCAACTCTATGCCAATAAAATGGACAACCTGGAAGAATTGGACAAATTCTTAGAAAGGTATAACCTTCCAAGACTGAACCAGGAAGAAATAGAAAGTATGAACAGACCAATCACAAGTAATGAAATAGAAACTGTGATTAAAAATCTTCCAACAAACAAAAGTCCAGGACCAGATGGCTTCACAGGTGAATTCTATCAAACATTTAGAGAAGAGCTAACACCCATCCTTCTCAAACTCTTCCAGAAATTGCAGAGGAAGGAAAACTCCCAAACTCACTCTATGAGGCCACCATCACCCTGATACCAAAACCAGACAAAGATACTACAAAAAAAGAAAATTACAGACAAATATCACTGATGAATATAGATGCAAAAATTCTCAACAAAATCCTAGCAAGCAGAATCCAACAATACATTAAAAAGTTCATACACCATGACCAACTGGGATTTATCCCAGGGATGCAAGTATTCTTCAATATATGCAGATCAGTCCATGTGATACACCATATTAACAAATTGAAGAATAAAATCCATATGATCATCTCAATAGATGCAGAAAAATCTTTTGACAAAAATCAACACCCATTTATGAAAAATAGTCTCCAGAAAGTGGGTATAGAGGGAGCCTACATCAACATAATAAAGGCCATTTATGACAAACCCACAGCAAACATCATTCTCAATGGTGAAAAAATGAAAGCACTTCCTCTAAAATCAGGAAAAAAACAAAGTTGTCCACTCTCACTACTATTATTCAACATAGTTTTGGTAGTCCTGGCCATAGCAATCAGAGAAGAAAAAAGAAATAAAAAGAATACAAATTGGAAAAGAAGTAAAACTGTCACTGTTTGCAGATGACATGATACTATACATAGAGATTCCTAAAGACGCCACCAGAAAACTACTAGAGTTAATCAATGAATTTGGTAAAGTTACAGGATACAAAATTAATGCCCAGAAATCTCTTGCATTCCTATACACTAATGATGAAAAATCTGAAAGAGAAATTAAGGAAACACTCCCATTTACCATTGCAACAAAAAGAATAAAATATCTAGGAATAAACCTACCTAAGGAGACAAAAGACCTGTATGCAAAAAACTATTAGAGAGAGATTAAAGTAATTAAAGATGATACCAACAGATGGAGATGTACACCATGTTCTTGGATTGGAAGAATCAGACTCCCTGACTTCAGACTATACTACAAAGGTACAGTAATCAAGAGAGTATGGTACTGGCACAAAAACAGAAATATAGATCAATGGAACAAGATAGAAAGCCCAGATATAAACCCACACACCTATAGTCAACTAATCTATGACAGAGAAGGTAAGGAAATACAATGGAGAAAAGACAGTCTCTTCAAAAAGCGGTGCTGGGAAAACAGGACAACTACATGTAAAAGAATGAAATTAGAACATGCCCTAACACCATACATAAAAATAAACCCCAAATGCATTAGAGACCTAAATGTAAGACCAGACACTATAAAATTCTTAGAGGAAAACATAGGCAGAACACTCTTTGACATAAATCACAGCAAGATCTTTTTTGATCCACCTGCTAGAGAATGGAAATTAAAACAAAAATAAACAAATGGGACCTAATGAAACTTAGAAGCTTTTGCACAACAAAGGCAACCATAAACAAGACAAAAAGACAACCTTCAGAATGGGAGAAAATAATTACAAATGAATCATCAACCAAAGGATTAATCTCAAAATATATAAACAGCTCACGCAGGTCAATATTAAACAAACAACTCAATCCAAAAATGGGCAGAAGACCTAAATAGACATTTCCCCAAAGAAGACATACAGATGGGCAAGAAGCACGTGAAAAGCTGCTCAAGATCACTAATTATTAGAGAAATGTAAATCAAAACTACAATGAGGTATCACCTCATACCAGTTAGATTGGGCATCATCAGAAAACCTACAAGCAACAAATGCTGGAGAGGGTGTGGGGAAAAGGGAACCCTCTTGCACTATTGGTGGGAATGTAAAATGATAAAGCCACTATGGAGAACAGTATGGAAGTTTCTTATAAAACTAAAAATAGAATTACCATATGACCCAGCAATCCCACTACTGGACATATACCCAGAGAAAATCATAATTCAAAAAGACACATGCACCCCAATGTTCATTGCAGCACTATTTACAATATACAGGTCATGGAAGCAACCTAAATGCCCATGGACAGATGAATGGATAAAGAAGATGTGGTACATATATACAATGGAATATTATTCAGCCATAAAGAGGAATGAAATTGGGTCATTTGTATAGACGTGGATACATCTAGAGACTGTCATACAGAGTGAAGTAAGTCAGAAAGAGAAAAACAAATATCGTATATTAAAACATATATGTGGAACTTAGAAAATGGTACAGATGAACTGGTTTGCAGGGCCAAAATTGAGACACAGAAGCTGAGATAAAAACATATGGACACCAAGGGGGGAAAGCAGCAGGGTGGTGGTGGTGGTGGTATGAATTGGGTGATTGGGATTGACATGTATACACTGATGTGTATAAAATAGTTGACTAATAAAAACTTGCTATATAAAAAAATAAATAAAATAAAATTTTAAAAATATATAGATGTATTGTTATCTCTCTTTCCTTTCAAAATAAGTGACTTCGTACTAGTTATGCTATCTATTCTGCAATTTTATCCCTACCAATTTATTTCAAATGCAAAATGTAGCATTAAATACAAATCTGTAAGTGGTATTGCCTGAATAATCTAGTTTAGCTTACCTGTTTTGTAGTGACTAAGGAGGTTTAAAAGGAGAGAACATGGATTATAATGGGAAAACAATGGCCATTTATTTGCTACCATGATATCACCATGGTCTTTTGCTGCTGCTGTACAAACCCATGTTTATTTTGATCTTCCATAGTTGTTGCAAAGGGTTAGAAGGAAAGATCTTGACATTAGCACCATGACTAAATTTATTTGGGCATTCATTCAAAAATATTAATTGAACTTTGTGCTAGTTTTTTTTTTTTTAAGTCGATTCTGCAGATACATCAATGAGCAAAATAAGTTAATTGTATTCATGAATCATATATTCTAGATGGTTCTTAAAATTTGTTACAGAAAGATGAAGAAAAGATTAGTGGTGCTTGATGAAGGCAGACAGCAAAGCACACAAAGGAAAGATGTTGTAACCTCTACTGTACCCTTTGTTAATGAGAACCCATAATTTCCTAGTTTATGTATCCTTTGTTTTCTCTCATCTAAGAATCAGTGGTGGTCTTTATTTTCTAAGAAATTCTACACATTACTTCAACTGTTTTTTCACCTTGTGAAGCCTTATCAGGTTCCAAAACTCCATGGAGTGCTATTCCAAGATAGATTTAAGAAGACCGTGTATTTAAATTTTGCATTGTTGTGCACATTTACAGAGTTAGAGATTTTATTTTATTTTATTTCACCAATGTTAAATATATGAGCAACAACAATTCCTTGCTTTATGTAGTTTTTCAGATATCTAAAAGTATTGTTATCCCTCATACTGCTATTCATAACATCTTTTGAGGTAAAGAAGTACTAAATAATAAGAAAAATATAAAGTAATTGAGGTATTAAAAAGTCAAATGTCCACAAGTATGAAGTTAATGTTGACAGAGTAGAGAAAGAAATTAGAATTTCTATACTCTATCTCTATTTACTACTTAGGTAGTCTCCTTGGTTAGGTCCTGATGACCAAATTCACTATCAACAAACATGTATTCATTTATTTAGGAGACAGATTTATAAAGCCAAAAAGCAATAGTTAATTGGCCAAACTAAATATGTTTAAAGGAATCATCAATTTGACCATATACATTTCTTTTTTTAAATAGGCTATTTCAAGATTTTTTTTCTCCCAAAATAGTGAGTTTCTTGGTAAATACAGCATCAGTTCATGAGAACTGAGATGTTTCATAAGTGTGATTTTATCAACCATGGTAGTTTAATGAATTATATACTACAAATTTGGGGATACTTCTTATTATTTAGAATTAGAGCATACTCATTGCAGACACTGTGCTAGAGAAATACTAATATGTTCTTCCTCAACTTCTGTTTTTTCCCCTCTAGGCTCTTTGATGATCATCATCACTGAGTTTGTACCTGTTACTATATCATTCTTTCTCATTTTAATATACTCCCTTTTCATATTAAAATTTTTAAATTTCCATCTTCATTTACATTTATTAATGACTTCTGGGAGGCACCTTAATCATATCAGTAATGAGTTGTTAGCTTCAATTAAAGAAGGTGGCCCTACTCTAACCTGGTCGTCCTTTTCCTGATCTTTATCTATCAAGTTTTACAGGTTACGACTCAAAGCCCAGCTGTCCATTTATTATATGAACCAGTTTTCCATAACACGATAACTGTGCCATTGACTCCTTCCTTTCTTTTCCTAGGATTGTAAATGAAATAAAAATTATGATGTGTGTTGTTTACATGTATAATTAGAGCACAGAGAAAGACACTGTAGTATATAAAAAATAATCAATGACTCCCATTATAGGAAACAAGTAGCTTTCTTGTGGCAGTTTTTCTTGTAAAATATAGGTATTACCATTAATGGGAGAGAGGGTAAAAGAGAATCATCATCTCATTATTGACTAGCCCTTCAAGATTTTATGGAATACGTGAAGTATCAGGGTATCCTTAAAGAAAAGAAAACAAGGGTAGAAAGTGAAAGAAGGAAAAGTAATATGCAATATATTCTAAAAGTATCATGTGGGCTGGAAGAAGATTTGAAAACATTCAAATTCTGCTTCTCGTTGTACTATAAATCACAAATGACCTTGGATATGGGAGGCTTTGGTAAAACCCTCTACAGAATGCTAAATAATCAAATGCCTAAAGATTTAGACAATATATATTTATAAAGCTGCATGATAAATTTGTTGCTGTTGAGGTGAGTGATGGGAATCACTCACACACGGTATATCAAAACCTGCTATTAGTTAATAGGACACTTATGAAAATATAAGTAAATGGATAATTCAAATTAAGTTAAGCATGTCCACTTTTTACATAACATGCTAACTATGCATTTTTAACATTCCCAACATGATACTTGCTCTCTGATACTAAGCTTTCTGATAGAGCAACTACCTTCTATCCCTTAAGAATCTATCTAAGTAAAGTATATGCCTGAGGATTGAGTCCCTATCAGCCACTGTAGTAATCCAAATTTTGGAGGGAAAAAGCTTGGAAACAAAGGAAAACCTCTACCTGTTCATCTCACATTATATACTAAATTATATATCAACAGGAAAATGTAATCACAGTGGTAGGCAAAAGATTTTCAAAAATTGTAGGGAGGAAATTTAGGTTACCCTTGCAGAAGAAAAAGGCACTGAGAAGATAATCTGGATAAAATAAGGTGATGAAACAAAATGCTGCAGTAAATATGACAATGTGGAGAGATAAATTGGTGGAAAAATACCTATAAAGTAATGTATAATGAGAAATTGAAACTATTTAAAAGAAAAATATACTAAAATTATATGATTATCATAGAGAGAACTAAATTGAATATCAATGAGGGAGATAAAAGATGAAATGTATGAAAAATTACAGAGAAAATTTTTTTTAATTTAACTATAATTGAATTTTCTTAGAATAGCTACAGGGTTAGATATCTATTTACTAATATGTAAGAATAGAATATTGAAAGACATTGAAGATCAATTTCTCTAATGTAAATTAGCAAGTGGAAAGAAATACTTTTGCCTTAAGGAACAATAGAAGTTGTATAATCAACTCCACCTCTTTTATTCTTCTTGCTCCTAGATTTTATTGTAGTTTTACTGTTCAAGGACTGGGAGATAATGGCTGTGAGCCTTAAGGTTTGTTTAGGTAGCATGAGTTAAGGCTTTAGATAGTGTAATAAACTGAGGATCTTCTGAGTTTAAAGGGTGCAAAGTTCAGTGGAACTTTCTTCTTCCACTAAAAGAAAATATATAACTGTTTTGAATAATAATTACATTAAATGGAGAAAATTGATGAACAAAGTAGCATTTTAGGAAATCAAACACTTCTTCAATCACGAATTGCATTATTCTAAATACTTTATAAAATGTATACTGAAATATTGTTTCAACCTAACACCAAAACTGGAAAAAAATGTAACAGAAAAGGTGAACAGGTTCGTAAAGCCATTAGTCATGCCTTCATGAATAAAATAATTATATTATAGCATATCATTTTAAGTTAACTTTGACCATTACATTATTCCACTTGAATAATTGAACAGTCAATATGAACAACTTGTGCCTGGAAATACTGGGTAAATTTTTAATTAAGAATTGTCCACACCAGGTCTACTGTGTAAGATATGCTTTTGTTTCTGACAATTTTATATGGAACTAATTCAACTCAAGTCAAAAGAGGTTGCTAAGTACCTGCTAACTAGCTAGCATGGAGAAGCAGAAAGAAAAATTTTAAAGTAAAGAAAAGAATAGGAAAAAACCCTTTCATTGAAGACACTATCCCTTTCCCATTGAGAATTCTAGATTAGTTTACTGTGTATGTGTGCATTTATTTCTGGGCTCTCAAATCTGTTTCACTGGTCTGTGTGTCTGTGTTTATGCCAGTACCATGCAGTTTGATTACTATTGCTTTGAAATATAAATTGGAATCAGGAAACATGATGCCTACGGCTTTGTTCTTGATCAAATTTCTTTAGCTACAAGGAGTCTTTTGTGTTCCCATACAAATTTTAAGACTTTTTTTTTTTCTATCTTTGTGAAAAATGTCACTGGAATTTTGATAGGGATTGTATTGAATCTATAGATGGCTTTGTGTAGTAAGGATTTTTAACAATGTTAATTATTCCAATTCATGAACATGAGATATCTTTCCAATTGTTTATGTCTTCTTCAATTTCTTTCATCAAAGTCTTATAGTTTTCAGTGTACAGACCTTTCACTTTCTTGGATAAATTTATTCCTAAGTATTGTATTGTTCTTGATACTATTTTAAATACACACACACACACACACACACACACACACACACACAGAGGTAACTATGTGAGGTGATAGATGTGTTAACTAACTTATTGTGGTAATCATTTCACAGTATGTAAGTATATCAAATTGTCATGTTGTACACCTTAAACTTACACAATGTTATGTTATATATTGATATATAGCATCTATATCTCAATAAAGCTGGAAAAAAAAAGACCTGTTCTCTATAATCAAGGTACATACAAGCAGTAGATGAGGGAAGAAAAACAGCTCACAAAAGGTATATTAAGGGAAACTTACTCTCATCAAGCAAATAGAAGTATTGCAGACATTACTTGTGAGCAGGCAATCCAGGCCAAATGAAAAGATTCAACTCTAGTGCAGTCTGAATTGACTAAATATATGGTGACTGAAGTACAGGGAGTATATAGAACCCAATGTAAGTAAAGCAAGAGAAGCGTGGGATAGTAAAGAAAGCTCTCTGGAAAAAAAAAAAAATGTCAGTTGTCAAATTATTGTTCTGTGAAATGCTCATAGATTGCTTCCATTCATTAGGAGGCTTTAAAAAAAGCCCAATCTCATGCTCTTAAGCAATGTAAAAATCTCTATAAAGCAGCTATTTTCTCTCTCTAATATCTAAAATGTTTGCTTCACCATTAGCTTGATAAGTTGAAAAATTTTAGACAACATTTACTATACATTTCTGCTTTTCTAAACTTCTGACACAATAGCATTGTCACAGCTAAAAAATGAATATTCTATAGTTGAAATTTAAGGTAAGCTGTTTTATATATGCATTTTATACAAATTTAATGTGTGAGTTTACTGTTGGATTGATTTTCGAGTAGGATCATTAGACTTACTGAAAATACAACATCAGAAAGGAAGTCTCAATATGAATTCTTTATGAACCAGAACTCAGTTATCTCAGATTCATACTTTATGTCTAATGAAGAAATGTTTTATCACCTTATGCACAATACTGACCCTTAGTCCGTTGTACATTTTCCAAAACTTGAATCCACATTCAATAGATAAATATCTGCTACAATACATAGTAGCTACTCAAGCTTCACCAGAGACCAGTTTAGGAACTTGTGGAAAAAATGCTTTAAAACTACATTAACAACGGGATACTTCATTCCCTCATGGAATTAATTATCAATTATATAACTTCACAGCTACATTTCACAAGCATTGTAGTTTGAGAACCAACCCCAATGTAATGATCACTAATGGTGAGTCTTTTAACAGATTGAGATTTGTTTTTATTCAGATTTATTTTTCTACAAAAACAATTCTTACCTTCAATAAAATTATCTTTAAAAATTAAGAAAAAGTTAATTATGTACATAATTATGTCAAACACAAATGTTCCTGGTTCTGAAAAACCTAAATAATTCTTTAAATTTTGAGAATTTATATCAGTATTTTTATTGTTTGGTCATAGTAGTATATCTTTTGTTGAGATTGAGTTATCACCTGTGTTTTTAGAAATAAATATAGAACAGTTGAATAATTCATAATTAAAATATAATTTTAGTTGAAAAAATCATTAATGGTTTTATAAGTGGGATTGATCAAATGCCAGTTATTACCAAACTCTACTTTCCTACAGTGATATACACACCTAGACCTGACATTAAGTTTTACAATACAGACCCTGGAGTCAAATGTAATTTTTTCTTTTTTTTTTTAACTAAATGAATAGCTTAACAGGATACTTCAACAACAAATTTGCAATTGGTTTTGTGAAGTCAAGAAGAGAGAATATTTTCTTCTCCTGCACCATCTATTATTGTATATGGTCAGCCAATTTCAAATATGGAAAGCTGGCTATTTTTTGTGGTTGTAGAAGTTGTATTGGTTATGTTTCATTTTTCATGTGAATTGCTGACATCATCAGCAATTTGATGCTGATACAAAAGCTACTACCTTAATTTCAAGCTCCATTAGCAACATATTGTATTGCTTACATTTATAGAATTGAAGAAATATAGACTTTCAAATAGTATAAAACAAAAAAAAAAGGGTAATACTTTTCAACTCTTGAAATATAAGGATTATATATCATAATATACCTTTTTCTTGTTATACTTACAGTCCTAAGAATTAAGTAAATGCTCCTAATAAAACTATTATTTTTTAATTTTCAGTGATCATCATATTTAGAATCCCTTATTCCTCTGTGCCTTAGTCCATAAAGATATTCTAAATTAAAAATTCATTTTGGGGTTCAACAATGTATTTTTGTATGGATGTGTCTCAGGCTGAATAATATGTTCTAGAGTGGGAAGAAGCTTAGAAAAAAAAATGTAAAAATTGTAATTTCATTTAAGGTGTTTTCTACAAAAGTATGTTTATTTTGAGCTGACAACTTCCAATTTGCATCTTCAAAACTCCAACCCTTACCTCTTATCTGAAGACCAGATTTTAATATAAAACTGGCAACTTGTTATCACTACATATATGCCTGAGAGATATGTCAAATTCAATGTGCCTAAACAGAGCACTTGATGTCTCCATTTCCACTCATTTCAAATAATGCCACAGGTTACTCAAATTGAAAATCCAGGCTTCTTCATTCCTTCTCAGAAGGAGTTAACAGGGTCATGTCTAATCTTTCCTATTTTGATGACTATCTCAGAAAAATAACAATTCCACTTAGCCCACACTCCCTTCTCTGCCTGTTATTTATGATGTGTTTATTCTTTTGTTTCCTAAATAGCAAGATCAACATGAAAGACAACAAATGAGGGAAAGTGGGAGGAGCTTCAAGGTGGTGGAAGAGTAAGACGCAAGGATCACCTTCCTCTCCACAGATACATCAGAAATACATTTACATGTGGAACAACTCCTACAGAACACCTACTGAACTCTGGCAGAAGAACTCAGACCTCTCAAAAGGCAAGAAACTCCCCACGTACCTGGGTAGGGCAAAAGAAAAAAGAAAAAACAGAGACAAAAGAATAGGGACAGGACCTGCACCAGTGGGAGGGAGCCATGAAGGAGGAAAGGTTTCCACACACTAGGAGCACTTTCATGGGCAGAGACTGCGGGTGGCAGAGGGTGGAAGCTTTGGAGCCGCAGAAAAGAGCACAGCAACAGGGGTGCGGAGGGCAAAGCGAAGAGATTCCCACACAGAGGATCGGTGCCGACCAGCACTCACCAGTCCGAGAGGCTTGTCTTCTCACCCGCCGGGGCGGGTGGGGCTGGGAGCTGAGGCTCGGGCTTCGGTCGGAGCACAGGGAGAGGGTTGGGGTTGGCTGCATGAACACAGCTTGAAGGGGGCTAGTGCACCATAGCTATCCGGGAGGGAGTCCGGGAAAAGGTATGGAACTGCCGAAGAGGCAAGAGACTTTTTCTTGCCTCTTTGTTTCCTGGTGTGCGAAGAGAGGGTATTAAGAGTGCCACTTAAAGGAGCTCCAGAGATGGGCACAAGCCAGGGCTAACAGCGTGGACCCCAGAGACGGGCATGAGATGCTAAGGCTGCTGCTACCACCACCAAGAAGCCTGTGTGCCAGCACAGGTTACCATCCACACCTCCCTGCCCAGGAGCCTGTGCAGCCCACCACTGCCAGGGTCCCGTGATCCAGGGACAACTTTCCCAGGAGAACGCATGGTGTGCCTCAGGCTAGCGCAATGTAATGCAGGCCTCTGCCACCACAGGCGCGCCCCGCATCGGAGCCCCTCCCTCCCCCGGGCCTGAGTGAGCCAGAGCCCACAAATCAGCTGCTCCTTTAACCCCGTCCTGTCTGAGTGAAGAACAGATGCGCTCAGGTGACCTACACGCAGAGGCAGGTCCAGATCAAAAGCTGAACCCCGGGAGCTGTGCGAACAAAGAAGACAAAGGGAAATTTCTCCCAACAGCCTCAGGAGCAGCAGATTAATTCTCCACAATCAACTTGATGTACCCTGCATCTGTGGAATACGTGAATAGACAACGAATCATCCCAAATTGAGGAGGTGGACTTTGGGAGCAATGAGATATATATATATATATATATATATATATATATATTTTTTGTGGGCCTCTCACTGTCGTGGCCTTTCCCGTTGCCGGACGCGCAAGCTCAGCGGCCATGGCTCACGGGCCCAGCCACTCCACGGCATGTGGGATCCTCCCGGACCGGGGCACGAACCCGTATCCCCTGCATCGGCAGGCGGATTCTCAACCACTACGCCACCAGGGAGGCCCTCCCTTTTGCTCTTTTTGTGAGTGTGTATGTGTGTGCTTCTGTGTGTGATTTTGTCTGTATAGCTTTGCTTTTACCATTTGTCCTAGGGTTCTGACTGTCCTTTTTTTTTTTTATTATTATTATTAGTTAAAAATCTTTTCTTTCTTAATAATTATTCTTTATTTTAATAGCTTTATTTTACTTTATTTTATTGTATTTTACTTTACCTTCTTCTTTCTTTCATTCTTTTTCTTTCTTTCTTTCTTTCTTTCTCCTTTTTCCCACTTTATTCTGAGCTGTGTGGATGAAGGACTCTTGGTGCTCCAGCCAGGAGTCAGTGCTGTGCCTCTAAGGTGGGAGAGCCAAGTTCAGGACACTGGTCCACAAGAGACCTCCCTGCTCCACATAATATCAAACAGCAAAAATCTCCCAGAGATCTCAATCTCAATGCCAAGACCCAGCTACACTCAATGACCAGAAAGCTACAGTGCAGGACACCCCATACCAAACAACTAGCAAAACAGAAATACAACCTCATCCATTAGCACAGAGGCTGCCTAAAATCATAATAAGGCCACAGAAACCCCAAAACACACCATCAGACATGGACTCACCCATCAGAAAGAAAAGATCCAGCCTCATCCACCAGAACACAGGCAGTAGTCCTCTCCACCAGAAAGCCTACACAACCCACTGAACCAAACTTAGCCACGGGGAAAAGACACCAAAAACAACAGAAACTATGAACCTGCAGCCTGTGAAAAGGAGACCCTAAACACAGTAAGTTAAGTAAAATGAGAAGACAGAGAAACACACAGCAGTTGAAGGAGCAAGGCAGAAAACTACCAGGCCTAACAAAGAGGAAATAAGCAGTCTACCTGATAAAGAATTCAGAATAGTGATAGTAAAGATGATCCAAAATCTTAGAAATAGAATGGAGAAAATACAAGAAATGTTTAACAAGGGCCTATAAGAGCTAAAGAGCAAACAGTGATGAACAGCACAATAAATGAAATCCAAAATTCTCTAGAAGGGATCAATAGCAGAATAACAGAGGCAGAAGAAAGGATAAGTGACCTGGAAGATAAAATAGTAGAAATAACTACTGCAGAGCAGAATAAAGAAAAAAGAAGGAAAGTAATTGAGGAAAGTCTCAGAGACCTCTGGGACAACATTAAATGCACCAACATTCAAATTATAGCGGTCCCAGAAGAAGAAGAGAAAACGAAAGGGACTGAGAATATATTTGAAGAGATTATAGTTGAAAACTTTCCTAATATGGGAAAGGAAATAGTTAATCAAGTCCAGGAAGCACAGAGAGTCCCATACAGGATAAATCCAAGGAGAAACACACCAAGACAAATATTAATCAAATTATCAAAAATTAAATACAAAGAAAATATATTAAAAGCATCAAGGGAAAAACAACAAATAACACATAAGAGAATCCCCATAAGGTTAACAGCAGATCCTTCAGCAGAAACTCTGTAAGCCAGAAGTGAGTGGCAGGACATATTTAAAGTTATGAGGGAGAAGAATCTACAATCAAGTTTACTCTACCTAGCAAGGACCTCATTCTGATTTGATGGAGAAATTAAAAGCTTTACAGACAAATAAAAGCTAAGAGAATTCAGCACCACCAAACCAGCTTTACAACAAATGCTAAAGGAACTTCTCTAGGCAGGAAACACAAGAGAAGGAAAAGACTGACAATAACAAACCCAAAACAATTAAGAAAAGGGTAATAGGAACATACATATCAATAATTACCTTAAATGTAAATGGATTAAATACTCCAACCAAAAGACATAGACTGGCTGAATAGATACAAAAGCAATACCCTTACATATGCTGTCTACAAGAGACCCACTTCAGACCTAGGGACACATACAGACTGAAAGTGAGGAGATGTAAAAAGATATTTCTATGCAAATGGAAACCAAAAAAAGCTGGAGTAGCAATTCTCGTATCAGACAAAATAGACTTAAAATTAAGACTATTACAAGAGATAAAGAAGGACACTACATAATGATCAAGAGATTGATCCAAGAAGAAGATATAACAATTGTAAGTATGTATGCACCCAACATAGGAGCACCTCAATACATAAGACAAATACTAACAACCATAAAAGAGGAAATTGACAGTAACAAAATCATAGTAGGGGACTTTAACACCCCATTTTCACCCATGGACAGATAATCCAAATTGAAAATAAATAAGGAAACACAAGGTTTAAATGTTGTATTAAACAAGATGGACTGAATTGATATTTATAGGACATTCCATCCAAAAACAACAGATTTTCCTCTCAGGCACTCATGGAACATTCTCCAGGATAGATCATATCTTGGGTCACAAATCAAGCCTTGGTAAATTTAAGAAAACTGAAATCATATCAGTTATCTTTTCTGACCACAATGCTATGAGACTAGATATCAATTACAGGAAAATATCTGTAAGAAATACAAACACGTGGAGGCTAAAAAACACACTACTTAATAACCAAGAGATCACTGAAGAAAACAAAGAGGAAATCAAAAAACACCTAGAAATAAATGACAATGAAAACACAACAACCCAAAACCTATGGGATGCAGCAAAAGCAGTTCTAAAGGGGAAGTTTATAGCAATAAAATCCTATCTTAAGAAACAAGAAACATCTCAAATAAACAACTTAACCTTACACCTAAAGCAATTAGAAAAAGATGAACAAAAACCCCAAAGTTATCAAAAGGAAAGAAATCATACAGATCAGATCAGAAATAAATGAAAAATTAATGAAGGAAACGATAGCAAAGATCAAAAAACTAAAAGCTGTTTTTTTTGAGAAGATAAACAAAATTGATAAATCATTAGCCAGACTTATCAAGCAAAAAAAGCAGAAGCCTCAAATCATTAGAATTAGAAACGAAAGGGAGAAGTAAAAACTGACACTTCAGAAATACAAAGGATCATGAGAGATTACTACAAGCAACTATATGCCAATAAAATGGGCAACCTGGAAGAAATGGACAAATTCTTAGACATGCACAACCTTCCGAGACTTAACCAGGAAGGAATAGAAAATATGAACAGACCAATCAGAAGCACTGAAATTGAAAGTATGATTAAAAATCTTCCAACAAACAAAAGCCCAGGACCAGATAGCTTCACAGGCGAATTCTATCAAACATTTAGAGAAAAGCTAAAACCTATCCTTCCCAAACTCTTCCAAAATATAGCAGGGGAGGAACACTCCCAAACTCATTCAATGAGACCACCATCACCCTGATACAAAAATCAGGCAAAGATGTCACAAAGAAAGAAAACTGGAGACCAATATCACAGAAGAACATAGATGCAAAAATGTTAGCAAACAGATTCCAACAGCACATTAAAAGGATCAATAACTACGATAAAGTGAGGTTTATCCAGGAATGCAAGGATTGTTCAATATATGCAAATCAATCAACGTGATACACCATCTTAGCAAACTGAAGGAGAAAAAACATATGATCATCTCAATAGATACAGAGAAAGCTTTTGACAAAATTCAACACCGATATATGATAGAAACCCTCCAGAAAGTAGGCATAGAGGGAACTTTCCTCAACATTATAAAGGCCATATATGACAAACCCACAGCCAACATCATCCTCAATGGTGAAAAACTGAAGCCATTTCCACTAAGATTGGGAAAAGACAAGGTTGCCCACTCTCATCACTCTTATTCAACATAGTTTTGGAAGTTTTAGCCACAGCAATCACAGAAGAAAAAGAAATAAAAGGAATCCAAATTGGAAAAGAAGAAGTAAAGCAGTCTCTGTTTGCAGATGACATGATACTATACATAAAGAATCCTAAAGTTGTTACCAGAAAACTACTAGAGCTAATCAATGAATTAGGTAAAGTAGCAGGATACAAAATTAATGCACAGAAATCTCTTGCTTTCCTATACACTAATGATGAAAAATCTGAAAGTGAAATTAAGAAAACACTTCCATTTACCACTGCAACAAAAAAGAATAAAATATCTAGGAATAAACCTACCTAAGGAGACAAAAGACCTGTATGCAGAAAATTGTAAGACACTGATGAAAGAAATTAAAGATGATACAAATAGATGGAGAGATATACCATGGTCTTGTATTGGAAGAATCAACGTTGTGAAAATGATTATACTACCAAAAGCAATCTACAGATTCAATGCAATTTCTATCAGACTACCAGTTCACAGAACTAGAACAAAAAATTTCAGTTTGTATGGAAACACAAAAGACCCAGAATAGCCAAAGCAATCTTGAAGAAGAAAAACTGAGCTGGAGGAACCCGGCTCCCTGACTTAGACTTTACCACAAATCTACAGTAGTCAAGACTGTATGGTACTGGAACAAAAACAGATATATAGATTAATGGAACAGGATAGAAAGCCCATAAATAAACCCATGCACATATGGTCACCTTATCTTTTTTTATTTTTTATTTTTTTTTGCAGTACGTGGGCCTCTCCCTACTGTGGCCTCTCCCATTGTGGAGCACAGGTTCTGGACGTGCCAGCTCAGTGGCCATAGCTCACAGGCCTAGCCGCTCCATGGCACGTGGGATCTTCCCAAACCGGGGCACAAACCTGTGTCCCCTGATTCGGCAGGTGGACTCTCAACCACTGTGCCACCAGGGAAGCCCATGGTCACCTTATCTTTGATGAAGCAAGCAAGAATATACAGTCAAGAAAGGATAGCCTCTTAAATAAGTGGTGCTGGGGAAACTGGACAGCTACATGTAAAAGAAAGAAATTAGAACAGTCCCTAACACCATACACAAAAATAAGCTCAAAATGGATTAAAGACCTAAATGTAAGGCCAGATACCATCAAACTCTTAGAGGAAAGCATAGGCAGAACACTTTATGACATAAATTACAGCAAGATCCTTTTTGACCCACCTCCTAGAGAAATGGAAATAAAAACAAAAGTAAACAATTGGGACCTAATGAAACTTAAAAGCTTTTGCAGAGCAAAGGAAACCATAAACAAGATGAAAAGACAACCCTCAGAATGGGAGAAATTATTTGCAAATGAAGCAACTGACAAAGGATTAATCTCCAAAACATGCAAGCAACTCATGCAGCTCAATATCAAAAAAAACAAACAACCCAATCCAAAAATGAGCAGAAGGTCTAAATAGACATTTCTCCAAAGAAGATATACACATTGCCAACAAACACATGAAAGGTTGGTCACATCACTAATAATTAGAGAATTGCAAATCAAAACTACAGTGAGGTATCACCTCACACCAGTCAGAATGACCATCATCAAAAATTCTAGAAAAAATAAATTCTGGAGAGGGTGTGTAGAAAAGAGTACCCTCTTGCATTGTTGGTGGAAATATGAATTGATACAGCCACTATGGGGAATAGTATGGATTTCCTTAAAAAACTAAAAATGGAACTACCATATGACACAGCAATCCCACTACTGGGCATATACCCTGAGAAAACCATAATTCAAAAAGAGTCATGTACCAAAATGTTCAATGCAGCCCTATTTACAATAGCCAGGACATGGAAGCAACCTAAGTGTCCATCAACAGATGAATGGATAAAGAAGATGTGGCATTTATATGCAATGGAATATTACTCAGCCATAAAAAGGAATGAAACTGAGTTATTTGCAGTGAGGTGGATGGACCTATATACTGTCTTACAGAGTGAAGTAAGTCAGAAAGAGAAAAACAAATACCATATGCTAATACATATGTATGGAATCTAAAAAAAAAGAAAAAAAGAAAAAAAAGTGGTCAGAAGAACCTAGGGGCAAGACAGGAATAAAGATGCAGACCTACTAGAGAATGGACTTGAGGATACGGGGAGGGGGAAGGGTAAACTGGGACAAAGTGAGAGAGTGGCATGGACATATATACACTCCCAAATGTAAAATAGATAGTTAGTGGGAGGCAGCCACATAGCACAAGGAGATCATCTCAGTGAGTTGTGACCACCTAGAGGGGTGGGATAGGGAGGGTGGGAGGGAAGGTGATGCAAGAGGGAAGAGATATGGGAACATATGTATATGTATAACTGATTCACTTTGTTATAAAACAGAAACTAACACACCATTGTAAAGCAATTGTACTTCAATAAATATGTTAAAAAAATAAAATAAAAAATGAGGGAAAGTGATTAGAGATTGTATTTAAGCACATGTTCGCAAAATACACACACAAACTCACACACACACACACACACACACACACACACACTCACACATGTCCATCCTCAACAGCATTAACAAGAATTCAAGTTATTTCACGTGAATCCACTATTTTTGGATTTACCAGTACCTTCCCCTGTGCATTAAGAAAAAAATCCAGGCTTCGATTTGGAATCTTTTGTTTAGCAGTTCTTTCAATTTAATTCCAAGTATCCAATAACTTCTTAATATCTCCAGTATTGATTACTCAAGTTCAAACCAATATCATTTCTCAGCTGGACTACTGCAGAGTTTCCTATGTCTTCTACACTTGTGCCAGTCACCCCCAAGAGCACCTGCCAAGTTTCTTTTCTACAGAGGAGCCAGAGGTTTCTTCTCAAAGCATAAATCAGAATATTCCTCCCCTCTCCTTAAAACTCTGAAATGATTTCCCATGCAATTAGAATAAAATTTGAACTACTCATTATGGATTAGCTTTTGGAGACTCTAAGTGATGGTTTACTTTCCTGATGTCATATCATAAGATTTTCTTTTTATTCATTATATTCTTCTCTCTATCCCTCTAACTTGGTCTTCTTTCTGTCTCTGTAAATCTCTGAATAAATCTTGCCATAGCGTCTTGGCACTTACTCATTTCCTTGCCTGGAATTCCTCTTTCGCAAGTCTTTTTATTTGTTTCTTCATGGTTCTTGACTCAAATATCACATCATCAGGGACATTTTCTCAAATATTCAAATAAAGTGACTCCAGCCGAACCCTCCCCATTCTTTCACTTTGTTTTGGTCCCTTCATAATTATCATCATTTGAAATTGCATTGTTTTCATGGTTGTTGTCATCATCCTCTTCATACATCCACAACACCAACTCCACTAGAATATGAGTTCTAAGTGGGCAAGAAATGGGATTTGCCTGTCTTGTTCTTGTATCCATTGTACTTGTTGCAAAGCTTATAACTTTAGATGCCCAAGAAGTATTTTTAATTAGTTAAATATAACTAATATCATTCCTTCTTCTATGAGGTTGAACCTTCCAAACCCATGGGATACTGATTTGATTCAAACAATCAAACTTGATTATTATCTCTTCAAGTTAGGTAAAATGAAAAATGTGTTTAGATCAGTAAAGAATTTTGTTCCCTTTGACTGTTGGATAGTTTTC
>NW_006773125.1:135467-137350 GCF_000442215.2 Lipotes vexillifer | reverse complement strand
CTGATAATAGGTATTTTGGCTGCTCTAGTATAGATTTTTCCCCATTGCTTGATGATTTTAAATGATGGAGGACTGAAACATAGACTGAACACAGGTTCTGAAACACAGAAAACTCTAGCTGTACTTAGCATAGAGACCATATCAATGATCAAGTCATGGTGCTGACATTGGTCCAACCTTAATTATTCAGGCACTACAGTGGGGAAGTATACAGGAAAGAGCAAGTCCTTCCACCCATGTTATCATCAGTTTGAGTCAGAACATATTCTTTGGCCTAAATTTCTAACGTTATGGCTCAGAGCTCTTATGAGGCCAGAAATTTTTGTCTCAGGACAACAAAATACATAATTAAATGTGGCTTAAGCAACAAGTAGTATTTGTTATATCACCTGATATTCTTAGGCTAAGCTGTTCAGTGCTGTCTTCAAGGAGGCAAGGCCCTTTCTATTTAGTGCTCTTTATTCCCAGATTCAATCACTGATTCCTTGTCTCACCCTAAATACATTGTTAAAGGTGGTTGCAGCAGTTTCAGGCATTGTATGTAAACTAAATCACATCTGGCTAAATATGTCAAAAAGACCACATATAACAAATGCTGGAGAGGGTGTGAAGAAAAGGGAACACTCATGTACTGTTGGTGGGGATGTAGATTGGTGCAGTCACTATGAAAAAAGTATGGAGATTCCTCAAAAAATTAAAAACAGAACTATCGTATGATCCAGCAATTTCACTCCTGGGTATTTATCCAAAGTAAACAAAAACAATAGAAAAGATATAAGCACCCCTATTTTCATTGCAATGTTATTTACAATTGTCAAGATATGGAAGCAACCCAAGTGTCCATCAATAGATGAATGGATAAAGAAAATGTTTATATATATATATATATGTATCAGTCAAAAAATAAGAATGAAATCTTTCCATTTGTGACAGCATGGATGGACCTAGAGAGCATTATGCTAAGTGAAATAAGTTAGACTGAGAAAAACAAATACTGTATGATTTCATATATATATATATATATATATATATATATATATATATATATATATATAGCGAGAGAGAGAGAGAGAGAGAGAGAGAGAGAGAGACTCTAAAAGCAAAATGAATGAACAAACATACCAAAACAGAAACAGAGTTATGGTTGCCAGAGGGGAGGGGTCGAGGAGTGGAAAGAAGCAGATAAGGGAGATTAAGAGGTACAAACTTCCAGTTGCAAAATAAATGTCACTGATACAATATGTACAGTGTTGGGAATATAGTCAATAACTATGTAATATCTTTGTATGGTGACATATTGTAACTAGATTTATCATGTTGTTAATTTTTAAATGTATAGAAATAACAAATTACTATGTTGTGTAACAGGAACAAACATAGTGTTGTAGTTCAATTATACTAAAAAACAAACAAATAAACTTATAGAAAGAGAGATAGGATTTGTGGTTTCCAGAGGTGACATATTGGAGGGAGGGGGAATTGAGTGAATATGGTCAAAAGGTACAAACTGCCAGTTATAAGATACATAAGTACTAGGGATATAATGTACAACATAATAAGTATAATTCACTGCTATATGTTATATATGAAAGTTGTGAAGACAGTAAATCCTGAGCTCTCATAACAAGAAAAATTTTTCTTTCTTTAATATTTATCTGTATGAGATAATGGATGTTCACTAAACTTATTGTGATAATCATTTCATTATGTATGTTAAGTCAAACCATTATGCTGTACACCTTAAACTCATACAGTTCTGTATGTCAATTATATCTCAATAAAACTGGAAGAAAATAAGATAGTTATGGTTACTCAAAGTTTGGAATGTAAACTTAAAGGTGTTCTTAGGCATAATGGTACCTCAAAGTGATCATCTGCCTTAG
>NW_006773125.1:80228-135457 GCF_000442215.2 Lipotes vexillifer | reverse complement strand
GGAAAGAGCATAGAATAAATGGAGATAGTAAGATGTAATGACGCAAAAGCCCTTTGATGCAGCCATGCTTGAGATAGTTAATAGACTCTCCAGATAAGTTTAATTAATTCTTTTTTCAGCTGATGTCTATTTGAATTGGGCTTCTGTTACTTGAAATCACAAAACTTGCTGATTGTAAATAACTATCACTTTGTTCTTGAGGAACACGTGTAAAGAGAAAAATACAACAGATACTCAGCAGTAAATTATCCCTAGTAAATATTTTCATGTTGTTTATTGTTCTTTTTTTATCCCTGCTCATTTTACATAAATCTTAATTGCTCTAATTAGTACATAACTTAATTAGATCTTATTAATTCAATGTGACTTTTCTTCAGCCCTTGGGACTAAATTTAAAACAAAATCAGTAACATCCATCTTTTATGTCCTCAGGAAAAAATAGGGAAGTAGTGCTGAACAAGGGTGACTTCTAATCTGTATAGTCTTCATTGTCTTTTGTGAAAATATGTGTTATTTGGAAAATAGTAGGCTCACCTCTGTAAAAGGTTCGAAGTACTATCACCTAAGTAAATAATATAACAAGTAAAACTGGAAATAAATTAATATTTAGTGTAGAAATAGATGTTTTATTTCAGTGACTTGGGTAGAAAAGCTACAATTATGGAGCTTTCAAAGATGATAGCATAATGATACAGTTCTTTATCTGATTTACAGAGAAGGCTGCCATTTGAAACAAAGGGAAAAGAGTAACTAGGACTGAACAAGCTCAAATTAAATGACCATGATTCTCAGATTTTTTTTTTTTCCGTCTTAGATAAGACGTTATCATTTGGCTGAAAGAATGAGGAAAAAAAATAGGTGGACTCTATAGCTTAGGTGACTGCAAATGGAATACATTTCACCTCTAATTGACTAGGACTGAAATGGAGGCAGTCTCCATAGAGACTGAAATTCCTCTGTGAGGGATGGCAGTTCTTCAGAGAGGTTGCCGATGGAGGACTGTGTCTCCATTTCTAAGTGATAAGGAGCATGACATTAGGGCTAGATTCACTGGCTCCCATAGCTACTCTTAGCTGTTTTCAATCCTCCATATTTTAAAATATAGTGCCCTTTAAAAGGATTCAATTTAAAGAATTATAACTTGTTCATGGTAATACAGTGAGGTTTGGTGAAATATTTGAATCACTCTAGTTCTTAAACTACTGCTCACACTATTAAACTTTGTTACATCCATTAGTGTGTATTGGGATTTTTTCCTTCTGTGTGATTATGCTCTGAAATCTTGTGATTATATTGTCTCCAATAAGTGTAATGATTTAAGGATTCATGCATTCTGTCTCTCAGATATAGCCTGAATTTTAATAATAAAATAAAACATTTTAATCATAAAATAAAACAGAAATGCAGGCCTTCCATTAACTACTTACACCATCCATCCTTTGCTCTTGTCCTCCACCCCAGGTTCTTCTGGTATTTTGCTCACCTCACTGGCTGCTTCTCAGTTTTGAATATTTCTTCTCCTGACTTCTCTGGCTCTATATATTGTCTAACTGTTGGCTTTCCAAGAGGTATATCCAGACCATTATCAGATCTGAAATGAAAGTCCTCCTAAACTCTCCCCACTCCCCATCCTTTCTTCAAACTCCCATCCATGTTCCCTCCACTCTTTGACTCAAAGCAGAGAATTTTCTTTAAACATAAATGGGATCATGCTATTTCTCTGCTTACATCCCTTTCGTGGCTTTCTGTTGCAGAAAGAATACCGTTCAAAACTCTTTGCAAGGCTCTGCATTAAGCGTTCCTTATAATTACCTGCCTTTCTTCTCTTCATTCAATATACTATAGCCATGTTTTTCCTCAATTCCTCAAAAGTGCTAACTTTGTATCCACTACTTTTAGCATTCTCTCCACAACTCTTCAGATGACTGACTTTCTCTTCCTCTGTTGTCATTTAGTAGGCAATTCATTCAAAGATGTTTTTCCTGGTTATCTATTTAAAAGGTCCCCCAATACTATTCTTAATATTAATCCATGAATATATATACATAACTGAATCACTTTACTGTACAGTAGAAATTAACACAACATTGTAAGTCAAGTATACATCAATAAAATTACAAAAAAAATTAATCCATGCTATGCCTCCTTCAAAAACATACTGAAATCTGTACTAATACTTTGCACTGACCAATTTGCTTATATTTCCTCTTTCTTCTCCACTCAAATATAAGCTTCATAAAGCATGGGCCTTTCTGTATTATTCAGCACAAGATCACCAGCACCAACACTGAGCAGCACTACCACCTCAAATTTCTAACCAGAGTTGATGTAATAGGTACCATGGTCCTAGCATGGACTTTAGGATGCAATTGATTCTGAATTCATGGTGGCTAAACATCTTGTATTCTGTTGACATGACTATCTAGAGGTATCTCTTCTAAATCTGGATATTAGTCATTGTTAGATGTTTATTCATTTATTTCTATGATATGTTGTGACTCTCACTAGATAAGGTAATAAACATATCAAGTGTGATTTAGACAAATGTATTACTTTTATGAAGTACATGCATAAACAAACTTAAGACTGTCAAAGAAAAGATAAAGTTGAATAGTCACTAAAGCAATAAAACAGATTTTATTCAGGACTATTGCAGTAGAAGAAAGGCAACTTAGTATAAAACCAGGTATAGTTTTGAATAAAGCATGGGCAAGTGGGAATTTATAGTTAAGGAGCAAGGTGGGGGTCAGAGGATAGAAAATTACTAAGAAGAAACATCAGGGGCAAGGGGGATTCTGTCCAAACCAGCATGAAAGACTCTTTGCTAAAGACAGGCCAGGATGATCAAACATCACCTGGGAGATAGTGAAAGATGAGGAAACCAATCAAATATCAAGGGTGGTGAATTCTGGTTAAACTGACTTAACAGGGTTCTTGATAAAATTAGGCTTTTACAAGGCAGTACACAGGTGAGTCTAGGAGAAGGTTAAAGTACCCGACTAGTTAGATCAAGCAAAAATCTTTGTCACAACATATTCTTTTCATTGGTTTACTGAGAAAAATATTGCATAACTGGTGTATAAGGTATCTCACTTTTCTGAGCCATTAATTTCATTTATGCAATTAAAGAATATGGAAATTTATAATGAACAATAATCGGCCGAATTATCTTCCTTTTAACAATCATATAAGCCTTAACAAACTCTTAGTGGCAGGTGAAACAGATTGGTGAGAACCCCAAGGAATGGGAAGAATGTGGGGCTGCTTTCATTCAGGAATATCCTTTTACCTGCTTCTAGATAAAATAAGTGCATTTCGGCATATGATTATCTGAAAGTAGGGTCACCAAAAGCAACCACTTAAGTACATCTTAAGCAACTGTCTGTATATAATGTCTGCTCAAGTTCTAAGGTAAAGACAGCATTCAACTGTATTCTAGTAATTGAAGGGAGAGGAGTTCCTCGACTGAAATTTCCTATCATTTCCAACAGGCTTGTTCTCATTGCCAAGACATTAAGTGTTTATAAAGAGTGTTTTATACTTTTGTATAGAAAGGGTTTTAGGCATGGGTGAAATTAAAAACAGACAAAGAACAGGCAAACAAAACTGTTTGGCACTGAAGAACTACTCCTGCTGTTTAAGCTATATGTTAGGGGCATCTAATTATGTTACCTCATCAGAGCTAGATCTTATACAGATCATCCAGTTTGGGGAAAATTCTCTTTTTATTATATTTTCATAATAAAATATGAAGCTTTTCCTTAGTTTGTGCCATTTTTAAGAAGACATGAGCTTTTTTGTATGTAAAGTTGTATGAGTTAATCAACTGTAGTAGAACCTGCATTTTTTAAAGCTCCCAATGAGATATGTAAGTTGAAAGAATTCACATTTCCTCTTGAAAAGTTCTCCCCCTCTTTCTGTTCCATACTATTAGCCTCACCTCCAAGTTATCCTGCAGTATACACTGACAATGATTGAAACAGGTTTTCTTCTGTTCATATAAACTACTTGAAAGCAACTTGAATTTTTGTTGTATAATTATTCCTGAATTTTAAAATATGAATCTTGTTCATATAAGCCTGAGATACCTAAATAAGTCCAAACTATAAAATTCATTAAAATTTCCGCAGTCTTTCAAGCATTCAGTTTTCTGTTTTCACCAGTTCTGTCTCACAAAGTCTCCTTTCTCATTTTCATTCTCCACTTGTGTTCAACGATCTCTCAATCTGATGCTCTCTCAGCTGTCCTCTAAATGCATCTCATCAGATATTTGAAGATCATCTTGAAAGTGACCTTGGATTTAAATCTATTTTTCTAGGTTGAACAAAAAGACCACATATTTTGCAGTTCAAATACAGTTGAATATCAGCAATCTTTTATACTCCATGCTTACAAATGAGAAAGCCAAGACCTAAAGAGTTTAAGTGACTTGCCCAAAAATAACACCTTAGGATAAACCAGCAAGGAGTCAAGACCAGAAGCCTGATTTTCCATATATACACTCTTCTATCTGGCTGCTTTAAACATGTGTTACTTGCCTCATTCCCAAAGGGCAATGAGTTGGGGACTCCAGCAGGCAGCTACTTACTCCATTCACTTAAAACACTTGCCCTGTTCATGTTGTAGAAATGCAAAGTAGACTTCTTCACATTTTAGTACTGCAGAAGATACAGTAAAATACCTGCATGTCCCTTTATTCCAGTGGGCAAAGCAGTGATGAGCTGTTACTTCCCAGTACCTCCCACTTCAAATACCATAAACAAGAGGTAAATTTCAAAAATGGTGACTCTGACAGCCACCTTTGTATCTCCCACAGTATAGTGTTTCACAAAGGTTTGTTGAATATAATGGAATTGAGTGAAATGTGAAACCCCCAGTTCCTATGGATTTTTGTCAAACACATGCTCCCTGGTTGTATTTCTCTGTTCTTAAAGTCTCAAGTTTCGCTTCTCACTATTCTTGCATGTTATTTCACTGATGCTGCAAATTTAGTGTTAAAACAATTTTTGGTACATAAAGTCACAGTTTAAAATTAAAATTAGAAAAAGTTGGAGGTTACCTAAGTTGTAAGGAGTCTTTCTTTCCATAATGAAAAAGAACTCATTAAACTAAAAATATATGTTAAAGAAATTAATTTTTCCCTGACTAGACATTTGGAAATCCTATTCTCTAATTATATGAAGGGTCATTAAATACCTGTTGGCTTGCCACATTCAAATCAATTGTTTCCAGTGAATTAAAGTAAAGAAAGTCACTGAAATCAACCATCAACTCGAATATGCAAGACTAAACTGCTATTTATCAGTTAATAACCTAGATTCCCTGAATCAATGTCCGTATATATTAAGAAGTAATCATTTTGGTAAGTTAATTAATATTGAATAGTTTCATAATGTTCTCACTGAAAAATTCCATGTTAGGCATTTTTTTCCCCCATTCTTTCTTTTTGTATGCTTCTTTAATAGCTTTACTTAGAAAAGGCTTCTACATCAAAATATAAAATATTTACACCAAATCTTTCACAATTTTTCAAATATGGTCCACTAAAATTCAATATATTTAAGGATTGCTTTTAACTTTTTATTGCAATTGAAAGTGTCCTCACAGATGCTAATGTCTATTATAACTGTGCACCTAAAATGTTAACCTACCCAATATGTGCTGTGTACTAGATAATTAGGACATTTCCCCCAAAGCAATGGTATTAACTAAGGTTGACAGTAAAGGACTAAGATAGGAGAAATGAAACTGTAGAGAAAATTGTAGGAGAAAATCTTGGAATGTAAAGATCAGCAATAGGAATATAAACCGTACATACTTGACCTAACCCAAAACAGTTCACAGGAATTACAAGTCTCCTTCAAATTATATGCTATACGGACTGAAAGAATATATGAAAAATAATCATCAACTAAAATCATATATGTGTTAAATAACCAGCCTGCAAATTGAAAACTGCAAATATCTGTGGTTTCCCTGAGTTTTCTTTCCTTCAACATTTTCAGTAAATTTAATGACACAAGTGAAACCTTGTGGCAGTCACAAAAATACAGAGTTTAAAGATGAACTTTGGATATTTTATGTTCCTTTCAGGATATGTTAAACATTACACACACACACACACACACACAAACAAATACTCGGTACACACATCTATCAATATGGGACAGTTTGCAGTTTGATGGTGGTATTTTTATTTATTCAACTTTTCTTTCTTTTCTTTTTCTCTCTCTCTCTCTCTCTCTCTTTTTTTTTTTTTTCAACCAGGGTCAAACGCTGTCCTTCAGATCTGCCACAATCAGGTGCTCTCTGTAGAGCTCTGTCTTTGTTCTTTGGAGGGGATGCATTCACACACTGATGTGTACCTTTTGATGATCTGAAAAATGTGGGTGTTCCTTAAGGGCTACTGATCTAGATGTCTCCGTTGCTCGAAATAGATCAAGGGAGGCTTTCTCCAAAAATCCAGAGTCATATCACAAAGAAAACCAAGAAGATTAAAAGTTTTACTATTAAATTACACTCTTACCACTAAGAAAAATTTGTACCTCTTTTAATTTTTTTGGTAGAATTACCAGAGAACATAGCTATATTAACATGCAAAATTCGATACCTCAGTCTTTTCAAATTAGATAAATGAGCACAATTCTTTAAATTAAATAATGAAGCTTATGTCTGCCAGAATGAGCAATACATTTCAGAATTAACTTACCTATATTGCTAGGAGTTATTGTGATATTGGAGTCTTGTTAAGGCATCAAGCTTTTAGAAAAGAAAGTGATAATACTTATCTATTTGGATGTGGCTGAATTAACTGAGAAAGGGATAAATAACTGAATTGACAAGTAAACAAGAGGGAATTGTGTAAATATGCATCTTAAGGCTAAATGTTGAAAGGTTTTTATAGATGGACTTTGGCAAAAGAAGTGTACTATATAGTTTGTAGAAAACAGTTTTGATAAATATAATAATAACTTGAAATATTTATTGTGATAATGATGATGATGGCAAAACCCCAAATAATCCAATGCATCAGCACCATAAATTAATGCCTTTCAAAAAAGGGAGATTGGAAGTTTCACTTAGAACCTTAATTTTCACAAAATGTCTTCACCAATAGTCTAGCCTAAAGAAGAATGCATTCTACAGGAAAACATAAGCTGAATGGCTTTTTGAGTCTTGCAGCCCATTCTCACATTCTCTGATATCCAGTTACTTATTTTTGCCATATGCACAACTGAGATAAAATTACTCAACATTCTATATAGCAGTCAAAAGTCACCCCCTCCTTTTTCTTCTGAGAATGGAGACCAACATTAAATTCCTATTTTTATGTTCTATTATCTGTAAAATGAAGAGAATCAAGTTTGTGTAATAAAAAAATAAGATTAAGAGATTGTGAAAAGGGATATATTCTTTAAAATGTTTGGTAATACTTGGAAAAAAGACTGAAAGTAAATACAAATTGTGGTTATTCATGATTCAAAAAAAATCACTGTACAGAGTGAGAAGAATTGAGAATTATTTGGTGGATCATGGATCAAGTCACCTGCCAGATGTAAAAGCTGTTGCAAATTAACTGAAGGGGAGAAAGGAGCTGAAGAAGAGACAGGAACATTACAAAGAGCTGTTAGTCACAGCTTAATATTTATAGTTCTTTTAGGCAGGGTTAGGTTAGTCAAACTTATCTAAATTGGATTCAAACTGATACCATGTGGCCCGGATTCTGGATCCACAAAGCCTTAACACTGTTTTACTGAAATAATTGTCTTTAGTAAGCAACATGTTGCTTTTTTATGTGCTGTTGAAATTAATACAAGGTGAAGGTAATCTTTGAAAAAGTAAGGATAAAAGTGAAATTAAAGATCTTAAAAATCAATTAACTGGTCAAATCACATATCCTTTTTTAATGTTTCATACTAATAATTATCTATTACTGGCAAAAACCTAAGGAAGCAAAGATTTTTAATTTAAATTTTCATAAACAAGTATAGGGTCTTCAACCGTAATGCTTAAACTGTCATATCCTCTGCAATTAACTCTGCTGAAAATCCAGTCTCTTTTCATGATTTTTAACACTCAAATTAAAGACACATTCCTTAGGCAACCCAGCAGTAGAACTGAAACCAGTAAAAATAATTAAAGAGAATGCTATTTATTTCAAAGATATTGTTAAAAGTCTATCATATTGTGTATACATGTGTATATATATAGGTATATATAAAAAATTAAGACCACTTACAATCAACAAATTTGATTGAGCACAAATTTAAGAAATACAGTATACAGAAATATTGTTTTCTCTCTAAAATGTCAATTTATAGCTCTTTTATGGTTTGGATCAGGCTACATCACTCTAAACCAACTTTTAACAAAGAGTAACCACAGTAGCAAATGAAATATTTTAAAATAATAAGTAAAGCAACATCATATATGTGATATAAAATAAATAAATAAATAAAAGTTCTTGAGCAAATGAATACACCAAAATTGTTTTCAGTCTGAAGTGTTTTGATATCCCTGAAAATCAGGTTAACTTCATGGAGGATTATTAGGACCCATTTGGATGTTTCACATACTTGTACTGAATGTCCTTCATAGTATCAGAACTGGATGATATGTATTATATTGAATATTTTACACCCATTAAAGGGTAAAAAAAAAAAACAACTCCCCCCCACTATTCGGCAGGAAGTAGGCAGTATGTTAACTAATCACTAAGTGACTCTTGATCAGAATGGAGCTTCACTAAGAGGCTCTCAATGGGAGAGGTTGTTGCCCTCTTCTCTAAGAGGGCCCAGCTGCATAGTTATTTTAAGTCTATTTTAGGAGAACTCTGAAGAAAACCAATCTATGAATACAATAAATGTCCAATGTATCTGGCCAGTTCATTGAAGTGTCAAACTGTAAAACTGTAGAATCCAGTTAAGATACTTCTAAGGTATACCTTGTGAAAGAATTATTTTTCTTTAAGAATTTTAGCATTCCATGTTACTAGAACATTATGTAAATGTGTCACAGTAAGTCATACAATTTGAGGCTATGGAGATATGAAAAAGAATATTGAATGTCATGTAAGGTTAAATACAAAAGGCTGAATCAAGATAGCATTTCACTAGAATTCAACTTATTATATAAAATATAAAGTAGCAGCCAAAATATTATATATGGTATGATATATGACTAATTGATATTTTGTGCCCATCCTCCTCTTTCTTCTTCCCTTTGTTATTTGCCAACTTTCCTTAAAATCTATAGTCTTTTGAATAAATATTTTTAGTACCCTATCTTCAGTCTTAAAATTAATCCAACTGCCTTTTCTTAAGATACTTTGGATATTTCACTGTAACCTTCCTATTATAGAGCACTATATTTATTTTCTTCTCTGTGTTCTTTGAAAATGTTATTGCTTCTAGAATGTGTTCACTTTGTATGTTTACCTCAGTGGTTCTCAACATGGGCTGCATGTTATTATTAATCAAGGACCCTAAAAACTGTCTCTTCATGGGCCCCAGATTTATTCCATTATTTCATTGTGGTAGGATGAGTCTTAAGGAATTTTTTAAAGTTCACCAGTTGATTCTAGTGTTCAGCCAGAATTACAAACCACTGAGCAACCAAATCTCACACACTCTTGAAGATCTAGGACAATCAAACCAGCAGGTTATGTAACCTTGCATGATCACAACTTCTCAAGGAAAGATCCTTTTCTTCCAACTAATAGCACTTATGTCCCATTCTACACATACAGTTTTCAGTACACACCATTTTAGACTTTTGATTTTTGTAAGCATATTAGCTTGCCTTATTTTTCCTGCCTTCTTGTAAAATCCTGTGGTCAGATATTATGTTTTATTCATCCTTGGTTGAAGCTGTGCCTTGTACTCTTTAAATGAAAGTGTTTTTTTTTACATCAGTGTAATTAACTAATATATTACCCACAACTAAATATTTTCTAGGTCCCATAAAAGTAAATACTCTTGTGGTACTATCTCCAAATGTAATTCATCATGAATTATTAGTCAAATGAGAAGTGAACTCTTAAATACATATGCAAAAGTAAATATTTAGAGATGTGTGTATTCATATGAAGATTAATAATAAGAAAAAAAAATTTAAAAGGAACATCTCCAAGCCAATGCATTTTTTCATTTTATAAAAAGAACAAAATGAAAAAGGTTGCCAGACTCTTACCTTTTTAAGGATATATACACAATTGTGTTTTTCTCTAAATTCTCCATTCCTTGAATAATATTTGAGCCAAAATTCAATGGATTTGAAAAATTAAATAATGAATATAGTTTGTGTGTCCTAGAAACAAATATATTTAAAATATTGTATCATGGATTTATACTAGAAGCAAATTTAATTTTCCATTGTAACAATTAAGGAATGGTCAGAAAAAACACAATCACGGAGATTATAACAACTTTTTCCCTGAATAGCAGCTCCAGCAATGTGGGGAACTATTTGTATAAAGTGGTTTAAATATATTCTTTATGGTTAAACTACTTAACAATTGGCCTATATTTTCCTTTCAAGATAATAAATTTTAACAGACCAGCTATGATTTATGGAACAGAATTATCAGAAAAATAAGATAAAAACTCAACTTCAACCTATAATGTGCGCCACACACTTTGTTAAAGTGGCTTTCTTTGATGGAGTAGAATAAGTTTTATACCATGCTTATTCTGAGTTGTTGCTATGGTAACAATGTATGTCTTGTAAAACTGTAAACAATTGTGTAAAATGGTTAAATAGAGCACATGTTTACAGCTGTACCAGCCAGTTCAAAAGTATACACACTCCATTTTTAACATTATCTTTACAAAGAAATATTTATTCATTTAAGATGGATGCTCAGAAACTTCTTCCAAAAGATTATGGATATTTGTGTGTGGGTACATGGTGTGTAATTGGAGGAAAGTAACTTTTCTTTCCATTTTCCAAAACATAAAATGAAGTGATTATAATACAGACAACTAGAATCCACAGTTCATCCATATAATTATTATGAGTAGTCTATGAAAACATGCCAAGAGATTTTCTAAGAATTAGGCCCTCAGGTATAAAGATTAGCATGGTTAAATTGACTGCTGGCGATTTCAACAACCTCTAAAGGTTCTGCATAAAATCCACTGACAATGAAAGTTTTTCATTAAAAAAATGTGCTGCCATGGGCAATCCATGCTAACCAATTTATAGTCTCTATTTTTATAGGAGTTTGGAAGAAAATGCTTTTAAATCAGCCAAACAAAACTCCCTGAATTTGTTATAGATTAATACATGATGACTTTGCCACCATAAAAAAAGACAGATATTATAGGAAATCAGAGGGCATACATCTACTACATGTATGGAGATCTGCCTCTGAATTTGAATTGGGGAATGATGTTTTTGTGGTGTTCTATATGCTAAATCCCTGAATGAGACAGTGGAATGCGGGGCTAAGGTTGTCTAAGAAGTTTCATTCCCAAGGAAAATTTAACCTGAAAAAGCCCTTATAAGACCAATGTTAATTGTTTGTAGCAACATTACAGTCATCTTAGATACTCATATGTTTAAAATGACATACAGAAATAGTAACTGTATGTATCAATAAATTTGCTCACTCATCTAATAAGCATCTTTTCTAACCAGCAATACATAACCATTGTCACATTTGGGTCTCCTATGGAAGTTAGAAAGTACGATTCACCAAAGAATGCCCTAAATCTGGTTATACATTTTTTTTTTAATTTAAAAGGTAAGTAAACCATTTTTTGTTGTTTTTATTTTTCCATTTTCTATAGTGGTTTTCATTTATCCTATTTGATAGGCTAGATATGCAAATTAAGAGCAATGGCTAAAATTAAAACTTAAGCATGTGAAACAGAAGTCTAGACCACAGATTTTTCTAACTAGAATGAGAAAAATGAGAATGGAAGAACTTATGTGTTGTGCTGTTTCTTCAAGGAAAGGTGCACTCTGACTGTGGCTACATGTATTAAATATCCAGATATTTAATTCCGCCATTGTGGCATATGAAAGATGCTATTTTATTATTCTCAGAAAATGTTTACTTTGTTTTGGCTATCTTTCAAATACCAACACTGAATAAAAATTACAGAAACAACTAAGTAAATTTAAGAGAAAATTCCTGTTGCAGAAATTGCAACTATATCATTTAGCTGTTTAAAATCTCAAAAAAAAAAAAAAAACTTCAGAACTTTTCCAAACCAGAAACCAAGGGTTTGTAATTACCTTAAGCAGTATAATGATGTAACAAATATAAAGAGACAATATCTGTAAATATCTCCAACTAATATATTCATAATAATAAGCAACAGACTTTTAGAAAGAATAATTTATACCAGAATAAAGATTGTGTTTTCAATAGTTATGAGATTAGCAGATGAATCAAAATACAGTAGCATATATATCTTTATATTAGCAAAACATTCAATACTATGTTTCATAAAATTTTGACTGAAATTAAATCAAAAGCCAGCTACCAATATGAATGTTTTCACATGCGCTGAAACTAAAGGCTACAAAAACGTTGCTACATACAATAACTTTTCTTTCGGTAAGGAGTTTTCTGCCATAAAAATAAATAAATAAAAAAGAAAGAAAAAATAAAATTTGACTTCTGTATGTGAGTTAACCATGTACTAATGTATTTGAGTGAAATTAGGAGAATATAAAGGAACTGAGGAAGTACAACACAAAACCTGAGGAGATACTGCTGTGGATCCCCTGTTGTCCCATGGCCTCCCAAATGTACAAGATTAGAATGTCCTCTGCACACTAAAGAAAGAAGCAACATACATTCTACAAATCAAAAGGAAATATATAACATCTTGGCTATCAGTGTTTCTCAATTCTATTATTGTAATAGATTTGATACATTTAACAAATATCTATTGAGCAGAAATCATGTGCCACGTCCAGTTCTAAACACTGGAAATAAAGGATTATATAAGACATATACTCTCCCTCTTACTTGTGGAGATTATAGTCTAAAAAAAACAAAACAAAACAAAAAAACCCCAAAACTAAACTCTAAATTGATGAGCTAATGGGACAGATATCAGATGGGTTGTGTGAAATGGGGTTTCAAAAACAAAATATGAACTATTCACTCAAACATAAAATATGAACTGTTCACTCAATAGTATTAGTGATAATACTGCATAATTCTGGCATCATGTCTTTATTTTACATTCCTGCAACTCAAGCAAATTTGGCACCAATTATCGACAATAAAAAAAACACAGAAGAAGCACATGAACTTTTGAAAATAATGATGACTGGTGTATTAGATTTTGGTTCAACCAGCACTTCTTGGGTGTGTATCAGACTCTGAGCTAAGAACTAGCCACAAAGCATAATGGTTTCCACATAGTTTCTGTTCTCAAAGACTCTAAGTCTTCAGAGATAAATTAATAATTTAAAATAATGTGATTAATGTTAAGAAAGAAGCAAGGAGTGATGGACTATAGAGTAGGGGAAATAGGACAAACATGAAGAGGAAGATCTTCTACAAGCAAAGATGCCTCTTAGTAAGTGAAAACTAAGCAAAAGGTTTTGGAACAGGAATTCTATGTGTAGGACAAAATTTAAATGAAAGTACAGAACAATAGTATGTGTGGATGAGGTCATAGAGTTCTGTGTAACTAGGTCATTAAACATAGTTCAGGAAAATGAGGCAGATTTAACTTACAGGTTAAGTCATAGATTTTTCCATCCTAAGAAATTTCGTATTTATTCTAAGAATGGAGAATTGTCAAAGTGCCTTAATAACTGAAATATCATAGTCTTATTTGTTTTTTAAAAAACAAACTGATATTTAACATTGATAACCAAAAAGGACCTACTGTATAGCACAGGGAACTCTACTCAATACTCTGTAACAACGTAAATAGGAAAAGAATTTGAAAAAGAATAGATACATGTATATGTATAACTGAATTACTTTGCTGTACTCCTGAAACTAACACAACATTTTTAATCACCTATACTCCAATACAGAATTAAAATTATAAAACAAAAACAAGGGTGACACATTGAGCTCAGAAACCTAGTAGCTCAGGAAGAAATGGTAAATTGTTGGCTTCAGTAATGGGTAGAGAAAAGGCATATACTAGATATGTATTTAGAAGGTAAAATCGATTGGAAGTAGTGATGAATTATATCTGTGGCTGGAGGGAAGGAAATGTGAGAAACTTCCTAAAATTTTGCCCTTGATTAGCTAAGAATCAGCTTTAGCTGTGATAAGCTTTGGGGAGTTGAGGGTAATGAGTTACAATTTAAGCATGTTACATTTTTGATAATTTGTAGGATATTGAGAAGAATATGGACCCCGTCTCCCATCTTGAGAGATTGATTCTACCTAGTTACATTCTACCTCATCATCTACTTCATTCCCTCAAGAATAAACCTTGAGATTGATCTGGAGGTTTAGTGACAACAGTGCAGGAGAGTGTCCTGAGAGCACTGATGCGGTCAGCCATGTATGTCTGCTGGGTAAGGAAAGACATGAAGCCAGGACCAAGAAGCAATAGAGTAAATGATACACACATATTTATAATTTATTTCTTAATTATTCTCTCCACTAAGACAGATATTTTAGTCTCTAAATATTTATAGATTAATGAACCATAGGTTATGAATTAACATTTTAAGTCACCTCACTGTGATTAATTATGTTCAATGCTATTGTCAGGACTAAATTATTCAATATGTGTAAACTTCAAAGAGCACTCCCACCATCAATTGAAGTAAAGTAATGGTATTCATCTTTGTACATTCAGAATTTCAAATATCTAAAATAACGTCTATTTCTATGGTGAGTCCTGACTTAATTAATAGAATAATTATTTTTTATAAAGCCATTAAAGACTTAAAACAGTATAGTTATGTGCACATTTTTAAAAGTAAAGCATAGGGCTCCCCTGGTAGTGCAGTGGTTGAGAGTCCGCCTGCCGATGCAAGGGACACGGGTTCGTGCCCCGGTCCGGAAAGGCCCCACGTGCGGCGGAGCGGCTAGGCCCGTGAGCTATGGTTGCTGAGCCTGCACGTCTGGAGCCTGTGCTCCGCTACGGGAGAGATCACAAGAGTAAGAGGCCCGCGTACCGCAAAAATAAATAAATAATAAAGCATATGTGAAATTAAAATTTTGAAGAACTTCTTAAAAATATTCTTCATAATTAATTGTTCAAATATATATGTATATATATACATATGTATAGTTTCCTGATTGTTATGAAATGAGAAATATCTGAAAAATCAACTCTTTGCATACAGTAGGTCTGTCCCTTCATTGTTAACACTGACCTATTTCAAACAATTGTGTTTATCATCTGTCAGGTTGTCTTGCCACTATAGAATATACAAAAAAAGTGATGTTTATACCAATAATATGTAGAATGCTTACATACAAGCCCTGATGCTAAATTTCATGAGAAATTTTTCTTAGATTTAGGAAGATATATGAGCTAAATGCTATGCTATGAGCTAGCTAATAAACTGAGCCAATAAAATTTAATATCAAAAAACATTAAAAATGATAGATATTTTTGTAGCAAAGAAAACCTGAGGTCAAGGGTGAAAGCCAAATAAATATTAACAATCAGAAACTGTAAATTTATAAAAATTGTAAACCCGAACTCGAATTCATTACACAATACAACCAATAGACAGTAATGCTTTGTAAAAGTAGAAAATGAACTACAAGTGTCTCCTCTGAAAATCTCAAGTGGAAGAAATGACCTGAAGCTGATTACCATGGCAGCTATGGCTCTGGTTGAATGAGCTCTAATTTGACCCTCAAGTGACAATTTCACCGAAAAACAACAATGAGGAATACATGAGGATAGCCATTTCAACACAACGCTTTCAGAGGTGGGTTGACCTAATGTCAGTATCAAAAGTGGGAAGAAATTGAATGGATTTTCTAAAGAGTGAAAAATCAAGAAACACTGGGATTTATTTTATCAGTAGCCAGCCAAGTATCTTCGATAGAGAAAGCAAATGTGAACTGAATGAACTGGTATATTCAAAGCAAACATAGTGGGTATGTGTTATTACCTAAGATTATGCAAACACAAAACCTCAGTAAATGTGGAAATTGATACACTGATTTAAGTTACTTCATATAAATTTGTGTAATGTACCATGTGCAAAGCATTGTATGATTTTACATAGTATTACTATTTGGGTCCCATAATTTTAATTACAGAATTCTGAAACTGAGGTTACAGTTAGTACAATGATCTACATTTTGCCCAAACACACCTTACCCCATCTTCAAAGTTAATCTTCCTTCCTGGGCTATACCCTCTCCCTTCTCTTCAATTAATGCAAAATGTCCTATTCTTCATTTGTAGTACATATCCAACTTCTCTGTGATTTTTTTTGTTTTCTGAAATTATATTTTATTTATTTGTATGACAATAAAATAACTTTATTTCTCCATTTAAATTTTACAGGCTACTAGGTATTTAGAAGTGTTTGGGAATCCTGGAAGCTGTATGATTTTGTTGTTGTGATTTTTGATCAACTATATTTATATGTAGACCTAATTTTAAGTTTACAAATATTAAAATATGATATAATAAAAATAATTTGTGTCAGTAGGGGAAAATCTGAACGTTTTTTATTTCTTTAACAACAAGAGAACCTACTATAAGTGAAATCTACTAAATTTTTTATTAAATACTGATTTAATAGCCAGTTATTTACAAAAGTAGTAACTTTTAAAAATGTCTCTTTTCATCATAGCTGGGTTATAAAACACTAAAGAAAAATACATCTTTGTATTACTTAACATATTCAGTAATTTGTTCACATACAAAAGTCCCTCAATTAATACTTATTGAATAATTGATTACATACTCACCCCCCCAAAAATTATACCCACTTTCAAAACCTTTATCATACTAAATTTAGCATCTATTGATAACTTTTACAAAGCGTTATGACTAAAATGCTGCATATGTCCATTTGTTTAGCATATTTGAAGAGAAAAAAAATAATCAGAATATACAAACCTTGTAGTGGATGCTATTGGTGCCTCTGCCCTTTAGTTGGGAGACACTTACTACCTAACTGCTGTGAGTGTTGGCTAATAACAGTGAGAGCTGCTTTCCCTGAGAATTGCCCTCACCCAGTGGGAGCTTCCCCTTACTTCAGTAATTGGCTGTCATTGGGATGCAAAAGGTTGGGTCATTCTGTAAAGAGAGAAACCAACTCCATTGTGTAGCTGTGCTCCAGAAATTCCTTGCGTTCAGACTCCAGTTAATCTCCAAATCAGACGATGTCTTTTTTTAGCTCATTCTCTGCCCTATCTAGTTTCCCTCACTCCTTTTCTTCTGAGAGCACTCTCTCAATGAAATACTTGAACAAGAATCTCAGTTTCAGCCTGTGCTTCTAGAGAACCTGATCTAACAGAACTATTGAGAAAGACAATCATCCCCTTCAGAAAGAATATGTCATACCCTTCAGAAAAAATATGAAATAACTAAAATATTACTAACAAACATACTTCAAACTGAGTATTAAGTTACTGAAAAAAAAAGAAGAATATGTATTTTCCTTAATAGGTAAAACAAACCATTAATTTTTCACTATTTGAAGGTAACTAATGCTTGAAAATCTCTGCCTTCTTATTCAAATACAATTCCTCACCCTCAGTGCTACAAACCCTGCATTACAGAAAGAGGCAAAAGAACAGCCCCCAGTCTCTGTTTTAAAAGAGTAAAACTGTATTTCATTGTGTATTAATTACCTATTTATGTAAAACAAATTACCACAAAATTTGGCAACTCAAAACAACACATTTCCTACCTTATTGTTGTTTTGGGTCAGAAATCTGGGTATGATTTACCTAGGTGTTCTGACTGAAAGTCTCTCACAAAGTTGAAATCAAGGTGCCAGACAGGAGTCTCATCTGAAGGCCCAACTGGTGAAGGATCCATTTCCAAACTAAGTGGTTGTTGGCAGAAATCTGTTTCCCACCAGCTACTGGTCAGAAGCCTTCCCCAGTTCCTTGCCATTTAGGCCTAGCTTCATCAAAGTGTGCAAGGCAAGAAAGCAATGGAGAGAATCTGCTACGAATATGGAAGTTACAATCTTTTGTAAGATATTGGGTTAACCAAGACGTTCGTTCAGGTATTTATAAGATGTTACAGAAAAACCCAAATTAAATTTTTAACCAAGCCAAATAATTAGCTAATTATGGAACTAAAATCCCATCTACTTACTAAATTCTACTGGTCACGAGGTTCTATTCACACTTTAGGGATGCAGATTGTCAAAGTGCATGAGTACCAGGAGGTGAGGTTTGTTGAGAACTATCTTAGAGGTTTGCCTACTACCATGGGAACAGAAATACTTTTTTCTTCTAGTAGTCAGATTTCTAAGCATCTTTTACTTTTCTTTTTTTAAATGTTCACTTCACTTTCACTAAAATAAGGAAAATACCACCCAAATACACTGTAACAAATGTGTCCCTAGAGAGTTGGACACTTGTGGTCTGGCCAGATTTATATTCTACAGTGGTTTCTTACCACCAAAAATAAGGTGGAATATGAAGTAAAAGGATAAAAGTTATATCAGTGGCTAAATTCTGTTTACTTTTTTTTAATCTGGACACAATGGATGTTAATGAAGTTACAGTTAATGCAATGGAGATGAAGAATGAAGAAGGAAGCCAAAGTAATTTTTTTCTCAAACTTGTATCCAATCATGTCACTGATTTTCCTTTAACCCTTCGTAGCATCTGACAACCCTGAGAAATCAGTTGTTCCCCATGCTGTACATAGTCCCTGACTGATTTGATTCCCACTGCACTCTAAACTTGTTTCCTGAGTCACCCTACTCCATTCCTGCCTTGTTCCAATTCACAGGAGCTATCTTTAAGCCCCATGACCTGCAAAAACTTTGGATGTATTTACTTTTACCTTTGCCGGAAAACATTTTCTTCATATTTCACCTAGTAGATCCACCCCAAATTACTATATGTTCTCACTAATAACAAGTTACTATCACCTGCTTCTTTGAGAATTACACTCAGCCAAGCAGAAGACTTCAAACTTTTCTCCTCTCCCTTCCTGTCCCTCTCTTCCAGACCTGAACCAGTGGTCTATTTACCCTAGGGTACAACAGGTTTAATTGACTCTCCTTCAAAGAGACATGTGTAGATGCACATCATTCTTTCAATTTTGGTATCATTTTTATAATTATTTATTCATTTTCTTACTTGTCCTTGTCTACTTCTCTCATTTGCCCGATGGCTCTCCAAAGGAGATAGGAACCCTATATTTCTTAATTATTGTTTAAACTACAAAGACTCATGAAGTGCCTAGTTCATAGTAAACTTTCAATACATAGATTTTGTTTATATTAAGAATGACAAATTAATTACTTAATTGACTGAAACTGAAGAGATTTCTTTGGGCCCTGGTTAAGTTTAAACCATGGCATGTCTTGTCTGTTTTGGATCCCTTGCATCTAGATATACACTATGTCCTAGTTTGTACAGGAAGAGTCCCAGTTTATACCTGGGTCCCTGTGTAATTACAAATAGCTTCCCTTTTTATTTCCAAGAATGTTTTGGTTTGAGTGATAAATTACATGGTCATCTTATTTGTCTCTGGAAACCTCTCTCTTCTATACCTTCATTTTGTGTGTGTGTGTGTGTGAGTTTGCTACCATCTTTGGAAGAGCAAAATTTCACACTTATATAGAATATAATAAGACCTTGAACACTTCATTTAAATTTCTTTGTTCATATTTATCATTAAAAAAATGTACTAATCATGCATGACAGTAATCAGTCATAAATTGACAATGAGACAAGGGACATACAAAATCTGATATTAGGTGTTTAAATGATACTTTCCTGCCCTTAAGATGACCATGTGAAGCAGGCTACCATTAGTTTATTAAGCATTTGTTATTTCCCCTACCTATTGCATTTAGGATATATAATATATCTAAAGGGAGCTTGGAAAAAGCTATACATAGGCAGTATATTTTTCAAAATTTAATTTTCTCCATACTATTTACCTATTTTGATGAGCAAGTGTTAAAATGTATATAAAGAGTATTTTTAAGATTTAATAAAATATATTAAACTCGTACACTTAAATTAGGAATAAATTACTTCTTTCAAAGTAATATTTCTAACCTGAATTACAGACATTCATACAAATAGTTTAAAAGTAATGATTATGACTTTTAGTTGCTTTAGATGGATTGTTTTCCTTTTCCTTGAGGAACAATAAGAACCTTTGTTAATATGATCTGAAAATGAAAATTTTAATTTTATGTTACCAGTAAGTAATAGTTTGGGTACATTGTTTAAAAATACTAAGAATGATTTTTGTTTACCTCAATTTGATCATCAAAGCAAAGTAAATCCTAAAAAACACATGACAAGGAAATTAGAAAGCCAAATATGTCCCCTAATCACAGCTTAAAAAGTATTTGTGTTAGAAGACCAACTACCCACATTCATTGAAAGGAATGTTGTTTTTCATTGAGGTCACTAGAGCCCAATAATATTGGCATTCCTTATTCCAAAAACTGGCCAGCAAATAAATAAAAATACTTTAAGTCTCTAGTTACATACACAAAGGTATAAGAGTAGTGAATCAATTGCCAGGATAACTCATGCCTAAAATATATTTCCTTAAGTAGTTTATAATTGCGACCTTGGATTCTGCCACCTTAAATAAGGGCCATTTTACTAAAAATTGTTAAAAAGATCGAGTGGAGAAGAAAGTCAGTAGGCCACTTGTGGTGGCCTGAAAGATAAAATTAACCCGCCTTGACTTTCCTCTAAAATTGCAAGTAGGAACAATGCTAGAAAATGAGGAATTATTTGACCAAACGCAATGATAGAGAGGAAGATTATCTTGTATCTATCAGAAACCCTAAAACATCTGGAATTGTTCAATTTAGTTCACATGGGCAATAAAATGGAAAAGCTGGTGGATAGTAATTTAGTGGCTTCCCACTTCGTTGTGTACTCTTTGTATTTTGCAATCCATTTGATATGTGTTTTTATTTTTGAATGCAAAATGGTGTTCATGATATAAATGAAATGAGCCACTTGGTGACTGTGGAGAAATTGTTTCTACAACCTGCCAAAAATTAGCTGAACAACTGCCATGAATGATGATGGGGAACTAAGTCCTTGCATATGCTGAAAAAATATATAAAAAATAAATTCCATGTGTATTGCATGTCCTTCAATTCACAGCTGGTTAAGCCATTAAAAGTACTGCATTTTTTCCAATTTGCTTCACACTGAACGGAATTTATGGTTCTATTTGTAAAATTAATATCCATACCTCTCTATTATTCAGATGCTAATGATTTTGTTTTTAATTTTCAAGATCATAATATTAACTCCTTTCTTCTCTAGTTTTCTCCTTTACACCAGTTTGTTTGTTTTTTGTTATTAAGTCAAATAAGGCTGGGGAAGTGGAGAAATGGTGATAAAGAATTGTGTGAAATGAGAGTTTGGCAAGTAGGTAAGTCATAGATGGATGGATGGATAGCTAGATGAATATTATAGATATGTACAGATAGATGATAAAGAGAATGAGAAAGAGAGAGAGAAAGATTTCACACACACATTTATTAGATGTGCTATATCATCAATCAAATTTTGCTAGGTTCAAGGACCCTTTCTTCCTTCCTGGTTCCTCTGATATGTTAGTTTTATAATTTTTAACTTTAATGCTCTATATATATTGGGCAAGTTCGTTTTATTTACTAGTCTTTTCCTGTCTTTCAGAATCACACAGGTGCTTTTACTTCCTATTCAATGCCCAAATTTACCCACTTATCAAATGTTTCCTTGAGAAGATCAGGGTTCAAGTCCATTTAATTACTCCTTATTTAACAGCTGTAAAACAGATAAATCCACTGATCTTATTTAAGGGTCAGTATCTTCATCTAACAAATGAAATGATAGATATACTCTTATTTGCCTTACAAGAAGATTGTAAGAATTGAGTAGATAGTAAATGTGAAAATTCTGGTGTAGTATAATGGGTACTTAAAATTAAAGGAATTACTAAAGGCTAAGACCATATACCAAGTACGTTCTGGAGCAGGTCACTTTAGCCAATTCAATGAGCCATTCACACACATAACAGTTAAGCAAAAGGGTAAAATAATAACTTGGTTTGATTTCCTTTGTCAAAAGTAATTTTTCACATGTATTAAAAGGTGGGAATAAATTAATCAAGTACCCTTTAATGACTATGTGCTTGAAATGATCACTTTTCTACCTGTTTTGATAGAAAAAAAATATTTAAAGCACTAATATTAGAATCACAGTTTTGTTTCAAGGGTTCTAATGAAATGTGATTAGTTGTGTTTTCTTTTTCTTAATTAAAGGTTGTAATCATCAGTGCAAAGCTTGAATATGGTGTATATAAGATTAATTTATAACAACATATGCATAAAATAAAACTGATTTTTACAAAGAATCATTATGAATATATGAAGAACACAAGTGAATAAATGTAAGTATTCATTCATTTATAAAGCCCTAGATTTTAAAAATGTATTTTCCTAAAAAAGATAAAGCTTAAATGGATCACATACTGTTCAGCTTGTATCCTTGAATATGAAGACCTTAAATTTGAATATATCGTAGTGGGATTCTGAATATGAAACAAGAGGGAATTAACTCTCTGATCTTAATTTAATTTGATAACAAACCAAGGTTTTGAATATTACCCATATGTGAAAGAAAATAAGTAGGCATTTGGGAAAATGGAGGAAAATGGACAACGTTAATATTTTGAGACCCAAGACATTTGCATATTTTTCAGAAGTGTTTTGAGAATAACAGATATTTGCACATGTTTTTTATATTAAAAACAATTTCAATTGCCAATAAAAATGTTTGTAATTCCCATACTCTCATAGGTAATGTAAAGTTTCTTGGAATAAACAGAAATAATCATTCTGGGTTTGTAATAATTACAAAAGCCATAGGGTGCATCTTTTCTCAAAATTTTACTTAAAATATCTTTTCCAAGGTATGTTCACAAATATTGCTAAAACTAGAAACTTTGAAGCACTACAAAGCTGTGTAATATTGCTAGTTTTTAGGAAAAATAAAAAAAATTGTTTGGGCTTCCCTGGTGGCGCGGTGCTTGAGAGTCCGCCTGCCGATGCAGGGGGCGCGGGTTCGTGCCCCGTTTCGGGAGGATCCCGCGTGCCGCGGGGCGGCTGGGCCCGTGAGCCGTGGCCGCTGAGCCTGCGCGTCCGGAGCCTGTGCTCCGCAAATGGGAGAGGCCGCGACAGTGAGAGGCCCGCATAACGCAAGGAAAAAAAAAAAAAAAAAAAAAAAAAAATTGTTATGCTAGCTATTTATCTGGTAAGTATATTAAACAGTAAAAATAATAGAAAGACTGCAGAAACTAATATGCTATTGAAGTCAAATTAGTTTACAAATATGCTCTTCAGTTAAGAGAAGCTCCTCTTTATATAGTTGTTGATAATGAAGAATGAGAAATAATATTTATGTCAGATGTTTTCCTATAGAATGTTTGATGAATTAACTAATGCTGTTTCTCTTTTTAATTTTTTTTCTTTATTCCATAATTTCTTTTCACATTGAAACAAAATCAGGGTTTCTTGAGATAGATAGCATCCTCTTCTGCTTTACACTAGTTGTCCAAAAGGTATGTGTGCCACCATGAAAGTCTTGATAAGTACTTTAGAAAGATCTGGCCTACACAACTGCCTCTCAGTTTTCTCCATTACAAGAATATCAAAAATGTATGCAAATTCTCTAGTATAGTGCTAAGGAATATTTGTCCTAATGGATTTAGAACCTTCCCCAAAATACTCAAGGAATCGACTCTGGTTCCGAATTTTCCTGATTAATATGGTAGCCACGGTTCAGAATGATATTGTTCTTGAAGTTTTTGGGACACATTTGACAGATTGCCATAATATGGGCTGATGAAATTCAGTGTAGCTCAATGCAGACATAAATAGCTCCATTTAGTAAATGCATATTGTTTTGCTTAAAATGTTTCAAAGTTTGTCTCTATGGAAGAACTCAGGTCTCCCACTCCCCAAAATTTCAAGGGATACATGACCTACAATTGAATCTAGAGAAGTTTCCACTGTTGTTAAATAATATATCAAGGTATATTTTGTCTTCATATTAAAAAAAATATTTAGATGGAAGAAACAGTGAAAGACTATTCACTTATGAAAGACTGAATAAAAATTTTACAGTTACTAATTTCGGACTTGAGTTCATGTCCCTCAGATGAACAAGAGGCTTCGGGGACAAAGTTCAGAAATTTCAGAAAGAGGTGTACATGGAATAGGGTTGTGTCTTAAAGGTTTGGCTGAGTGTCTCACGTGGCTCAGGCAAACTGAGCCCTTCTCATTCGACAAGGCTTCCATTCACAGATGTTGTAGTCTGTAATGCAGTTTTTTTACCCCAAAATAAATGGCAGTTTTGACAAAGGCCTTTCCTAATATGCTCCAGAATGGAATAAATATGAGAAGCTTAATAATAGGCTCAGTTTTTTTATCTTAACAGACAATTTAACATTTGATCATTCAAATGTCTAGATATGCTGATATAAAAACATGATGAATACTAATTTATTCTAAGTAATTTAAGGGAAAAAACTATGATAAAAATAACAATGTTTTGTCTTTCTTGTGCTAATAGTATCATTATAGTAATCAGTTAATAATAAGTATTAAGAAATGTGAAATAAAAAACTACTTGAATACTAGTAACAAAAATAAGCCATTACAAAGACAATGCTCTGTTTATTTTGTTTACCAATCCATTAATTGTCCTTGGTAAGTGATTTATCATAAGGGTGGTACAGACCATACAAAATAGGCTAGACTAATGTTAGCTATTTGTTTTTTCAACAAAGTCAAATCTCACAAGGCACTGGAGGTTTAAAACTAATATTCCAGGAAAATGTCTCATTCGTGTGAGGGAAATTATACCTCTAATTTATTAAATGTGTATTTGGCATTTTGATAAGAGTAATTTCACTTAATATTCCAACCACCCTACAAAAAAGTACTATCAATTCTATTGTAAAAGTAGAGAAATTGAGGTTTAGAGACCTTGACTAGATTGTTTAAGTATATTCATAAAACTGCAGACCCATTCCCAAACCAAGACGTGGAGATTACAAATCATGTGTTCACTCATTCAAATTTTGACAAATGAATGAGCCTGCATGTGAGGAATAAACAGATGTAGTTAGTTCCAAATTAAACATCAAGGACAATGGGGGTACTCAGTAAGTAGAATGTTGGCCAGAGGTGGTGAGAGAAGGTGCACAACTAATCTTGATTATGGAATTCAGTGAGGAAAGGGTTTAAGAAACTAGAAATCAGGAATGGTTTAACAAGTTCCCTTTGACAGCTTGTCTAAAGTTTGACTTTCTTGAATTATGAAATCAACAGTCATGGAAATGAAAGCAATCTTTTTTTCCCATTATGTACACATTAGAAAAACAGTAAAAGGTAATATCCTTAGCTCCTGAAGACTGTTTGAAAATCTGTTTTCTAATGGCAGAAACAATAAACTTGCCAATTCAGAAAAGTCCACATCTTGTTCTAAGTTAAATTATATATATATATATATATATATATATATATATATACACTTTTTAAGTCAGTATATCACAATTCATTGAAAGAACACTGTCTGTTCTGATAGCCAACTATTTGAATATGAATTAGTACTAAACTCTAAAATTCTATTTACTTATTATCTGTTAGTTGCTATAAAGTATTGTATCATTTATCCATTGAAATTCTTATTTCATTTGTCTCAAAACCAAATAAATAAAAGTGAGCAAATTCTCTAATTTGTGTATTTTTAAATTCATATTTTCTAAAAATAAATTTGAATCTTCTAAAAAGTGAGTTTATTAATTCACTGAAACGCTTTGTATTTCAAAAACCTTTTTTGGCTATAATGGAAAACAAATGCTTTGGTAAATACTGGTTTTCAATGTTTCTTTGAATTTTTTGTAAACGAAGGAAGTGAAAAGTCTGGTATTTTATATGATCCATCTCATTAACCAGGGAGAGCAAAGAAGCAGAGCATCAATATGATTTGCTTAAGGTCACAACCCAGCCAGGACTGGAACTCTAAACGCTAATTCAATGTAGAATATTCCTAAAAATGTCCATACATTCTTTCCTTCCCTTCAAGAGGCCTATTTCTTCATTCCTTGTATCTTTGTGAGCCTTCTGAGTTGCTTTGGCCAGTGTTATATTAGCAAATATGATGCAAGTTGATGCTTGGAAAATGCTTCTCTATTGGGGTTTGTTCTCTTATTGCTCTTGGAACCCCAAGAAGCCTGGGATAACTTGCAAGATGATAAGAGACATGTATCCCAGTTGTCCTTATGTCCCTGACCAACTGCCTGCCAAACACCTGCCATATGAGTGACTGTTTTCTAGATCATCCAACTTCTAGTCAGTTTTTCATCTACTTTCAGCTAATTGCACACACTAGAGCCAGCCAAGCCAGTGTGAATCAAATCACCTGGAAAGGAATAAATACCTAGTAGAATAACAGAAACATGAGTTAAATGATTTTTTTCTGAAGATACTACATTTGGGGGTCAAATCTTACACAGTAAAACCTAATTGACATAAATATATTTCTGACTTCAGTATTTAGTAATTGAGATCTCACAAAGCATCTTTACAGAGTGACAAAAAACAGCAGTTTTTTACATTTACATTGTGTGATAAACTGAATGACAAATGAGATCTGTTGCTTAAAATTTGTTGGAATTACTCTAAATCTTTTGAAAAGAGACCTCTTATAGCACTGCTAAGGCAAATCTTACAAAATGTGATAAAAGATTATCCTTTATCAAAAGTATATATTGTAAGAATTAAAATATTGCATAAATAAGATGACTCAAAGAGTAGAAGAAATTTGAGAAGGAAACTTGATAACTGGAAGCTGGTGCAATTACATCTAATACAACGGAAAAAAATGGCAATAACACAAAATGGTCAACTAAAACAAAAAATAATCAAATTTCACAGGGGTTCCAGAGAACCTAAAAGAGTCTGAATATTGGACTAAAAATTTTATTAGTCAATCATCCATATTTTCAGGAGCAAACGCAGCACTTTTAATTAAGCATTTAGCTTAATTAACTATGCCTTAGGTAAATATTTAAACTATTTTCAAATTGTTGGCATTTTATTAATAAAACTAAAATGTCAATGTGATAAAGCAGTCACAATAAAATAAATTGCATAGATGCATAAAATATACTTACAACTGATACTAAATTACATGAGCACAAGTAGGAAAATGTGAGGTACTATGAAGGCATATAATGTTTTGAGGCAAAACATTTCATAGAGAGTTTAGTCATGAGCACTTCTAAACAGCTGGAGCTGTAAGTGTCTTGGAATGCTAGGATAGTTTGGTTAACTGATAGCTAACAGACAGTGGTGCTCAGATTTGGAGAGACAAGGCATAATTACATGCTCTGTCTTCACCACTCTGAAATTAGAAATGATGAAAGTAACATTAACACATTTTTTTCAGTAATGCATATTTACATTTTAAATTTTAATCTTAAAATTTAAGTAACATTGATGTTAGCATTAGAATTAGCACTGGAGCGTAGTTGTAAGTACAGTTTCCACTACATAAAGTGCCATAATATACCACAGCTAGAAAACAGTATCTGCTTTTTTATGTACTCAATAAGCAAGCATGACAAACATGACGTTTCAAACCCTATAGGTTAAAGGATATCAATGCTTCTAGTATAGGTAAGGCTGATGTACCAAGAAATGAAATATTTGACAAGATATTTGAAACAATGCACGTGAAAATCTTGGGAAATACAAAGTGTTACCTAAATGAAGACAATCAGAGGGGAAGTTTGGGCAGGAGGGTGGGATGAGGGGAGTGTAGGAATTATAGTAGGAGAAGAAGGAGTAATATTTGCAAGTACTAATTTCTGATATACCCTTTGTGAATTTGGCATGCCAGTTAATTACATTAATGCCCCCTTAATTTTTTTTTTTTTTTTTTTTTTTTTTTTTTTTTTTTTTTTTTTTTTTTTTTTTTTTTTTTTTTTTTTTTTTTTTTTTTTTTTTTTTTTTTTTTTTTTTTTTTTTTTTTTTTTTTTTTTTTTTTTTTTTTTTTTTTTTTTTTTTTTTTTTTTTTTTTTTTTTTTTTTTTTTTTTTTTTTTGCGATACGCGGGCCTCTCACTGTTGTGGCCTCTCCCGCTGCGGAGCACAGGCTCCGGACGCGCAGGCTCAGCGGCCATGGCTCACGGGCCCAGCCGCTCCGCGGCATGTGGGATCCCCCCGGACCGGGGCACGAACCCTCGTCCCCTGCATCGGCAGGCAGACTCTCAACCACTATGCCACCAGGGAAGCCACCCCCCTTAATTTTTATGAACAAATTTTAAATGCTAAAAAGTTAAACATATTCAGCTTGAAATGTGGTCATTTCAAATTGATTAGCACCATGAATTATGCAGTTACGTATTGCATGCAAAGGCAATGGTTTTGTTGCTCTGAGGGAATTTTAGTGAAATGTTATTTTCTCTATCTATTCAAATTGTCAAACAGAGATTCTCTGACTTTCACTAAATTCTCTTTATTTCTGTTAGAGCATTTCTTTCCATTCACCATTAAATATTATTATTCTGATAACCAACTTTTTGACTATTTAAAAAATAGGAAGAATATTTTGTGGAAGATTTCTTTCCTAAAACTATGGTATCAGAGCACATTTTAGAAGCTTTGTCAGAAAGACGATCTGAAAGTGCAAGAATGTCTAGGCACAAAAGAATTAAGGTAAACATATTAGTTTGCTTGTTTTGGCTTGTTTGCCTTGGTGGTATTGTCATTGTTAGATGTAGGATAACTGAAACCAGTATAATATCTCTAATTCAGTTTTATACCTAAAGTTTCTATTATTTAAAAAAATTTTCCAACAGCATTAGGAACAGACGTGTGTGTGCACATCTGCCTATGTATGTGTGTGATGTGAATATAAAAATTATATTATCTGTGTGTTTTAAGTAACTTTTTACTCTGATCACTTGAAATGCTGATGATTCTTTAAGCTAAAAAATAAAAAAAATACCAATTTTCAGAAAGGAAAAAGGAAAAATAAGAATGAGGGCAGAATGGGGAGGCAGAGGGAGAGTGCTGAAATTTAAAGGAAAGGGGAAAGAGAGAAAGAAGAGAAAGAAAAAAGAAAGAAGAAAGGAAGGAGGGAGAGACGGAGGGAGGGAGGAAGGAAGAGAAAGAAAGGAAGGAAGGAAGGAAGAAAGGAAGGAAGGAAGAGAGAAAAGAGAAAGGATAGATCAGAGAGTTAGAGAGTTACAGGTAAGAAATATGGGGTAAGTTGAGAAGTGAGTTATGAATGTTTTAATTGCTTTAGTCCATAGGAAATGAAATCAGATTTTTTAAAGCACCCAATTTCACTCACTTCTGTGCTTTGATCTACTGATTAACATTTGCAACCATTAACTCACTTTCCTTGATGGAGATGACTGTCAGATCCCACTGCTTCCAGAGTCAGGCGCACAGTTTCCAGCTGTGGATGCAGGCAGATCAAAGCATATGATGAACTCTCTACAATGCAGTCTATCTGGAATACTAATAATAGTCTGTACTACTTGTAAAGAATCAAGTCATTTTTCTCCACTCCTTCAGATAATCAGGGTTTCCTTGTACATGTTATTAATTGATTCAATATGCAGAAGGAATGTCTGAACTTTTCCCACGCCTTACACTTACTGGTTTTCTATTATATACATTAGTCTACCTCCAGAGGTTGTTTTAATTCAAGTCAGGTTTTTTTTTTTTTTTTTCATAAAAAGTGGAATGGGTACTTGTTATGTTTAGCTTTATATGCTATGCATTTTCTTATGTTTTATAACTGTGTGTATATGTGTCATCACCTACCTTGTTCAATTTTGATGCTGCTTAACGTGCTTAAAATAGAATTTCATTCTCTATGATAAATGTTGGTATTTTTACTATGGGTGCTTTATAAAGATTGCTTGGGCCTATTAGAGTTTGGTCCTTCTTAAGATTTTGAAGCCAGTAGTTCCAAGTTCTCACAGATGACTGATAATAATTTTCAAGCTTGTCACAGTATTAAAGGCTGAGGTCTTTTTGCCTGTTTGCCTGTTTGTTTCCTTGTTTGTTTGTTTTAGATGTGATGCTGTTTGCTTTTATTTCATTCTCTTATAGTTTATAACTATAAACTATAGTTTATTATAGGATATATATATATATATGTATATATATATATATATATACATATATATATATATATATATATATATATATATAGGTTATAGTTTATTCTCTTTTCAGGTAATTCTGGAGATTTTTCACCTAAAAATAATTTCTATGGTCTGACTCTTTTAGGGTTGTGTTTGTGAAAGATGTACCCACAGTTGTGGTATTTATGCCTAATATCTTTAGAAGATAAAAAGCTTAATGGGGCCAACTCTTCTAACTTCTAGTCAAAGAAACATTTACTAAACATGTAAGATGTACAAAAGCTGTGTGACTGAAGATGGAGAGCATAAAATTAAAAAAAAAATTTAAAAACAGATTCACATGGCTTGCAGTCCATTTGTAAGATGGAATAAAGGATTACTGAAAACTCTGTGTGATCATTGTTTGATATACACAGACCAGGTATAAAGAATAGCTAAAGAATAGCACCCTTTATACTTGCTATATATCAATGAATGAAGGGAAAGTTTCTGCCTTGAGTGTTATGAGCAACTAAGATTGTAGGGCTAATGAATTTATATGTCATGAAAAATGCTGTAAGACCATCATATTTTGCCATCAAAAAAGGCTTTGAGTCATCCACTACATATTTTCCATTTCTACGTTTAATGTTCATAGTTGAATGAAAGTGTTTAACTCAGAGTGTTATCTATTTGATTGGTATTTCACAAGGGACATAGATATTTTTTTTTCTTTTATAACAAATGTGATAGTAAAGAAAAACCAGAAATAACTCTAAAATGTTTCCTGAAATAATGTCAATTGGTCATTATTTCATATCAAAAATGCAATTCTATCTATGATTACGAGTAAAGTAGTTAGACCATCTAATTCAAATTATTTTCTTTTATCATGTCCCTATTTTCAGAAGGATGCATTGCAAATTCACTGTGTGTATAATTCAATGGTCAGAATGAAAATTCAATAGTGAGAAAGAAAATAGGGACCCAGCTTGCGTGTTTCTCTGTTGGGTATCACAAGAACCATGTGAGAGAAACAAAAACACAATGTTGCTCACTTTGCGGCTAGGGTGTGGGAAAGGAAACCAAGCATATTCTGCATAATTAAGCTTGCCTGTGGCATAAAGAAGCATGCAGGGAAATAATTTCTAAATTTTGTGTTTTCTCAAACATTTCAAATTAAAAACTATATACACGTAAGTGCTGATCTAGCACATTTTTACTAGTTAAAAATATGGAGTATTAAGGAAATTGACATAAAAATGTTAAATAAGCATTTACCCTTTAATTTATAAGGAATGATTGAAAATGCATGATTGTTCTGAAGCTAACTGTATGGGAAATATATGAGAGTAATATTGGAATGTCTTCAGTATTATCTTTCCATCTGCATCTATTTAAGAACAGTACACATATTCATATGTTTCAAGGAGTGGTATAGACTTGAAAAACACTGCTCCTTTTCATAAGATATACCATTTTTTTTCAGAGTTGAAAAAAATTCTCCACCCAAAGTTGTATAGTTTTTATCATAATTCAATACACGACACCATTAATATTTTAAAAGTTGCTAAGGTAATAAATCTTTGATTATTGTACACAAAAGCCTATTATAGTATTAGCATGGCTGATACACAATGGAAGATATAATGTATATCTAATCAAAGTCAAATCAAAATTAATATTATAATACACTTCTGAGACTCATCTGTTATGTATGATAATATTAAGTAATAGATAATAAAATGGGTGTAGGAAAAATTTACTTATTGGAAATATCCTTGCAACATTGCACGTTGTTAAATCAGACAGATTTTATTCTTATTTTGTCTCATAATAATGTAAAAATATTTAAAGACACTTAAAGCTGTCAGGGCACAAATATTCTGATGAGAGCAGAAAGCATAAATAAAATTCTATACAAAATGCCATATTCTATAGCCAGATGTCATAAATGTAGGACTTTTCAAATTATCATATTCTAAGATATATTAACAAAAAGAATAAGAAAAAAAAATTGAAATTGCTAGCCTTTTGAAACCAAGCACTCAATATTTTATTGTGTATCCTCTGAAGTAATTATCTCTTGTGATGTATTTAAGAAAAAGATAATAACAAATGGGATATTTGAAGATAGGTAGATTTATATATATTTGAAGAACTATAATACTATTTACTGTGGCATTTATTGTACATTTAGCATGCATCTGTCACTATTCTATATGTTTTACAATTAGGCCATTTAATTCTCACCACAACTCTACAAGGTAGAACCTAATTATACTACCCATTTTACAGTTGAGCAAAGATCACAAAGCTATTGCCAGCAATAGAGCTAGCATTCATTCAAATACAGGCAGTCTGAACCCTGAGTACAAAGCTACAATGAATAGGGTTAATGGAATTATTGTCAATCTTTAAGGAGATTTTTGGGGCTTGAATATTTTGTCTGCTCCTTAATATATTTGGAAGATTGACTCATCAAACTTGCTGATTACACATCATTGATTAAACTGATATAATAAAAATGTTCTTCAGATGAACTTAACATTAATTATAATAGACAACTTATTAAGTTCTAACTGTGAAAGAATATGAAAGTCCAGTTTAGAAGATAATGTTGTACGAGACCCCAGCTGCTGTCCCACAACAAAGATGGACAGTTAGACAGTTATTCATAAAATAAAACAGCTGTGGAAGAGATCTGGAGCCCACTTAAAAAACTCTCAGCAACACAGTAGAACAAAAAAATTTGATAATAACTGCACACAAAAAAAGAAAAACAGCTTTATTTTGTCTGCATTATCCCATCCGCCAAGCCAGCATTGCTCAGTGCCAAAAGGGAATTCCCCAGTTAGAGTAACGCTCATCAGGAAAGGAAGAGTGATGTGAGCAACCAGCTTCCCCACCCTTTGGGGGCATTACACAGAGGTCCCACTTCAATTTCACTTCACCCAGACCAGCAAAGTTGAAACATACAGAGACACAGCTCAGGATAAGGAAGAAAAGCAAGGCTGCCAATAACAGCCATGCAGCAGGAGAAATCACAATTCATAGTGACCTGTTCTACAGAGAAACCCAGTAGCTATGGTAATACAAGCTGACAGCCAGGGCCCCTGCAGTTGGCCTCCTCAGCCATTGCCACCTATGCGGACCACCCACCACTGCATGTGTGTCTACAACAGGGCCCTGCCAATACACAGGCACCTTCAGCTAAAGCCCTCAGCTGAGTGTGTGCACACAACCAGCTCTGGCTACCACTGCTGTCTGCCCTGGTCCCTAGCCATTTGACCTGGATGCATTGCTGAGGACGCCCAACAGCTGTCATAGCCACCGTGGAACCCCTGTAGTTCTCACTAAGGACTACAGATGTCAAAGCTGTAGTCCCAAGTGGCCTGAGCTAAAGAGCCAACATGACCCCCAAGAGCCAATGCTGCCATACTCCTCTGCACTTGGTATTCTGCATCACTAGATCTGGGGTTACAGCTCAATCCAGCATCCCCAGGGATGAAAGTCTTCCCTTACTTAAGTCATTCCATAAAGTCTGGAAGAGGTGATTGCTTCTTAAGTTGTGCAGATATCTACACAAATCTACAAGGATAATGAATAATCAAGGAAACCTGATGCCACCAAAAGAATATAGTAAACTTCCAGTAACTGGTCCCTAAGAAAAAGAGATCCAGGAATTCCTCAACAAAGGCTTTAAAATATGTACACCTGGAACTAAAACAATATTGTAAATCAATTATACTTTAAAAAAAGAATTTAAAATAATTGTTCTAAAGATGCTCAGAGAACTACCAGAGAACACAGTTAAGCAATATAATGATACCAGTAAAAAAAAGTACAAAAAGAAAATGCGTTCAACAAAGTGATAAAAAATATTAAAAACAAACAAACAAAATTTGGAGTTGAAGAATACAATAACTAAACTGAAGAATTCAATAGAGAGCTTCAACAGCAGATTGGCTAAGCAGAAGAAACAATAAATAAGCACAAAGGCAAATCAATTGAAATTAATCAGAGGAGCAAAAATTAAAAAGAATAAAAATGAGTGAAGAAATCCTACATGGTCTATAGTATACCATCAGAAGAACAAATTTGTGAATGATTTGAATTCCAGAAGGAAGAGAGAGAAAGAAGGTGACAGAGGCTTATTTAAAGAAATAATGACTGAGAACTTCCCAAATCTGAGGAGAGATTTGGATATTCAAATGAATGAAGCTCATAGGTCACCAAATATAATTAATTTAAAGAGATTTTTTCCCAGACCCATTTTAATAAAACTGTCAAAAATCAAAGAAAAGGGCTTCCCTGGTGGCACAGTGGCTGAGAGTCTGCCTGCCTATGCAGGGGACACGGGTTCATGCCCCTGTCCGGGAAGATCCCACATGCCATGGAGCACCTGGGCCCGTGAGCCATGACCACTGAGCCTGCGCATCCAGAGCCTGTGCTCCGCAAAGGGAGGCCACAACAGTGAGAGGCCTACATACTGAAAAAAAAAAAAAATTAAAGACAAAATGAGATTCTTAAAGGCAGAAAGAGGGAAAAAATATCTTTTAACTTGCAAAGAAACCACCACAAGTTTATTTATTAGCAGACTTCTCAGCAGAAAGCTTACAGGGCAGGAGGGTGTGGGATAATATATTCAAAGTACTGGCAGAAAAAAACTGTTAACCAAGGATACTTTTCCTGGCAAAACTGTCCATCACAAATGAAGGATAAATAAAAACTTTCCCAGATAAACAAAAGATGAGGAATTTATTTCCAATAGGCCTGCCTTTTAGAAATGCTGAAAGGAATTTGTCAAGCCAAAATGAAAAGATGTTAAGTAGTAACAAGAAAACATATGAAAATATACAACACATTGGTAAAAGTAAAAAGATTAGAATACTCTAGAATTGTAATGTGGTGGAGTGTTAACCACAAAATTCTACTATAATGGTTTACTTACAGAATATTAAAAATAACTACAGCTACAATAATTTGTTAATGGACACACATATAAAAAGAGGTAAATTTTGATGTCAAAATATTTAAAAAGGGGATAAAGGGATATCATTTTTGTAAACAAAGTTAATTTGTTATCAGCTTAAAATAGACTGTTATATCTATAAGATATTTTATGTGAGCCTTATAGTAACCATAAACCAAAAACCTACAGTAGATTTTTAGCATATAAAAAGGATGATATCAAAACATAACACCACAGAAAATTATCAGTTCACTTAGGAAGGCAGCAATAGAGGAAGAAAGGAACAAGGGAACTACAAAAAAAAGGAAGAAAAACCAATAGGATGGCATTAATGAGGTCTTAAGTATTAATTACTCTAAATGAAATGGATTGAATTCTTCAATCAAGAGACATATAGTGGCTAGATGAATAAAAAACAACGAGAGATACAATTATATGCTGCCTAGAAGAGACCCACTTCAGCTTTAAGGACATGCATAGGCTTAAAGTAAGAAATAAATAAAAAATGGAAAAAGATATTCCATACAAATGGAAGCCAAAAGAGTGCAGGAATAGCTATACTTATATCAAACAAAATAGACTTTAAGTCAAAAATTGTAACTGGAGACAAAAAAAAGGGAAACAAAGGTAAACAATATAACAATTGTTACTAAATATGCACTCTACATTGACACACCTAAATATATTAAGCAAATAGTAACAGATATAAAGGGAGAAATAGACAACTATACAGTAATACTAGGGGACTTGAGTACTCCATTGTCAACAATGGATAGATTATTTGACAGAAAACCAAGAAATGTTGGACTTGAACCATACTTTATACCAAATAGTCCTATAAGACATATACAGAACATTTATTCCATTCAACAGCAGCAGAATACACATTCTTCTCAAGCACATAAGGAACATTCTACAGATTAGATCACAAAAAATGTCTAAGAAAATTTGAGATTAAAATGATACTAAGTTTCCAATCACAATGGTATGAAACTAGAAATCACTAGTAAATAAGAAAGCTGTAAAATTCACAAATATGTAGAAATTAAACAACACACCCCTGAACAAACAATTTGTCAAGAAAGAAATCAAATGGAAAATCAAAAAATATATTGAGACAAACAAATATGGAAGCTAAATATATTAAAACATATGGGATGTTGCAAAAGCAGTTCTAAGAAGGAAGTTTATAGTGATAAATATTGATACCTACATTAAGAAAAAAGAGAGAGACTTCAAACAATATAAAGCTACACATTGAGGAACTAGAAAAAGAACAAAGTTAGCAGAGGAACTAACTAATAAAGATCAGAGCAGAAATAGAGACCAAATAAACATTAGAAAAGATTGAAGTCAAGGATAGATACATAACTTGCTTAATAAATAATGCACTATAATCTGTCTTCACTGATCAAGCTCACTTTGTTGCTAGAAAAACTGGCCTGTCCTCCAAGCGTCATGTAGCCTAAACAATAAGATTTTGCCGAGATTGTTTTTCAGGAACTTGGAGTCTGATGTGTTCAATTTGAGCTCAAGCCAGTTAAGACTGGCTGGGACCACCAACCCTCCAAATGGGCATGCATGAGTGTCAAATCTGTGACATTTTGTCATCAGAGGGCCAAAAAACTCCACTATCAGAACAGGCTAATGCCACCATTTTTTGAACATGCATCCAATGAAGAAGCCCTTAGCTTAGTTGTACCTGTGTAGAACAACATTTACCTTACATTTTTCTTATCTTCATTCACCTTTCCCTATGCTCCCCATGACTCAGCTTTATCCCATAAATAACCAAGACCCTCATCTTGGAGGAGGCAGATTTGAAATTTTTTCTTTTATCTCCTCACTTGACTGCCTCATGAATAAACCTTTTCTCTGCTGTGAATCTCAGTGTCTCAGTGTTTGGCATGTTTCACGTTGGGCAAAAAAACCGAGTTCAGTAACAAGATCAACAAAACTAATAGCTAGTTTTTTAAAAAGATGAATACAATTGACAAAACTTTAGCTAGACAAATTAAGAAAACACTCAAATAGATAAAATCAGAAATGAAAGACATTACAGTGTTACCACATAAATACAAAAAATCAGAAAATTATATGCAAACAATTTGAAAATCTGGAAGAAATGGATAAGTTTCTAAGAACACACAAACTAATAACACTATATCATAAAGAAATAGAAAATCTGAATAGACCTATATTTTTTAATGAGACTGAATCAGTAATCAAAACTACCCAGTGTGGAAAAGCCCAGGATGAGTTAGGTGGTTTCACTGGTGAGTTCTACCAAACATTTAATGAAGAATTAATAGCAATCCTTATTAAGCTCTTCCCAAAAATCTGAAGAAGAGGGAATACTCCTGAACTTGTTTTACAAGGCCAGCATTACCCTGATAGCACATCCAGACAAAGACACTACAAGAAAACTACAGACCAATATCCATGATGAACATAAATTCAAAAATTATCAACAAAATATTAACAAGCCAAAGTCAATTATATATTAAAAGGATCATACACCATGATAAAATAGGATTTATCCCTGGGATGCAAGAATGGTTCTAATATGCAAATCAATAAATGTGATGTGCCATATTAATAGAATGAAAGATAAAAATCATATGATTATCTCAATAGATACAGAAAAAGTTTTTGACAAAATACAGCATCCTTTCATGGTAAAAATGCTCAACATCTGGTTATAGAAAGAATGTGCCTTAACATAAGAAAGGCAATATTTGGCAGACCCACATATAGCATCATACTTAATGGTGAGTCATTGAAAGTTTTTTTTTTTTCTAAGATCAGGAACAAGACAAGGGTACCAAGTCTCACTACTTCTATTCAACATAGAATTGAAAGTCCTAGCCAGAACAATCAGGCAAGAAAAAATATCCAAATCAGAAAGGAAAAAGTAAAAGGAAGAAGTAAAATTTGCATGTAGATAATATAAATTACATATAGAAAACCCTAAAGACTACAATCAAAAACTGTTAGAACTACTCAGTTAATTCAGGAAAGTTGTAGGTTACCAAATAAACATCAGAAATCACTTGTGTTTCTATACACTAAAAACAAAATATCAGGAAAATAAATCAATGAAATAATCATTCAAAATGGAATAAATAACAATAAAATAGGAATAAAATTAAGCAAGGAAGTGCAAGGTCTGTAGACTGAAAACTGTAAGATGTTGGTGAAATAAATTGAAGAACACACAAACAAATGGAAAAATATCAAACATTCATGTACTGGAATAAGTAATATTGTTAAAATGCCCATATTACTCCAAGCCATCTATAGATCTAATGCAAACCCTATCAAAATACCAATGGCATTTTTCACAGAAATAGAAAAACATTACTAAAATTTCTATGGAACCACAAAAGATGTCAAATAGCCAACACCACATGAAAAAGAAGAAAAATGTCAGAGGCATCACACTTCCTGATTTCAAACTAGGCTACAAAGTTATAACAATTAAAACAGTATAGTAATGGATAAAAATAAACTATTTGAAGAGATTGAGAGCCCAGAAATAAACCCTGTAATACATGGTCAACTAATATTTCACAAGAAAGCCAAGAATACTCAATGGGGAAAGGACAGTCTCTTCAATAAATGGTGTTGTGAAAGTTGGAACACCAAATGCAGAAAAATATAATTTGCCTGTTACCTTACACCACTCACAAATATGAACTCAAAATGCATTAACTACTTAAACAGAAGACCTGAAATCATAAAACACCTAGAAGAAAACATAGAGAAACAGTCTCTTTGACATGATCTTGCAAAAATTTTCTGGATATGACACCAAAAGCAAAAACAACAAAAGCAAAACTTAAGTGGGACTACATCAAACCAAATAGTTTCTGACAGCAAAAGATACATTCAACAAAACAGAATAGGCAATCTTCAGATTGGGAAAAATAATTTCAAATCATATATCTGATAATGAGTTAATATCCAAAATAGATAACAAATTCATACAAATGAATCACAACCCACCGCCAAATAATACAATTTTTAAAATGAGCAGGGGTATTAAACAGACATTTTTCAAAGAAGACATCCAAATGGACAATGGGTAGATGAAAAAGTGCTTGACAGAACTAATCATCAGGGAAATGCAAATCAAAACCACAGTGAGACAACCTTACAGTTAGAAAGGCTATCATCAAGAAGACAAGAGATAACAAGTGTTGGGGAGGATATAAAGTAAAAGAAACCCTCGTGCAATGTTGGTAGGAATGTTAATCCATTTGGTCACTATGGAAAACAGTATGGAGATTCATCAAAAAATTAAAAATAGAGCTACCATATGATTCAGCTATCCCACTTCTGAGTATATGTCCAAAGAAAATGAAAACAGCATTTCAAAATGATATCTGCACTCCTATGTTCATTGAAGAATTATTCACAATAGCCAAAAGATGAAAACAACCTAAATGCCTATCAATGGATAAATGAATAAGGAAGATGTATATGTATACAATGGAATAATATTTAGCCATGTAAAATAGAAATCCTGCCTTTTGCAACAACTTGAGCGAAACTTGAGGACATTATGCTAAGTGAAATAAGTCAGATAGAGAAAGACAAATACTGTATGATATCATTTTTTATATGGAGTCTTGAAAAGCTGAAAACATAGAAATAGAAAGTAGAATGGTGGTTACCAGAGGCTGGAAGTGGAGGAAATTGGGAGATATTGGTCAAACAGCACAAATTCCCAGGTTTAAAATGATAAATTCTGGAGATCTAATGTACAGTGTGGTGATTATAGTCAATAATACTGTTTTATACATGAAAGTTGCTGAGAGAGTAAATCTTAAATGTTCTCACCAAAAGTAGGAAACAATAATTATGTAATGTAATGGAGGTGTTAGCTAAAGCTGTGGTGTAATCCGTTTACTATATATAAGTGTATCAAATTAACATGTTGTACACTTTAAGCTTACCCAACATTATATGTCAATTATATCTCAATAAATCTGGAGGGGGGAAAATAGGGTTTAAAATTTTTATTTGGTTATTTGCTAAAAATGTATGTCCTTGTGCTTTGTCTCATCCATTAAGAAAAATAATCCTGAATGAGAAGTAAAAGTTTTGTTCAAAAATTCAAAGTTTCCTCTTAAATCAAATCAAATTGATTACCATACACCAATTTGTGGTAGCATTTTTGAGGGACTATCATAAAATAAAGAGTGTTAAAGCATACAAACTTTGCTTTTCCAACTGAAAGCTATTTCTACTAGTTGTGCTACTCAGAAACCTGTAGACTTGCTACTCTGTTTTAGGAACTTACCTAAAAGTTTTCCAATAATAAACTCCAGAGATAAGCCAAGATCTTACTTTTCAACTCATAAAAAAGTTGGGTTAGTTATGCCTCTTGCCATTCCCTTAGCACTCAGTGTTCATTCCATATTACTTTTTCCTGGTAGTAGATATTTACTCTTTATATATATATATATATATATATATATATATATATATAATCTTTATTGGAGTACACTTTCTTCACAATGTTGTGTTAGTTTCTGCTGTACAACAAACTGAATCAGCTATATGTATACATATACCCCCATATCCTCTCCCTCTTGCACCTCCCTCCCACCCTCCCTATCCCACCCCTCTAGTTCATCACAAAGCACTGAGTTGATCTCCCTCTGCTATACAGCAGCTTCCCACTAGCAATCCATTTTACATTTGGTAGTGTATATATGTCAATGCTACTCTCTCACTTTGTCCCAGCTTCCCCTTCCCCTCCATGTCCTCAAGTCCATTTTCCATGTCTGAATCTTTATTCCTGCCCTGCCACTAGGTTCATCAGTACCATTTTGTTTTAGATTCCATATATGTGTGTTAGCATATGGTATTTGTTTTTATCTTTCTGACTTAGTTCACTCTGTATGACAGTCACTAGGTCCATGCACCTCATTACAAATAACTCAATTTTGTTCCATTTTAAGGCTGAGTAATATTCAATTGTATATATGTGCCACATTTTCTTTATCCATTCATTTGTTGATGGACACTTAGGTTGCTTCCATGTCCTGGCTATTGTAAATTGTGCTGCAATGAACATTGTGGTCCATGGATCTTTTTGAATGATGGTTTTCTCAGGGTATATGCCTAGTAGTGGGATCACTGGGACAACTGTAGTTCTCTTTTTAGTTTGTTTAAGGAAACTCCATACTGTTCTCCATAGTGGTTGTATCAATTTACATTCCCACCAACAGTGCAGGAGGGTTTTCTTTTCTCCACACCCTCTCCAGGATTTATTGTTTCCAGATTTTTTGATGATGGTCATTCTGACTGGTGTGAGGTGATAGCTCACTGTGGTTTTGATTTGCATTTCTCTAATGATTAGTGATGTTGAGCATCTTTTCATGTGTCTGTTGGCAATCTGTATGTCTTCTTTGGAGAAATGTCCATTTAGGTCTTCTGCCCACTATTGGATTGGGTTGTTTGTTTTTTTGTTTTTTTTTTTTTTTGATATTGACATGCATGAGCTGTTTGTATATTTTGGAGATTAATCCTTTATCAGTTGCTTCATTTACAGATATTTTCTCCCATTCTGAGGGTTGTATTTCGTCTTGTTTATGGTTTCCTTTGCTGTGCAAAAGCTTTTAAGTTTCATTAGGTCCCATTTGTTTATTTTTGTTTTTATTTCCATTTCTCTAGGAGGTGCGTCAAGAAGGATCTTACTGTGATTTATGTCAGAGAGTGTTCTGCCTATATTTTCCTCTAAGAGTTTTATAGTTTCTGGCCTTACATTTAGGCCTTTAATCCATTTTGAGTTTATTTTTCTGTATGGTGTTAAGAAGTGTTCTAATTTCATTCTTTTACATGTAGCTGTCCAGTTTTCCTGAGACCATTTATTAAAGATGCTGTCTTTTCTCCATTGTATATTCTTGTCTCCTTTGTCAAAGATAAGGTGACCACATGTACATGGGTTTACCTCTGGGCTTTCTATCCTGTTCCATTGATCTATAGTTCTGTTTTTGTGTCAGTACCATACTGTCTTGATTACTGTAGCTTTGTAGTATAGTCTGAAGCCAGGGAACCTGATTCCTCCAGCTCCGTTTTTCTTTCTCAAAATTGTTTTTGCTATTAGGGAACTTTTTTGTTTCCATAAAAATTGTGAAATATTCTGTTCTAGTTCTGTGAAAAATGCTGTGGGTAATTTGATAGGGATTGCATTGAATCTGTAGATAGCCTTGAGTAGTATAGTTATTTTCAAAATGTTGATTCTTCCAATCCAGGAACATGATATATCTCTCCATCTGGTTGTACCACCTTTGATTTCTTTCACCAGTGTCTTATAGATTTCTGTATACAGTTCTTTTGCCTCCTTAGATAGGTTTATTCTTAGGTATTTTATTATTTTTGTTGCAATGGTATATGACAGTTTCCTTAATTTCTCTTTCTGATTTTTCATTGTTAGTATATAGAAATAGAAGAGATTTCTGTGCATTAATTTTGTATCCTGCTACTTTACAAAACTCATTGATTAGCTCTAGCAATTTTCTCATGGCATTTTCAGGATTTTCTATGTATAGTATCATGCCTTCTGTACACAGTGACAATCTTACTTCTTCTTTTCCAATTTGGATTCTTTTTATTTCTTTTTCTTCTCTGATCGCCATGGCTAAAACTTCCAAAACTATGTTGAATAGTAGTGGTGAGAGTGGGCACCCTTGTCTTGTTCTTGACCTTAGGGGAAGTTCTTTCATTTTGTCACCATTGAGAATGATGGCTGTGTGTTTGTCATATATGGCTTTTATTATGTTGAGGTAGGTTGAATCTATGCCCACTTTCTGAAGGGTTTTTATCATAAATGGGTGTTGAATTTTATCAAAGCTTTCTCTGCATCTATTGAGATGATCATATGGTTTTTATCCTTCAATTTGTTAACATGGTATATCACATTGACTGATTTGCGTATAATGAAGAACCTTTGCATTCCTGGAATAAACCCTACTTGATCATGTTGTATGATCCTTTTAATGTGCTGTTAGATTCTGTTTGCTAGTATTTTGTTGAGGATTTTTTCATATATGTTCATCAGTGATATTGGCTTGTAGTTTTCTTTTTTGTGACACCTTTATCTGATTTTGGTATCAGGGTGATGGTGGTCTCATAGAATGAGTTTGGGAGTGTTCCTCCCTCTGCTATATTTTGGAAGAGTTTGAGAAGGATAGGTGTTAGCTCTTCTCTAAATGTTTGATAGAATTTGCCTGTGAAGCCATCTGGTCCTGGGCTTTTGTTTGTTGGAAGACTTTTATTCACAGTTTCAATTTCAGTGCTTGTGATTGGTCTGTTCATATATTATATTTCTTCCTTGTGCAGTCTTGGAAGGTTGTACTTTTCTAAGAATTTGTCCATTTCTTCCAGGTTGTCCATTTTATTGACATATATCTGCTTGTAGTAGTCTCACGTGATTCTTTGTATTCCTGTGGTGTCAGAGGTTACTTCTTTTTCATTTCTAATCCTATTGATTTGAGTCTTCTCCCTTTTTATCCTGATGAGTCTGGCTAATGGTTTATCAACTTTGTTTAACTTCTGCTAACTTGGGGATTTTTTGTTCTTCTTTCTCTAATTGCTTTATGTGTAAGGTTAGGTTGTTTATTTGAGATTTTTCTGACTTCTTGAGGTAGGATTGTATTGCTATAAACTTCCCTCTTAGAACTGGTTTTGCTGCATCCCATAGGTTTTGGGTCATTGTGTTTTCATTGTCATTTGTTTCTAGGTATTTTTTTGATTTCCTCAGTGCTCTCTTGGTTGTTTAGTAGCATATTGTTTAGCCCCCATGTGACTGTATTTTTTACAGTTATTTTTTTTCCTGTAAATAATATCTAGTCTCATAGCATTTTGGTCAAGAAAGATGCTTGATATGATTTCGATTTTCTTAAATTTACTGAGGATTGATTTATGTTCCAAGATATCAGCTATCCTGGAGACTGTTCCATGTGCACTTGAGAAGAAAGTGTATTCTCTTGTTTTTGCATGGAAGGTCCAATAAATATCAATTAGGTCCATCTGGTCTAATATGTCATTTAAATCTTGTGTTTCCTTATTTATTTTCTGTTTGGATGATCTATCCACTGCTGTAAGTGGGGTGTAAAATCTGCCTACTATTATTTTGTTACTGTCGATTTCTCCTTTTGTGGCTGTTAGCATTTGCCTTGTGTATTAAGGTGCTCCTGTGTTGGGTGCATAGATATTTACAATTGTTATATCTTCTTCTTGGATTGATCCCTTGATAATTATGTAGTGTCATTCCTTGTCTCTTGTAATAGTCTTTATTTTAAAGTCTATTTTGTCTGATATGAGTATTTATCTCCAGCTTTCTTTTGATTTCCATTTGCATGGAATATCTTTCTCCATCACCTCACTTTCAGTCTGTATGTGTCCTAGGTCTGAAGTGGGTTTCTTATAGACAGCATATATATGTGTCTTATTTTTGTATCCATTCAGCCAGTCTGTGTCTTTTGGTTGGGGCATTTAATCCATTTACATTCAAGGTTATTATCGATATTTATGTTCCTGTTACCATTTTCTTAATTGTTTTGGGTTTGTTTTTGTAGGTCTTTTCCTTCTCTTGTGTGTCCTGCCTAGAGAAGTTCCTTTAACATTTGTTGTAAAACTGGTTTGGTGGTGCTGAATTCTCTTAACTTTTGCTTGTTTGTAAAGCTTTTGATTTCTTGGTGGAATCTGAATGAGATCCTTGCTGGGTAGAGTAATCTTGTTTATAGGTATTTCCCTTTCATCACTTTAAATATATTTTGCCACTCCCTTATGGCCTGTAGAGTTTCTGTTGAAAGATCAACTGTTTACCTTATGGGGATTCCCTTGTATGTTAATTTTTGCTTTTCCCTTACTGCTTTTAATATATTTTCTTTGGATTTAATTTTTGTTAGTTTGATTAATATGTGTTTCGGCCTGTTTCTCCTTCCATTTATCCTGTATGTGACTCTCTGCTCTTCCTGGACTTGATTATTTCCTTTCCCATGTTGGGGAAGTTTTCAAATACAATCACTTCAAATATTTTCTCAGACCCTTTCTTTTTTTTTTTTTTTATTCTTCTTCTGGGAAGCCTATAATTCGAATGTTGGTGCACTTAATATTGTCCCAGAGGTCTCTGATACTGTCCTCCTTTCTTTTAATTCTTTTGTCTTTATTCTGCTCTGTGGCAGTTATTTCCATCAATCTATCTTCCAGCCCACTTATCTGTTCTTCTGCCTCAGTTATTATGCTATTGATTCCTTCTAGAGTATTTTTAATTTCAGTTATTGTGTTGTTCATTACTCTTCATTACTATTTGCTTGCTCTTGAATTCTTCTAGGTTAAATGTTAACCTAGAAGAATTAAATGTTAAATGTTTCTTATATTTTCTCTATTCTATTTCTGAGATTTTGTATCATCTTTACTATCATTACTCTGAATTGTTTTTCAGGTAGTTTGTCTATTTCCTCTTCATTTATTTGGTCTTGTGGATTTTTATCTTACCCCTTTGCCTGCAAGATATTTCTCTGTCTTCTCATTTTTTCTATTTTACAGTGTATGAGGTCTCCTTTCCCCAGGCTGCAGGGTCATAGTTCCTCTTGCTTCTGTTCTCTGTCCCCTGTGATGAAGTTTATCCAGTGACTTGTGTTAACTTCCTGATGGAAGGGACTGGTCCCAGTGTTCTGGTGGATGAAGATGATTCTTCTCCCCATGATGAACAGGGCCATGTCAGGTGGTGTGTTTTGGGGTGTCTGTGAGCTTAGTATGACTTTAGATATTCTGTGGGATGTTGGGTGGATTTGTGTTTCTGTCGTGTTTGTTTTTTGGTATGAGGTTTCCAGCACTGGGAGCTTCTGACTCCAACTGGGTGGAGCCAGGTCTTGGATTTAGATAGAGGCTTCCGTGAGAGCTCTCAGTGATTAATCTTCCCTGGGGCCTGGTATTCTTTAGTGGTCTAGCATCCTGTACTCAGTGCTCCCACCTCAGGCCCAATTTCCGGTAGAGGAACCAAGCCCCCACAAGTGGCCCATCTGAGTAATAAAGGAGATTTAAAAAAAAAAAAGACCAATAAAACATCAGACAAATGGTAAAAAGTAAAATCAAACAAACAGAAACGAGGAAACACACACACACACAAAAGAAACAAAAAAAGAAACAAATAAATCAAAAAGCAAGAGAACAACAGGGCAAAGAAAAGAATCCAAGAACGAAATCAAACAATTAAAAAGAAAACTGACAAAAACGCAAAATCAAAACATAAAACTAAAGCAGAGTGAAAACTGAATAATGAAGCCAAGAAAAAAAAACAACAATAACAACAACAAAAAAAAAACTACAAAAATGATTTTTAAAAAGAAGAAAAGAAAAAGACTAAGGGGAAAGATGATAACAACAAAAAAGCAATGTAGAAATAGAAATATATTTAAAAAATAAATGAAAAATATGTCATAAAACACATAGATCCTAAAAGACTAAAAAAAACAAACAAGCACAAAAAAAAACTAAAACAGCAACCAACAAACAAAGAGAGAAAGAAAAAAAGCCAGAACCAACAGAATGAATCAAAACATAATAAAATTAATTGTAATAATTACGTTTCCCTGGGGTCTCCACTGTAGGTGTCCTTGCACTCACCATGAGCCACAGCCCACCTCCACCTCCCCAAGAGTCTCTCCTCTGTCTCTGGCCTGGTCTCTGGACCTGTTGTGGTCCAGTTGGTGCCACTCAAACTCTGATCTGGTCCAATTCCTGCATGTGCTTGCCCCCAAAGTCCACTGCTGCCAGAACTAGACCATTTTCATTTGTGGAACATTCACTCCTGCTCAGGTATTCCATGGATGCAGGGTCTACCTAGCTAATCACAGGGATTTAATCTGCAGCTTGTACAACTGATGGAAAAAATTTTGATCTTCTTCCTTAGTTGCCCCATCCCTGGGGTTCAGCCTTGCTTTTATCCCCACCCCTGCATGTGGACAACCCACAGAATTCTGGTCCTGAGGCTGCCTTGGAGCTCTTGGGCTTGCCCCAGTGAGGACAGGCCACAGAGATGGTATACCTGCTTGGACCACAGGAGGCTTGGTGGTGCCAAATGCTCAGGGAAGCTGGAAGCCATGCGCAAAAGAGATATGGCCCGAGTGAGGGCCTTTCCTGGCGCCCAGCATAAGGTGTGTGAGGGCCAGCCCTGGCCGGGCTTTTTTGTTTTTTGTCCTACAGCCAGGAGGAGGATTTTTTTATTGCTTCGCAGCTGGTGCTGGCATGTGGGGAGATAGAGGTTACAATACTCGTTCCTTCCCCTGCATGTGACTCAGCAGTAGTGCCCTACTTACATGGAAGTCCAGTCTTCCTCCTAGGCATCCCTTGCTGTGGATTTCCATCCTCCCATCCCTTCAATCCATCTCCCCACAGCCAGCAGCAGTTATTGCTCTGGGCCTGTTTTCCAATCCCCACACTCCAGCTCCCAGCCCCCTTGCACACCTGTGAACACATGTCCCAGTCCAGGACACATAGGACCATGGTACAGACTGTCTGTGTATTTCTCACTCTGTCCCATCTGCCACAGATTGGCCACTTCACCCTCTTCTGACAAATACTTCCTTTCTGCCCCAATCGATTCCCCCATTGGAGTGTGGGTTTCTCCGAATTCAGGAATCTCTCCTCTGCTTCAGCTCCCCCGCCCCACATGCAGGTCCCATCCCGCTTCCTCTCCTCCTCCTTCTCCCTTCTTTTTTCAATACTACCCAGTTATGCAGGGATTTTTATAGTCCTTTCTGGTGTCCAAGGTCTTCTGCTAGTTTTCAGCTGGTATTCTGTGAGAACTGCTACATCTATAGATGTATTCCTGATGCATCTGTGGAGAGAGATGAACTCCACATCCTCCTGCTCCTCCACCATCTTTTTTTTTTTTTTTTTTTTTTTTTTTTTTTCTTGCGTTATGCGGGCCTCTCACTGTTGTGGCCTCTCCCATTTGCGGAGCACAGGCTCCGGACGCGCAGGCTCAGCGGCCATGGCTCACGGGCCCAGCCGCTCCGCGGCATGTGGGACCTTCCCGAAACGGGGCACGAACCCGCGTCTCCTGCATCGGCAGGCGGACTCTCAAGCACTGCGCCACCAGGGAAGCCCTCCTCCACCATCTTGAATATAGCCTATAAATCTAGATATCTACTCTTTTTTTAAAAATATTTTATAACATCTTTATTGGGGTATAATTGCTTTACAATGGTGTGTTAGTTTCTGCTTTATAACAAAGTGAGTCAGTTATACATATACATATGTTCCCATATCTCTTCCCTCTTTGTCTCCCTCCCTCCCACCCTCCCTATCCCACCCCTCCAGACAGCCACAAAGAACCGAGCCGGTTTCCCTGTGCCATGCGGCTGCTTCCCACTGGCTATCTACCTTACGTTTGTTAGTATATATATGTCCATGTCTCTCTCTCGCCCTATCACACCTCACCCTTCCCCCTCCCCATATCCTCAAGTCTGTTCTCCAGTAGGTCTGTGTCTTTATTCCTCTTTTACCCCTGGGTTCTTCATAACTTTTTTTTTCTTAAATTCCATATATATGTGTTAGCATATGGCTATTTGTCCTTCTCTTTCTGACTTACTTCACTCCGTATGACAGACTCTAGATCTATCCACCTCATTACAAATAGCTCAATTTCGTTTCTTTTTATGGCTGAGTAATATTCCATTGTATATATGTGCCACATCTTCTTTATCCATTCATCCGACGGCGGGCACTTAGGTTGTTTCCATCTCCGGGCTATTGTAAATAGAGCTGCAATGAACATTTTGGTACATGACTCTTTCTGAATTCTGGTTTCCTCAGGGTATATACCTAGTAGTGGGATTGCTGGGTCATATGGTAGTTCTATTTGTAGTTTTTTAAGGAACCTCCATACTGTTCTCCATAGTGGCTGAACCAATTCACATTCCCACCAGCAGTGCAAGAGTGTTCCCTTTTCTCCACACCCTCTCCAGCATTTATTGTTTCTAGATTTTTTGATGATGGCCATTCTGACTGGTGTGAGATGATATCTCATTGTAGTTTTGATTTGCATTTCTCTAATGATTAATGATGTTGAGCATTCTTTCATGTGTTTGTTGGCAGTCTGTATATCTTCTTTGGAGAAATGTCTATTTAGGTCTTCTGCCCATTTTTGGATTGGGTTGTTTATTTTTTTGTTATTGAGCTGCATGAGCTGCCTGTAAATTTTAGAGATTAATCCTTTGTCAGTTGATTCATTTGCAAATATTTTCTCCCATTCTGAGGGCTGTCTTTTGGTCTTGTTTATGGTTTCCTTTGCTGTGCAAAAGCTTTGAAGTTTCATTAGGTCCCATTTGTTTATTTTTGTTTTTATCTCCATTACTCTAGGAGATGGGTCAAGAAGGATCTTGCTGTGATTTATGTCATAGAGTGTTCTGCCTATGTTTTCCTCTAAGAGTTTGATAGTTTCTGGCCTTACATTTAGGTCTTTAATCCATTTTGAGCTTATTTTTGTGTATGGTGTTAGGGAGTGATCTAATCTCATACTTTTACATGTACCTATCCAATTTTCCCAGCACCACTTATTGAAGAGGCTGTCCTTTCTCCACTGTATATTCCTGCCACCTTTATCAAAGATAAGGTGACCATATGTGCATGGGTTTATCTCTGGGCTTTCTATCCTATTCCATTGATCTATCTTTCTGTTTTTGTGCCAGTACCATACTGTCTTGATTACTGTAGCTTTGTAGTATAGTCTGAAGTCAGGCAGCCTGATTCCTCCAGCTCCATTTTTTGTTCTCAAGATTGCTTTGGCTATTCGGGGTCTTTTGTGTTTCCATACAAATTGTGAAATTTTTTGTTCTAGTTCTGTGAAAAATGCCAGTGGTAGTTTGATAGGGATTGCATTGAATCTATAGATTGCTTTGGGAAGTAGAGTCATTTTCACAATGTTGATTCTTCCAATCCAAGAACATGGTATATCTCTCCATCTGTTTGTATCATCTTTAATTTCTTTCATCAGTGTCTTATAATTTTCTGCATACAGGTCTTTTGTCTCCTTAGGTAGGTTTATTCCTAGATATTTTATTCTTTTTGTTGCAATGGTAAATGGGAGTGTTTTCTTGATTTCACTTTCAGATTTTTCATCATTAGTATATAGGAATGCCAGAGATTTCTGTGCATTAATTTTGTATCCTGCTACTTTACCAAATTCATTGATTAGCTCTAGTAGTTTTCTGGTAGCATCTTTAGGATTCTCTATGTATAGTATCATGTCATCTGCAAACAGTGACAGCTTTACTTCTTCTTTTCCGATTTGGATTCCTTTTATTTCCTTTTCTTCTCTGATTGCTGTGGCTAAAACTTCCAAAACTATGTTGAATAAGAGTGGTGAGAGTGGGCAACCTTGTCTTGTTCCTGACCTTAGTGGAAATGCTTTCAGTTTTTCGCCATTGAGGATGATGTTGGCTGTGGGCTTGTCATATACGGCCTTTATTATATTGAGGAAAGTTCCCTCTACACCTACTTTCTGCAGGGTTTTTATCATAAATGGGTGTTGAATTTTGTCAAAAGCTTTCTCTGCATCTATTGAGATGATCATATGGTTTTTCTCCTTCAATTTGTTAATATGGTTAATCACATTGATAGATTTGCGTATATTGAAGAATCCTTGCATTCCTGGAATAAACCCCACTTGATCATGGTGTATGATCCTTTTAATGTGCTGTTGGATTCTGTTTGCTAGTATTTTGTTGAGGATTTTTGCATCTATGTTCATCAGTGATATTGGCCTGTAGTTTTCTTTCTTTGTGACATCCTTGTCTGGTTTTGGTATCAAGGTGATGGTGGCCTCGTAGAATGAGTTTGGGAGTGTTCCTCCCTCTGCTATATTTTGGAAGAGTTTGAGAAGAATAGGTGTTAGCTCTTCTCTAAATGTTTGATAGAATTCGCCTGTGAAGCCATCTGGTCCTGGGCTTTTGTTTGTTGGAAGATTTTTAATCACAGTTTCAATTTCAGTGTTTGTGATTGGTCTGTTCATATTTTCTATTTCTTCCTGATTCAGTCTTGGCAGTTTGTGCATTTCTAAGAATTTGTCCATTTCTTCCAGATTGTCCATTTTATTGGCATAGAGTTGCTTGTAGTAATCCCTCATGATTTTTTGTATTTCTGCAGTGTCAGTTGTTACTTCTCCTTTTTCATTTCTGATTCTATTGATTTGAGTCTTCTCCCTTATTTTCTTGATGAGTCTGGCTAATGGTTTATCAATTTTGTTAATCTTCTCAAAGAACCAGCTTTTAGTTTTATTGATCTTTGCTATTGTTTCCTTCATTTCTTTTTCATTTATTTCTGATCTGATTTTTATGATTTCTTTCCTTCTGCTAACTCTGGGGTTTTTTTGTTCTTCTTTCTCTAATTGCTTGAGGTGCAAGGTTAGGTTGTTTATTCGAGATGTTTCCTGCTTCTTAAGGTGGGCTTGTATTGCTATAAACTTCCCTCTTAGAACTGCTTTTGCTGCATCCCATAGGTTTTGGGTCGTTGTATCTCCATTGTCATTTGTTTCTAGGTATTTTTTAATTTCCTCTTTGATTTCTTCAGTGATCACTTCGTTACTAAGTAGTGTATTGTTTAGCCTCCATGTGTTTGTATTTTTTACTGCTCTTTTCCTATAATTGATATCTAATCTCATGGCGTTGTGGTCGGAAAAGATACTTGATATAATTTCAATTTTCTTAAATTTACCAAGGCTTGATTTGTGACCCAAGATATGATCTATCCTGGAGAATGTTCCATGAGCACTTGAGAAAAATGTGTATTCTGTTGTTTTTGGATGGAGTGTCCTATAAATATCAATTAAGTCCATCCTGTTTAATGTATCATTTAAAGCTTGTGTTTCCTTATTTATTTTCATTTTGGATGATCTGTCCATTGGTGAAAGTGGGGTGTTGAAGTCCCCTACTATGAATGTGTTACTGTCGATTTCCCCTTTTATGGCTGCTAGTTTTTGCCTTATGTATTGAGGTGCTCCTATGTTGGGTGCATAAATATTTACAATTGTTATATCTTCTTCTTGGATCGATCCCTTAATCATTATGTAGTGTCCTTCTTTGTCTCTTCTGATAGTCCTTATTTTAAAGTCTATTTTGTCTGATATGAGAATTGCTACTCCAGCTTTCTTTTGGTTTCCATTTGCATGGAATATCTTTTTCCATCCCCTTACTTTCAGTCTGTATGTGTCTCTAGGTCTGAAGTGGGTCTCTTGTAGACAGCATATATATGGGTCTTGTTTTTGTATCCATTCAGCCAATCTGTGTCTTTTGGTGGGAGCATTTAGTCCATTTACATTTAAGGTAATTATCGATATGTATGTTCCTATTCCCATTTTCTAAATTGTTTTGGGTTCGTTATTATAGGACTTTTCCTTCTCTTGTGTTTTTGTCTAGAGAAGTTCCTTTAGCATTTGTTGTAAAGCTGGTTTGGTGGTGCTGAACTCTCTCAGCTTTTGCTTGTCTGTAAAGGTTTTAATTTCTCCATCAAATCTGAATGAGATCCTTGCTGGGTAGAGTAATCTTGGTTGCAGGTTTTTCTCCTTCATCACTTTCAGTATGTCCTGCCACTCCCTTCTGGCTTGTAGAGTTTCTGCTGAGAGATCAGCTGTTAACCTTATGGGGATTCCCTTGTGTGTTATTTGTTGTTTTTCCCTTGCTGCTTTTAATATGCTTTCTTTGTATTTAGTTTTTGACAGTTTGATTAATATGTGTCTTGGCGTATTTCTCCTTGAATTTATCCTGTATGGGACTCTCTGTGCTTCCTGGACTTGATTAACGATTTCCTTTCCCATATTAGGGAAGTTTTCAACTATAATCTCTTCAAATATTTTCTCAGTCCCTTTCTTTTTCTCTTCTTCTTCTGGAACCCCTATAATTCGAATGTTGGTGCGTTTAATGTTGTCCCAGAGGTCTCTGAGACTGTCCTCAGTTCTTTTCATTCTTTTTTCTTTATTCTGCTCTGCAGTAGTTATTTCCACTATTTTATCTTCCAGGTCACTTATCCGTTCTTCTGCCTCATTTATTCTGCTATTGATCCCATCTAGAGTATTTTTCATTTCATTTATTGTGTTGTTCATCATTGTCTGTTTCATCTTTATTTCTTCTAGGTCCTTGTTAACTGCTTCTTGCATTTTGTCCATTCTATTTCCAAGATTTTGGATCATCTTTACTATCATTATTCTGAACTCTTTTTCAGGTAGACTGCCTATTTCCTCTTCATTTGTTAGGTCTGGTGGGTTTTTATCCTGCTCCTTCATCTGCTGTGTGTTTTTCTGTCTTCTCATTTTGCTTATCTTACTGTGATTGGGTTCACCTTTTTGCAGGCTGCAAGTTCGTAGCTCCCGTTGTTTTTGATGTCTGTCTCCAGTGGCTAAGGTTGGTTCAGTGCGTTGTGTAGGCTTCCTGGTGGAGGGGACTAGTGGCTGTGTTGTGGTGTATGAGGCTAGATCTTGTCTCTCTAGTGGGCAGGTCCACGTCTGGTGGTGTGTTTTGGGGTGTCTGTGGACTTATTATGATTTTAGGCAGCCTCTCTGCTAGTGGGTGGGGTTGTGTTCCTGTTTTGCTATATGGTTGGCATAGGTTGTCCAGCACTGTAGCTTGCTGGTCGTTGAGCGAAGCTGGGTGCTGGTGTTGAGATGGAGATCTCTGGGAGATTTTCGCCGTTTGATATTATGTGGGGCTGGGAGGTCTCTTCTTGACGAGTGTTCTGAAGTTGGCTCTCCCACCTCAGAGGCAGAGTCCTGACTCCTGGCTGGAGCAGCAAGAGCCTTTCATCCACTCGGCTCAGAATAAAAGGGAGAGAAAGTAGAGAGAATTAGTATAAGTAGGAGGAAATAGGAAAGAAAGAAAGAAAGAAAGAAAGAGAGGAGGGAAGGAAGGAAGGAGGGAAGGAAGAAAGAAAGAAAGAAGAAAAGAAAGGAAGAAGGCAAGAAGGAAAGAAAGGAGGGAGGGAGGGAGGAGGGAAGGAAGGAAGGAATGAGGGAAGGAAGGAAAAAATACAGAAAGAAAGAAGATACAGTAAAATAAAATAAAGTATAATAAAGTTATTGAATTAAAAAAATAATTATTTAGAGGAAAAAAAAAAGGGAAGGATAGAACCTTAGGACAAATGGTGGAAGCAAAGTTATAGAGACAAAATCTTACATAGAAGCATACACATATACCCTCACAAAAAGAGGTAAAGTGGAAAAAATCATAAAACTTGCTCTCCAAGTCCACCTCCTCAATTTGGGACGATTCGTTGTCTCAAAAAGGGAAGGAAGGAAGGAAAGATAGAAAGAAGGTAAAGTATAACAGAGTTCTTTAAATTAAAATTAATTATTAAGAAAAAAATTAAAAAAAAAAATGGTCGGATAGAACGCTGGGACAAATGGTGGAAGCAAACCTATACAGACAAGATCTCACACAGAAGCATACACATACACATTCACAAAAAGAGGAAAAGGGGAAAAAATCATAGATCTTGCTCTAGAAGTCCGCCTCCTCAATTTGGGATGATTCGCTGTCTATTCATGTATTCCACAGAGGCAGGGTACATCAAATTGATTGTGTAGCTTTAATCCGCTGTTTCTGAGGCTGCTGGGAGAGATTTCCCTTTTTCTTCTTTGTTCTCACAGCTCACAGGGGCTCAGCTTTCGACTTGGCCCTGCCTCTGCGTGTAGGTCGCTGGAGGGCGTCTGCTTTTTGCTCAGACAGGACGGCGTTAAAGGAGCCGCTGACTCGGGGGCTCTGGCGCTCTCAGGCCGGGGGCAGGGAGGGGCACGGAGTGCGGAGCGGTCCTGCGGCGGCAGAAGTCGGCGTGACGTTGCCCCAGCCTGAGGCCCGCCGTGTGTTCTCCCTGAGAAATTGTCCCTGGATCCCGGGAACCTGGCAGTGGCGGGCTGCACAGGCTCCCCGGAAGAGGGGTGGGGGCAGTGACCTGTGCT
>NW_006773125.1:58754-79755 GCF_000442215.2 Lipotes vexillifer | reverse complement strand
CGTGCGTTCTCCCTGGGAAGTTGTCCCTGGATCCCGGGAACCTGGCAGTGGCGGGCTGCACAGGCTCCCCGGAAGAGGGGTGTGGACAGTGACCTGTGCTCGCACACAGGCCCCTTGGTGGAGGCAGCAGCAGCCCCAGCGTCTCCCGCCCGTCTCTGGGATCCAAGCCCTCAGCCACGGCTCGCGCCCGTCATTGGGGTCCGAGCTTTTAGCTGCGGCTCGCGCCCGTCTCTGGGGTCTGTGCTTTTACCCGCGGCTCGCGCCCGTCTCTGGGGTCTGTGCTTTTACCCGCGGCTCGCGCCCGTCTCTGGCGCCAGCCCCAGTCCTCTCCCTGAGCTCCGACCGAAACCGAAACCGAGCCTCAGCTCGCAGCCCCGCCCGCCCCGGCGGGCGAGCACACAAGCCTCTCGGGCTGGTGAGTGCCGGTCGGCACCGATCCTCTGTGCGGGAATCTCTCCGCTTTGCCCTCCGCACCCCTGTTGCTGTGCTGTCCTCCGCGGCTCCGAAGCTCCCCACTCCGCCTCCCGCAATCTCTGCCCGCGAAGGGGCTTCCTAGTGTGTGGAGACCTTTCCTCCTTCACAGCTCCCTCCCACTGGTGCAGGTGCCGTCCCTATTCTATTGTCTCTGTTTTTAATTAATTTTTTCTTTTGCCCTACCCAGATACGTGGGGAGTTTCTTGCCTTTTGGGAGGTCTGAGGTCTTCTGCCAGCATTCAGTAGGTGTTCTGTAGGAGTTGTTCCACATGTAGATGTATTTCTGGTGTATTTGTGGGGAGGAAGGTGATCTCCGCGTCTTACTCCTCCGCCATCTTTCCACCGCCCCTAGATATCTACTCTTAAGTGTCAATTTTCTCCACCTAATAAATTCTTTAAAGAAAATGGTTATCTTTTGTTTGCCATGGTATACCCAGAATCATGTATATGTGAGTCACCAATAGTTATTTAATGGATGGATAAATGGATGAATGAATGAATGAATGGATTAATATATAGATTAATGTATAGATGTCTACAAAGGAAGAGTATCTTTTTTCCGTTCTGATCATGAATGCAGAAACACAGTTCTTTTGTTTACATTTCTTTCACTTGAGAGTGTAAGCCTAAAAAAAAGTCCTATAACTCAAGGGAAAATTTCTTTCAAAATTATTAGTAAGAAGCAAAACTGCTGGTTCCAAGAGTGCCTGGAATAAAACTGTTCACAACTCAAAGGAAACAATGTGCAAATCATATAGTTGATGGGAGAACCAAAGAAATAACAATAATAATAAAAAAATAGATAACAACAACCACCAACTGAATTTGACTAGTTGACTAAAACAGACAGAATCAAACTATTTAAATAAACATTTTCATTTGAATCAAGCAGTTGGTACTGGGTAGCAATTAAAATCAAGTGGGTTTTTGTGTGTTGTCATGCTTCTCAACCAGGGTTGATTTTGCTTCTCCATTCCTTGAAGGAACCATTGGCAATATCTGGAGACATTTTTTTTTTTTTTTGGTGGTACGTGGGCCTCTCACTGTTGTGGCCTCTCCCGTTGTGGAGCACAGGCTCCAGACGCGCAGGCTCAGCAGCCATGGCTCACGGGCCCAGCCACTCCACGGCATGTGGGATCTTCCCGGACCGGGGCACGAACCTGTCTGTGTCCCCTGCATCGGCAGGCGGACTCTCAATGACTGCGCCACCAGGGAAGCCCCTGACTTTAAAATTTAAAGTATTTGTAGATATTCCCCAAGATGGTTAGGGGAAAAAAAAAATTCTCATTTGAAGTATTATTTTTGTTAACATAATTTAGTTTTTTTTGTTGTTGTTCTATCAAAGAAGAGGATATGTGGAAAATATATACAATATTTGAAGAAAGTTCCCTTGAGAAACTAAATTAAAAGACATTTTTTAACTGAATTTTAAAATAGCATTATTAAACAAAACTGTAATCAAACAAAAAGTAGTAGAAAAGGTTGTCCGCAGAGTACATCACTAAGACTCATTGGAGAAAAAAAAAAAAAAAAAAAACATCTAAAAGGCTCAACAAGAACATGGTAAATTGCAAAACCACACCAGAGGTAAAAACAAGTGGGTTGCAACAGTTAACTTTAGTAGCTAAAAAGACTTTACATATCCAATGCCTGGGAGATAGAGTTTTGCAACTTCTTTAGGTTGATAATATTGCTTTTATGATACCATGATACCTACTTGTATTGAATCCATATATATATATATATAATTCTTAAATCTATCAATCAAATTTAAAAGTCTGGCCAAAAATCCCACAGGCTCAATGTTAAGTTTCCCCACATTTGTCAAACCTGCTTATATTGAATTTCCACTTACATCAACCTATTAGTTTCCCCAGCAATGCTGTGTTTTTATAGGGCTTTGTACCACTTACTGGTGCCACAGAGAAGAGGCAGAACAACAGAGTGGACACTACCAATGTGCTTTCCTACAAATATTGAATTACTTTGTTTTATTGAACTCTCTGTTATCTGAAAAGTAGATATACAATAAGCTTATTTCACTTTCTATAGAATTAGAACAAAGTTGACTGAAATTGTTAAGATACTAAAGCTTGATGAAATATTTAACTGCTTCTTCATATCTTATCCTAATTTTGAAGATTATTATTTTAAAAAATTCCTACAAGTATTTTGGTATAATTTTCCTCTTGTAGAAAAAGTCGGTGGATAAATTTAGCTTCCTTCTAGATTGTAAAATGTGGTTTGATTTTAATATATGGAGCAGAAATTGCAGAGAGTCTATTTTGGGCTTATGTTTGGCACTCGTGCCTGTAGAGTTGCTGTAAAAGACAGGATCTTGTAAAAGTGTGGATCTCGATATCATAATATTTTTTTGTTGTTGTTCAACCATTCTAGGTTAGGCACACAAATTTACTTTTATTACACTTAAAGTAGAAAAGTTCTTGCTGTTGTTGTATTTTGCCTGATTTTAGGAAAACTTTTTTAAAAGTTTCCTAAGTGATACCATGTAGCTTTCATATTCAGGAGAGACATTTGCATTTGGCTTGCGTTTTTTAGCATTTGAACTTTTGCTTAATTTTCATAAAAATTGCCATCGAAAGTCTGTTTTAAGGATAAATCATACTAAAGAATAATGCATTAAAGAATTATCTCTTTTAAGTAAACAAGTTAAGAAATGAACAATGAAGTTTATTCCAAATGCTGAGTGTCTGATGAAAGATGAAGAATAAAACAATTTAAGGGCAAAAAGAGCTCCTGTTTATAGCCAGCATTTTGCAAACTATGTTTTATGAGGTGTTAGTATTTTGTGGGAAGAAGGCTTCTGAATTGTTTACAAACTAAAGTGGAAATTTATGATTTTGCATTAGAAAAATAAAAGTTTGAGAAATATCTATAATTATTGAAATTAATGGTTCCACTGAACATAATTCATTTTTAATGTGCTGTAGAGATTGATGTTTTCAAGAGATTACTTAGCCCATCGCCCTAAAAACTCATCAATAGAGACTGGTCTAAAAGAAGTTTCGCTAGAGCTATACAAAGTGTAAAATTCTTTACATACATCATTGTATGTAAAGAATTTGACAAATCAGAAATTCTTGGTTTGAATCCTGCCTCTATCTCTTGGGCAAAATTCTTAATCTTAATTTACCTAAAATTTAAAAAATAATGGGTATTAGAATTACCTGCACCATACACTTGTACTGTGGAAAAATTATGCAAGTAAATGACATAGAATACTGTGTGGAAATTGGTAAAAAAATCAATAAACACACAACATCATTGTGTGTGTGTGTGTGTGTGTGTGTGTGTGTGTGTGTGTATACAACTCTCACTTATACACAGTGTTCTCTTACATAATTCAAAGAGCCAACTCCACTCTTACCCCATGGTTAACTCTCTACACAATTTATTCCATTAATTTATTCTTTCAACAAACAATTTGGGCAACTTTTATGTGCAAGAGACACACATATAAAAACATATTACAATATTGTATGATAAGTTCCAGAACATAGACAACTAATTAACTCTGCCTGATACAGTAGAAAGAAGACTCAGAGAGGAGGCAGAGGTGACTTTTGAACAGTCTCTGGAAGAACAAGTAATTTCCATGCTAGAGGAGAGGAAAAGAAAGTGTCCTGGGCAAATGGGGAGCACCATGTGCAAGGAAAGGATGTGAAAAGTCAAGTGTTTAAGTTTTAGCACACTTTTTAAAACTGACATTATTTTCAAGAAAGAGTTACCTATGTAAAATGTATACCCTCCTGGTTCTTTCCAGGGTATAAATCCTAAATTAAAGAAGATGTACTAGAGATTGGCTATAAGCATACTGACTTATTTGTCATGAAATATACATTTTAAAATAGCATAAAATGGGTGACATTTTTTAATTTTGTATTTGAGGTATAACTTATACAAGCCATACTAATATTAAGTATTCAGCTTCACGATTTTTTTTACCTGTATAATCATGTAGCCACCAACTAGATCATGTATGCAAATTTTTAACATGCCTTTCCCTCTTACTCCCTCTCCCATTCACTACCTACCTACCCAGTGTAATCATTAGTCTGACTTCTATAAATCAGCTTTGGCTGTTTATGAAGTCCATTTAAATACAATCACACAGCATGTATACTGTGTCTGGCTTCTCTCATCAAAATTATATTTTGAGATTTGTCTTTGTTGTTGCATGTATCAGCATTTTTTTCATTTAATTTGTGTTATATTTCATTTTGGGAATATACCACAATATATTTATTCTATTTCATCCTGGTGCACATTTAGGTTGTTTCCAGTTTGAGGCTATTAGGTATAAAACTACTATGAATATCTTTAAAATGGATGTCAGCATACATTTCTGTTGGGCATATACCCCAAAATGAAATCCTGGGTCATGTTTAGCTCCAGTAGGTGTTAGACAGCATTATTTTTGAACTTAAAATTTGCCTTTATATTTTCACACTGTAGGGTATTATAAAAAAAAAACTAATGCTGTTAGTGCTGTTATTAGTATGCTAGGGCTGCCATAACAAAGTACCTGACTGGGGTGACTTAGACAACAGAAATTTATTTTCTCACAGTTTTGGAGGCTGGAATTCCAAGATCAAGGTGTTGGTAGGTTGGGTTTCTTCTCAGGCCTCTCTTCATGGATTGCAGATGGCTGCCTTCTCTCTGTGTCTTCACTTTTCCTTATCTGCATGCTCCTGGTGTCTCTCTGTGTGTCCTAATCTCCTCTTATTATAAGGAGACCAGTCATATTGAACTGGAAACCACCCTAATGGCCTCATTATAACTTAATTACCCTTTTAAAGGTTCTGCTTACAAATACAGACACATTCTAAGATACCTGGGGAGGAGACACAATTCAGTCCATAACAGTAGCATAGTCAGACATTCTAATTGCCAGATATTTTTTTAACCTCTAAAAAAATCCCTTGTTTCCTGAAGGAATAAGTCCATGAATATTAATACTTAGAACTAAATACATGTGATACTTCTCTAAATATTTTCAGAGAATAATTCAAATACTGTGTGTATTTGTTAAAGTATTGAACTCACTTTCTATGTACAGACAAACAAATTAGAATTTCTTCAGACATATTCATCTGTAAAAAGGAACTGCTTTCAATTATAAAGAACTTTTATTGGGCATCAAATGATTATATACATGCCACTGTATCAAAGTATAGGTATTATTTTCTAAAAATAGAGTTTAAAAAAAGTATTATTCTCTGATTTCATATTAGCTTAGAAAAAATACTCTTCAAAAGAAAAATAATGGAGAGTTTAAATAACCTTGTATATGGTGTACATATAGTATTTCTTTTTAATTCTTCTCAATACTCAGTAATAGACATATTATATCATCTCAACTTTAAAGATGTGAGAACTAGGGACCAGACTGGCCTCGTGTTCTAAGCTTGGGTGGCAACATATTTGCCTTTAAGTTAAGGAGTCTTTTTATAATATCTAAGTTTTAATTCTAATATATGTTTCCAAAAGATAGTGCCCCCGGTTAATAACCAGTAGGCCATATACTCATCATTCATTCATCACCACTGTCCATCCAAGCATAAAATAGGTATTCACTTGCTTGTGCCACAGACTGTACTGGGTTGTGAGGATAGGGGAATGAGTAAGATAGAAAAGGTCTCTTTCTTTATAGAACTTACAGTCCAGCATGAAGTTAGATCATTTTAGAGAGTCAAATAATATATTCAATAAACATGTATTGCTACCAAGTCACTGTATTATCTTCTTTTAATTAAACTTAAATTATACCTGGCTCCTAATCTATTGGTGGAAACATTTTCTCTGAGGATTTATCCAAATTCTGGAGAACGCTTGGTGCACCAGCCTAGACATGGTGGTCAACGTCATCAATGTGATGGTGGAGGTGGTGATAAAAGCATTTTCATAATCCATCCATCCATGCCTGCCATTTACTGCAACATCCTCAGTAGTTTTCCTCCCAGCTCCATTCTATGCATGTTTCTACTGTATTTTGTTTCTACCTGTTTCAGTTACAATAGCACTCTAAGGAATATCTGTGCTGCTTTTAGGTATAGAAACCTATCTGTACAATTCTAGGGTTGTAAAAGAGATCTGACGTTTCAGGGTGAAATGCCTGGAAACAGCATTAAGACATTTTTTCCTGCTTTTTCAACATGATGTAGGGTGAGGGACTTTAGGATTTGGCCAATTTCTTGACTTTACCTAGAGACATAGTCCAAGTTTTCTGAGCTTCTAAATTTCCACAACTCTTAAATTTCTCAAACTTTTGGGCTTTTGCTATTGACTACTCTCCTTACCTACACTGACTCTGGACCCAAAAAGGTATAAGTGCTCTTGTTCTCTCTCTGGTTCCTCTTCCTTTCTTCAGTTGGGAAGAGCTTTCTATAGTCATGGGCAATTGAATGGGATGTAGTGACACTTGCTTTAACTTAATATATACTTTCTAGGTGGAAAACTCTCTTTGCCAATATATTAAAATGCCACACCACAAGAAAACTAATCGCAAAACTTTAATTGCATTGTAGAACAGACTGACCAGGGCAGGAGGCTTCAGAGAGTGTCCAGGAAGATTCAGAGAAATGGAATTTAGAACAGCGGTCTAAAGGGTAAGTAGGAATTGATGGGGTAGAAGGGTTACATGTTTATAAGACTGTCCTATAGTAGGGAGGAAGTTGGTGACTTTGAGAGACAAAGCATTTCTGGAGGGCAAAAAGCAGTGAGAAAAGTTATTAGAGATGAGGCTGTTGAGGAAGGCAAGGGCAATATTGTGCAGACGCTAATAGGCATGTTATGACCAAACAGGCACATTTGGTCTTTGCCCTAAAAGTCATTGAAAATTGTTAATGGTTTTAATTGGGGAAGGAATCTAATCAGATGTGTTTTCTAAATGATCCTCAAATGAGAATGAGTTAAAGGGATCCAAGGAAGATGCTGAGAGGCCAGAGACTTTATAAAATTAGTTCCTTTCCAACAACAACAAAAACAATAATAATTATCCTGTGGATAGATGAGAGCTCGGTGCTTCGCAGGTGTCAAACATTAGGTATCTTTACCTATTATCCCACTGAATCTTCACAAAACAATGAGCCTGATTTTAAAGGTGAGAAAAATGAGAGAGATTAAAGAATTGAAACTCAGGCATTCTGCCGCCAGACCGCATATTCTCTGCAAGGGCACTGCTTATTTTCAGGTCAAAGAAAACTCATTCCAAAAAATACCTTTATCTCCTCACACTCTTGTAATCAATAGCAGGCATGTGCAAGATGGTTATAAAGAATTAAAAATAGAAGCTATAGAAAACAGATTTTCTTCAGGTAACCTTTAAAACATCTAGAAAATAAACCTAATTAGATCTGATAGAGGATTAACTTGTAACTTGGCAAGCTTTACTTTCAGCTGCCTTATCAATTTAAAAAGACAATTTTATATCAATATTAGTAATGATATATGTTTGTAATATAGAATATTGTCTCATATTTAATTCAAATTACTAAATTTAAGGATTTTGCATATTTATCAATTTCATTAATTTATGTTTTGAGACTCCTACTAGATACAATATTAAGAAATAATCATATTCCATGTTGTGTTGAATATTTACCTCTCTGAAAATGAAAACATTTACTTTGCACAAAATCACTTTATATCACTATCTTATCCATTGTTTCCAATCTCATTCAGTACAGGTTAAAGGTGCAGTTTCCTTCCAAGTGAAAATAGAATGCTAGAGGAAATCTAACATTTTTGTGAGTAAAATGATTCTTCATCATAAATGCCTCATATCATAAAATATTTAGAAGTACCAGAATATACCATTTTAACTACAATCCATAAATACAGGATGTGGAATCTCAGAGGTGTTCTTGTTTAATATCAACAATGGAAAAGTGAACCACAACATCTGCTGTTTGTGAATTTTCTCCCCATGATGTCTATTTCAGTTTTTCAAACTGGGTTATGTAGGGGCTGGGATTTTTATTTTAAGATGTAGATTCTTTCCTCCCTTTTTATTTTGGGCTGTGTGGTTTTATGAATTTATATTTGATTACTAGAAACTAGTGGAAGGAAAATGCTAACAGCTACATTGAGAGAAGTTGATAAGAGTTTAGGAAAATCCTTTTCTAAGAGCCAAGTATTTTCCAAGTGATTTAATAGTTCTATCAGCAATCGAACTCTATAGCATAGTGATTCAATTTCTGGAAGTGTTCCTAATTCAATTTTCACACACCCACAAAACCTTCAGATCTTCTCTTTAAAAAGATGTAAAATTATGCAGAAAAAAATAGGATAACACACACACAACTAAGAAATGAAAACAGGGCTTCCCTGGTGGCGCTGTGGTTGAGAGCCCTCCTGCCGCTGCAGGGGACGCGGGTTCGTGCCCCGTCCGTGAAGATACCACATGCCGCGGAGCGGCGGGGCCCCTGAGCCATGGCCACTGAGCCTGCGCGTCCGGAGCCTGTGCTCCGCAATGGGAGAGGCCACAATGGTGAGAGGCCTGTGTACCGCAGGAAAAAAAAAGAAAGAAAACATTCTGTCATAGTTGCATCTGATTATTTTATATTTTGATGATATATCATACAAATAATATTGTAATCCTCCATGTTCCCCCTCTCCTGCCCCAGAAACAGTAATTATGATTAAATTTGAGGTTAATCATGCTTTTATATTTTAGAACATATATTTATCACAACATAGATCTATGTATGTGTATTTATGATTTTGATTGACATATAATTATTTCATAACTGTATAAAATAGGCTGCATTTTGCTTTGTTCACTCAGTATTAGGTCTGTGAGTCCAACCAAAGTTGATATATATATATATATATATATATATATGGTTCTAGTTTATTCATTTTGATAGCTGTATAATATTTCATTGCTCAGATATTCTCCCATTTCTCTTCTGATAGATGTTGACTTGAAAAGTTCCAGTAAAATCTTTGTTTATGTCTTTTGGGGGATATATAATAAATATTCTTTATAATATTTCCTTATGATGTACCCATAAATGTGAATTTTAAGTCATAAGGCATACATATTTTCAAAAACAATACATAATAATAAATCGTTCTGCAGGGTAGTTGTGGCAGTTCTACCAGCTCTCTTCTTTATTTGTCAACATCTTGCTAATTTTTTCTTGATATTGCATTGTCCAGTTTTGTCTGTTAAGCTTTCTTTATATAGATGAATCTGAAAAATATAAAAATAAGAAAGTAATAAAGACTATGTTTAACTTTGTAACAAGGAATTATATATTTATCTTTGTCTAGACTCACTGTAACTGTTTTAATGCAATCAGTGTGCTAGTGGCTCCTAAATTTATACCTAGGCTTCCACATTAACTCCAGACTTACGTAAACAATACTCTCAACCTGAATGTTCCCCAGACCCACTACTGTTACAGTCTTCTTCATCACAGCCAGTGAGAACCCTAACCTTCCGACTTTGTCTCTTGCCATTATTAACTGTTCTTTTTCTCTTATATTCTACATGAAATTGTTTAACAATCCCTGTTGGCTCTACTTTCAAAATACTGTAGATTTAATATTCAACCACTTTTTATTATCTTCACCATCACTACTGTCACAATCCACTATTAAAAATACATCTCTTCCCTGATTGTTGTGATAGACTTCTTCTAAACTGTCTTGCTGCCTCTCTCTTTGCCGACTTACAGTGCATTCTCAAAATTGTTGTGGTCTGTTAACACATAATTCACATTATGTCATTCATGCTCTCAAAGTCCTCCAACTACTCTAATTAAAATCCAGTCTTTGCATGGCAAGAGCCTACCTCTCTTGATTCTATTACCTTTCAGACCTCTTCTGCTACATATTCCCCTCCCTTACTTCAGCCACATTGCCATGTTCACTGTTTGTAAAATACAACAGTCCCATATGTGTACCTTGGGCTAGGACACACTTCTTCCACACACATACAATGTCTACTCCCATGTGAAGCTTAGGTCTTTATTCAAAAGCCACTTCAGAGGTGCTTTTCACCCTCTATATCAAAATTTTCAACAACTTTTCTATGCAACACACCCAAAATATTATATTTCCCTTCCCTGCAATATTTTTTTTTCTCCTTAACACTTATCAATAGCTAATATGCAATATATTTTATTGGTTCCTAAGCCCTTAGCAAAGCACCAGGCACATTTAGTAAATATTTCTTAATTTCATGGAAAATATATCTAGTAAGTGTTAGTTTTACCGTAAGTTATACATCATACCACATTACCTTTAAAATATATAAATTAAACATAATTTACCATTTAAAAATGTTGAAATACTTTGTAAATGAGTTTCTGAAGTGATATCTTTACAAAATCTTGAAACATGATTTTTAACACAGTTGACATTTATTTAATAAGTATCATATTGGGTCTTTTTGTTACTTTTTTATAATTTTATATTGCTGCTACAAAGAAGATGCATCCATCTTGTTTTTTTGGATATAGTGAAAAATTTTTTTGCATACTAAAGTAAATATTTAACTATAGAACCATCCATATATTTTCAAAATGCTGTTAGACAGTATCCAACTATATTAAGTATGTCTTTGATATATTAGGCAAAGGAAAACTTTCATGATGTAAATAACACATGCATTATTACAGTTCCTTTCTTTCTGAAAACGAATTATTAAATATATTTTCCTTTATATATATTTACATGATACAAATTTGGCAATGCAGCAATATTTTTCTAGCTAAGAATGTTACAAGAATGGACTATATATATATTTTTTCAAGTCTTTGAATGCCTTATGTAAATTCAGAACACATTACTGAGAAATAGATGCGAGTTGAATTTATTTGAGAATGAAATCTCTTAAAATACCTGCTGTGAGACAATCATTAGAGCATAGCAAGCTGTGGTCTTTGCTTCAGTTTTGCTCACAGTACCTAACTCATTATAAATTTACCCATATTTTCTCTAATTTAATAGTATTCACTTGTCCTCATCATCTCCTACCTCTAAGATAAGTGAACCACAAACTTGATTATGATCTTGCAGCCATAGAAAACTTGGAAAATAAAATCACAATTTAAAATTAACTCTTTGTCTTTAGGTTGAAAAAAAAATGCTTTGAATTGCATACCTTTTCTTAACCACAGGTGATATTTCATAAGCTTAAAGTACAGTTTCAAAAAAAAGGGTGCTTTCAAATAATTTTCCATGCCTTCATTCAGCAGGTAACCCAAACCTTCATAATCCCCAAATGCTGCACTTCAAAGTTATGCTCAGGAAAAAAATATTGAAAAGAACAGCCTCTCTTTCCAGTTGATTTAAAACATCACTAGCTTATTTTCAGTACACATATGGAGTTACTTTCAAAAAGAAATCTTGGAATATTGCCAGACTACATACAGGAAAGGCTTTTCTCCTGAGAGAGCTAAAATTCATTATCTGAGCTTTGGGACACCCATGTTCCTTCAGAATTTGGACACATCTTTGTTCCTCTGTGATTAGTGATAGGAGTTTGACTTAAAATAAGAGACTACTCAAAGTGTAACTAGAGTCTGAAGAAACCAAATGATTGCCCTGTTTTGAACTGAAACCGATTAATAATTACACATTTAAATAAGATATTAGTTACTTGATGATAGCTTTTGAAAACACTAGAGTATTATTTATCTGGACTTATTTACAAAAATATAACACTATATGTTTATAAGTAACATAAAGTTAAATTGTGGAACTTTTATCTTCTTTCTCTTACAATGGTTGGCTTTCTTTATTTAAATCCATCTGATTGTTATTTTAGAAGAAAATCACTAAATGTTACAAATCTAAGGGCAATATAATTATTTTGTTATTGTTGTTAAGTGACCATTTCATGGTAGTAAATATTTCAAGGAATTAGATCTATTTATGATCCATAAAATAAACCTAACAAAGTGGACAGTAGGGTTACAAATTAAGAGGAAAAAACTGACATCAGCATATTAATTTCAGTAGTAATCTGTAACATTGCTCTGTGAAATACATAGTGATAATTATTTTCTAGGTTACTTATATATGTATTTTTTCTAATGAATGGAATACATTCTAATTTCTGTGTTTTTGGTGAAATGGTAAAGTAAAATCCTCATAATTGATGATGAAGAGCCTATCAATACCAACAAAATTAATATACATATTAATATAAAACAAATTAATAAGCACAGTCCAGGCTCTCTCTAATGTACACAATACAAATATGTGCAGTGCATCCATAAAATAGAAGGTGTTAAGAAGAATGTTGTCAAAATTTCAATCTTACACATAAGAAAAAATAAGTGCATTTTGTTGTATGCTAAATACAGAAGCTAAGGGACTTGTTTATCCCCATGTTTATTTATTCAGAAAAGAAATGTTTAGAATTTCAGAAACTGCTTAAAGGAAGGAAGAAAAAGGTTTGTCATGTTGGGAGCGCATTTTATATCACAAATGAACATTACATCACAGAAGAGATTTTAACCACTGTGATTTTGTCCACAAAGATGGCCTGGACACCTTCTGTATCTGCATAATTTGATAGAATCAGGTATTCTGAACTTAATGATGAATTATTTCAAACGGAACGAAAACATAAGTTCTATTTAAAAGAGTAATAGTAGGGCTGGGCAGGTTTCCTTCTGTAAAATGAATTAGAACACTATGAACTGCAATATATCAATGATAAGTCTAGCATATTTCAGTACTGCAGCTATTGGAGAAATGAGTCTGAACCACTTGAGCATCACAAATCCTAGGCCATATTTTTATTTCCAGACTTACCCTTTGTGCTGCTTCCAAGTATGCAGCTCTAGTTGATTTCAAAGGCAGTAGACGAGAGAGAAAGAAGAGTAAGGATTGCTCCACCTCAGCAATTCACGATCCCTCTAAGGCCACTGATTTCGAAAGAATACGGAGACCTTGGCGTCTCAGCAGAATAGAACCAGCTACTCTTTTCTATTCCACTCCCATGAGGCAGCACAAGTATTTATCCAGTTTACCATAGCAAATGATTCTCTACATCCAGAAAATTACAACACTCTTCCTCTCTTCACTCCAAAGAGTCATAAAACCTAAATTAAACATAACTGTCCAAAGAATTATTTTCAGCTATGTTAACATGTCAACAAGGGAAATAAATGGAACTATGTTATTTGAATAATTTTATAATTTTAAGCATGATAATAACATAATATTTACACACCACTTATTAATTTTCAAATTGTGTTTTAAAAAGTATTTTATGGTCCTAGTGTAGAGCTATATAATATATTACTAAAACGTGTGTTTCTCATTCTAAAATTGTTAAAACTTTCTAAGTAATAGTTCTTTCATGTTCCTTATAGATAAATCCCCTTTCCTCCTTCAAATATATTATTCATTTCCATTTATATAAATTTAAAAGACTTATCCTAATATTCTAGTAAAGTGTTTTGGTGTCCAAAATATTTATAACTTATCTACATAGTTACACTAATATTTGACAAAGTGAATAGAATGAATAGTTTTATAAACCATATTAGTTAAAATATCACTTCATTCAAAAGCAGAGACTAAAAGCTATTGAAAGGAGTAAATTTTTAGGTTAGGAAACTTTAGATATATGTACTAAAAATAGCTAATATTTATTGAAAACTTACCAGGTTTCAGTCATGTTACTCTTATTATACACATCATCTCATTTAATCATTGCACAGCTCTGTGAGTTAGTATTATTTTGACCCATTTTGCAGATATTGAAACAACAGGTTACAGAAGGTAAGTAAATTACTCAAGACTGCAGATGGGGCAGAGCTGAAGCTTGGACCCAGATCTGTATGAATTGAGAATTTTATTTTTGACTATGCTTTATCATTATTCTGGTGACACAGTGTTCAGGGCTGGAAAAATTCTAAGGCACAATTTCTAGGTAGACAGGTTGGGTTTTAGGATTATAGTTGTTGAATAAATCTTGTTAAATTGAATGTATAAAATATATACTATTTTGAAAAGATAGAGTCTCTTTAGTGTGTCAGCTACGTGTCGAGTGCAAACTAAGATAACTAATACATGATCCTAGCAGAGCAAACCACTAAAAAAAGAGGTCAGCACACTTTTTCTGGAGAGGGCCAGATGGTAAATATTTTAAGATTTTGACGTCATACAGTTTCTCAAAACTAATTCACTCTGTCATTTTTTAGCACAGAATTTGGTACAGAAGATCTGTAAATACATAAGCATGGTTATGGTCCAATAAATCTTTGTTAGGAACACTGAAATTTGAATTCCATACCATTTTCAGGTGTCAATAAATATTCTTCTTCTTATTATTGTTTTTAACAATTCAAACATAAAAATATAACTTAGCTCTGGCTGGATTTGGCCAGTAAACCAAGCCACTAGCCATTAGCCATATATGGCTAATATATGGCTACTAGCCATATATGGCTACTAAGCACTTAATTTAGGTAGTCCAAATTGAGATGTGCTGTAAGTGTAAAATACACACCAGATTCTAAAGACTTAATTTTTATACTAAGTCTTTATAATCTGGTGTGTACTTTATAATAATTGTTTACACTTTTTAATAATTTTATGTTGATTTTTATGTAATACTCTATTGATATGATTAAATGTGTTATTAAAACTAGGTTCATCTGTTTTATTTTTCCCCCTTTTCTTAACGTAAATCCTAGAAAATTTAAAATTACACATGTGGATCACATTATATTTCTATGTATTTCTAAAATGTTACTTTAGAGATAATATTTGTAGGTAAACAGACACCTACCTATGTTTGTACCAGCTTAAGGATTTGTCAGCTATTGAAATAGGGTAAAGAGTCATTAGGGAAAATTTTTTAAAAACTTGATCATGTTTTGAAAGTAAAATGAATATTTTCCAGACGGAAATGGAACCAAGGTATTTGAGACACAGATATTGGCATTATGAGTATATGTCTGGGGAATTAAAAGTTGTTCATTATTGCTGGAAAATAAATTATAGTAGAAAAAAAAAACAAAACGGCAAATGATGATGCTGTACGTGTTAACCAAGATCAGATCATGAAGGGTTCTGTCTGGCATGCTGAGGATTTTAAACTTCATTTGAAAAATGAAGTCACTGACAAGTGTTAGGCAGGGGTGGGCACTGTAAAATATTCAGAAAATGTAATAATTTAGAAAATTAGAGGGAGGAAGTAGACAGAGATAAGTCTCATGCTACTAGCTTGTGTCATTGGGTGAACAGCAGTGTCATCTGATGACAAAATACAGCATTAGAAAATGATGTTTTTCATGGTGTGTTTGTAGTTTGTAGGTTTATTTGTCCACTTACTTGCTTTGTGGAGATTGGTATTCAGGGGTGTTGAGACAGTGAAAAAATGTTCAAGGTCAGACACATGGAAACTTAGCAGCTGAATGGTAGTAGCTTTTCTGGTATGTGGACATTTTGGCTTTGAACACAAACAGGACTAAGTCATAGACTCACAGATGTTGAAAACTGCAAAATAACTTACAGGTTGGGAGCCAATCACTTACCAGATATCTGAGTGTCTTGACTAATATGAATGTCAAATATGCACCCTTACTAAGGCTAAGCATTTCCAGTAACAGGGAGTTTTTCACCTCCTTGATATAAAGGCATTTATGACTATTAGAAAGTCATTCTTTGTGCTTAAAATTAAAATCATGAACTATTCACTATTCTTCCACAAGCAATGCCACCACTACATTAATTTCAGAAATCCTAATTAGCCATTATATTTTCCAGTGATTGTACTATTGTGTGGATGATGTAAATCTTTGGTGATTAGACGGCCCCAAGGACAGAATTTATTATTGGAGGAGTAATCAAAAACTGTAAAGTTATGTGTGTACATTTTTCATTATGATAAGCAAGTCAGAGAGCTAATGATTTCAAATGCCAATGGAACATCTCCGTCTGGCATATCCTGCAAGCTCTTCAAGCCTAATAGGCCAACACAAGACTTTTCTCCTCCATCTACAATAATGTTATTTCTTTACATTTTATTAGTTAATGACACAATCAGGTCCATCTGGCACATGAATGAAAGGAAGCCTGCATTCATCAGTGGATGAATAGATAAAGAAATTGTGGTATGCATATAATGGAATAGTATTCAGCCATTGAAAAAAGAATGAAATCTTGCCATTTGTGACAACATGGATGGATCTTGAGGGCATTATGCTCAGTGAAATTAGTCAGACAGAGAAAGATAAACACCATATGAGCTCTCTTGTATGTGGAATCCATAAAAAAAGAAAATTAAAAGAAAGACAGAAAGGAAAATAAAAACAAGCTAATATACAGAACAGATTGGTTGCCTCAGGCAGAAGTTGGGAGGTGGAGAAAATGAGTGAAGTCGGTCAAAAAAGAAAAAAAATGCAGTTGATATGAAACAGACATAAATTTTGAATCATATTCAAAATATTGACTTTACATATGTACATATGTTTATTAAAAAAGAAAAACATAGCTAATAAAAATGGTACATTTAGATTTATGAGACATAGAAATACAGTAAAGTCAGAGCTCAAGAGATGCTGGTATTTGAAAAGTCCCTGCAATCTTCCAAACTTCATTCTTACAGAAGAAATAATGATATTCTTTAGCAATTATTTTTCATTAAAAATTAAAGAGGGAAAAAAAAGATTGGCTGCATGTTTGAAGTTAGAGGAGATGACATGGTCAAACTTTAGTAACTGCAGCCCACCATGAATGCATCACTTCCCAAAACCTACATTAAATTTTTGGTCAACATGCAATATGTTAACAGAATTACAATGTAACTCAACATCTCCATGGAGAGAAAGGGGGGAGAAGAATAAGAAGACATGAATTTGAGGCCTAGAGAGATACAGAAATAAAGCATTTCTCTACTTCTCAAGAAGAAAAAAAAAAAAAAAGAAGAAGAAAAAGCTTGCGTTATTTTGCTCTTCTAACTAAAAACTAACTAAATCACAATTAATGCCCATTTAAATCTCTCTCAAATCCTTTCTTTCTGTCTTTTCTACAGCCACTTTATTGTTTCCTAATTGTTTTCCTAATCTTTATTCTCTCCCCAACACAGATATGATTTTCAGTCTTCCTTAGTGTAAACCTACTTGTCCTGAATCATATCTGGTCTCTAGGAGAGAGAGGTCTTTCAATATGTGCCCTTCATATCCAGTGGTTTCTGTGGAGGGCTGTGGTTTCACGGGCAGCGAATTGGAGAGAAAGGGAAGGAGATCCACCTGTCAAGCTTTCCGACTCTATTTCAATGAGGGCAATTCTTATTTTCTTTTGTGAACATGTAAGTAAGATTTTATCTGATGAAGTAGTTTTACTGTTTAGAAACACGGCCAAATATTTCATTCTGGCTCCCAAATACTTACCAACTTAATTTTCTTCCTCTCTCACACCTCTTGCAATGAAATTGTAACATGAGAAAATAGAAGATCTTGTATAGAAAACAAAAAAGGTAACAACTTGAGATGCACAATTTACTATGGGGACAATTATGAGTTTTGCAACTGTAGGAGCATGGGTCAGATCAGGGAAATAAGGAAGGCTTATAGTTGAGAGAGAGTTGTAAAGCCACGTCTTTGGAGAGAAATGAATAATGTTGTTATTTCCCTCTCCAAAGTAAAGAGGGCTGAGGGGTACCACATCCTTTACCTTATGCCTTATAAAAGGACAACCACAGGTCCCTGGAAAGTATCTGCTATGTGCCTTCTAAACCTTAGTGGTGCCAGGGAGAGAGGACAGTGCCTGACTCATCCTTGGGAAAGCAGTAGAGTAGAAATGGCAGCATTAATAGACCTGCATGCTATCATTGTGTCCTACCTTAGAAGAGAGACTGGGCCACACAGGGACTGCAGTCATCCAGGAGTGACACTGGGTTGGAGTCAAGAGGGTTGCAGAATGTGTTCTCTGGTGATGGACTCTGGACTTCCCACAAATGCCCTCACAATAGCAAAAGTCACCCTAACGAACTTCAGGCTCAGGGGTTCAGGAAGTGTGAGGCCACCTAGAAAATAAAAAATTCATTTCTATCCCCAACCTCTCCTGCCTCCTCCCACTTCAGCCCTGCCATGGGAGACAGAGGAAATGAATGCAGAGAGTCAACACTGAATACTCTCCTTCTTCTAGAAAGACACCTCCCGTTACAGACCTGATCATGGTTTAGAGGAGGAATAATTTCTATTCTTTCCACCACTGCATTTTCTTCATACTATTTACTTGTTTCAGAGAAGACATCAAAGTGCTGCAAAAACCAGCTGTATCCTCACTTCCTATATGAAGGACCCCTAGTTCCCAGACTTAGCATCTGTGTCAACAGCATTCACTTAGAACTTGGGATGGAGCAGTATCAACACCAATGCTGCAGTTAGAATTCTGAAAGGAATAGTACATGGCCCCTCTCCTCCAGAAGCTCACAACCAAACAGGAGTTGTTTGTGAATGCAAAGAAGAGGCTCAGACAATGGGAGGATCCACCATTTTTTTTTTTTCATTTCCTTATTTCCTAAAATGGGAGTCGCAAATCTGCCTACAAAAATAAAGTGTGTAATGTACTTAACTTCAGTTCATTGCAGTTATTCTGATTGGAATAACGTTTTTCCTCCTCTCTTACCTGGATGGGTCAAAAAGAAAAAAAAAAAAATTGTTGAGCTTAGTTCCCAATAAAAGATGAGGGAGGAAAGAACAAATTAGAGCATTTTAAATATAGCTTGTAAGTCCCAATTAATGTTCCACTTTATGAAAAATCAGATATTCTTTAGCTCCAAACAATATACAGTCTGATTACAATAGCAATCATAAGAAGAAGAACAATTTAATTTTTATGGAAACCTTCCTTCAAAGGGTTAAACCACTTTGGTATGCTGCAATAAGCAAACTTTAAACCTAAAAGCAAAGTGACATGATCTTTAATTATGATTGCCTATACTTTTAAAATCTTTGTTTTCTTTTCTAGTTTTGCATACTTGCAAATTATTTCTTTGTATTTTCATGCATGGGTCTCATTTGAGTCCAGATTATTTTAGAAACTCATATGATGGTGTGCTTTCCAGATTGAGAATAATAGTTCTCTGTCCATTATGATTACACATGTTTATTATGACATTTTTCTAAGCCCATTTTAATAAAAACAAAAATTTGTTCACACAGAAACAGGAATATCATGAAATTAAAGAAGAGATTTCTGTGTCAGTTTATCATAAATTTTTCAGCTTGAAATATATCAGTGTCTCTCTTGCCTTTACTGGGTCTATTGATGTGTCCTACCATTTTGGGTTTTTTTATTTGGTTTTCAGTTTTGTTTGTTTGCTTTGTTTTTTGTTTTTTTTTTTTTTAATTCACAGCAGATTAGTCCAGTCTTGCTCCTGTTAAAGGAGGAATCAGTTCAGGTGCTGAGATAGTCTGGAAAATTCTGAACATGCATCTGAAGATGCCTAATTTTTCAAACCAAAAATAATAAATCTGACCCAGAAGTATTTTACTATTGTGTTTATTAACTCCCTCCTGAGTCTGACTCTGGGTCTTATACTTAGAGGTGGAATCTGGTAGAGGACACGTTATTTTAGATCTTCCTCAGAGCATCTGCTTTCTAGTTTGTAATAAACATTAAATAAAAAAATTTAGTAGCAGTATAATTAAAATTATAAGGAAAAAATATTTAGTATTGTTTTGATGGCAAGGAATTTCATAAATGTTTTTATTTAAAATATTATTAGGACTGAAATTGCTTAAGATACTTTCTGGAAATGTCTTCAAAGATGTTTTACAGTTTCACTTTTTTTGAGTATGGCTAATATAAAATTATTAGAACTAACACAAAATGTGTTTTGCCCCAAAATAAGATTTTCCTTTTTTAATTCATTTGAGCAGTTTTTGTTTAAAAGATTTTTCTGAAAAACTATTGGTCTTTTTTCATCTCACACACACACAAAACCCTACATACTAAGAGTCCAATGCTAAAAGGATGTTATATCACATTGCTTGTCAGGGAATTCAAAAACTTTTTGAATATTACAGTAGCGTAAAGATCTTTGGAAATATTGAAATAGCATTATTATATTCCTTATTCTCTTAGTTCATTCACCAAATATTTATTAAGCACCCAGTAAACATCATGCAAATTCTAGTTGTAAAGGATTTTAAGACAATATCACCTGCCCTCATGGATCTTATATTCCAGGGAAAGATTACAGCAATGCCCTTAAAAAGAAAGCATTAGAATTATTACTCTAGAAGCATTTATTGTGCATTTTATGATCAAATTTTCTGTTTTCATTGTTCTCAGAATGTTCTTAAAATATGAAAAGCAACTAAACTATTTTTAAGTATTAACTTTTCAACAAGAATGTGAAAGAAAGAACCTGGAAACAAATATCTGTGCTTTTGTGTATATATCCTACTCACACTGAAATGAAAGAAACTTTTAACACTAATTTTAAAGTACCTGAGAAGTCAGCTTTTCACAGGCTTAAAAATATATGTTGAAATACTGCTGCACTTGCGGGCATTCC
>NW_006773125.1:48915-56415 GCF_000442215.2 Lipotes vexillifer | reverse complement strand
AATTCATACACACAGATTAAAGGTGTTTCTCACTGATAATATGTGTTTTATATATTGGACATATTTGGAATATGTAATCAATACCTTGAGTGTCTGTTAGGACCTCCAAAGCAGCTTTTCTTCCTGTTGTTGACATCTCCTAGATAACATGAACTTGTACCCAAGTGTTCATGTTAGAAATGAGACCGTGATTTTTGACACCTCCCCCTTCTCTTGTCCCATTTCTAATTCTTCACTCAGTGCTACTGTTTAAATGTCTTTTGAATCCAACCTCCTCCTCTCTCCACCTTCTCTGCCAACATAAGTCAACTCATAGATTGAACCTAGGCGTCCCCAAAAAGACCTCTTGTTTCTGCTTCCTTCAAGACTAAATTAGACACTTGAAACAAAGCAATCTTTTGATCATGTCCTTTCTCTTCCTAAAACTCTTCAGGGTTTCCAGTTGCTTTTATTTTATTTATATTTTTAAAGATTTTTTTTTTTGATGTGGACCATTTTTAAAGTCTTTATTGAAGTTGTTACAATATTGCTTCTGTTTTATGGTTTTTGGCCCCGAGGCATGTGGGATCTTAGCTCCACAACCAGGGATCAAACCCAGGCCCCCTGCACTGGAAGATGAGGTCTTAACCACTGGACTGCGAGGGAAGTCCCCACATTGCTTTTAAGATAAAACAGAAATCCATAATATAACTATGAGGAAAAGTATGATTTGGCACCTGCCTACCTCCCCAGGCTTACCCTACATCACTCACCAGTGCTCACTCTACCAGGGCCATGTTGGTCTTCTAACCTGCTCTCAAGACTTTCTCATTGGCTGTTCCCCCCTTTGGAGAAATGCCCCCATCCTATTCATATGGTTTTCTCCTAGTCATCTTCAGGTTTCAGTTTCAATATTACTTCTTTGGGGATACTTTCTCTGACAGTTCAGTCTAGTTTACCCCTCCCCCATGTCTGCTTTCATAGATCCTTGCACTTTTCCTTCATAGAAATAATTACATCTCTAATTAAGTATATTGTGAGTTTAATGCTTGTGTCTGTCAGTAGAATAAGAGCAGGGAGAGATCTTCCTCTCTCCTATGTCCAAAGTTCTTACTACAGTGCTTGGTACCCAGTAACATCTCAATAAATATATCTTTAATGAATTCATTGAATATATTCATTTTCTCTCACAAAGAGCTCATTCATTGGACAATTCTAAAATATACCAATTATTGTACAGGAGTATTTTTGCATAATACCTCCCTTGGATTGGATTCCCCAGAAATGGACCTAAGAAAAGGATTTGTATGCAAGTGATTAATTAAGAAGTGATCCCAGGAGAAGCCAGTAAGGAATTGGGAGGAACAGCAAAAAGAAGGGGGGTGAGGGGAAACAAGCAAGGAAGTGATTTCAGATCAAGTCTTTCCCTCAGAGGCTAGCTTCAGTCTGATCTTGCAAAAGATCTATGAAGTTCAAATTTTACCTCAGCGTTGTTCCATCTTGAGGCAAGTGAGCTTGTGTAGAGTGGTATAAATGCAGGCACTGACTTCCTGGTCTCTACAACCATCCAGAAAGTGACTACAGTAGAAGGAGGGAAATTCTCCAAAGAAGAGTAGTGAGTGTGGGCTGTTGGTAACAAAGACACCCAAGGCCACGGAAAGGGGGCAGAGAAATGGCAAAAGGCTTTGAGTCATAGCATCACCAATAGCTGTCACTCTATATAAATGTTTGTAATATTTTCAGGCTCATTTTTTAAAAGATAGGAGCTGAGGTGTCATTACTTTGGTGAGAAGTAAATCATATAAGCTCTGATAAACTTTCTTTAAAACATACCCCATCATCTTATCCCTTAAAATGTCTTTCTTCTCTTTTGGAGAAAATCATCCTGATTTTCTATTCTTCTTTATAAACACTTAGGCAGTATTTTTTTTTTTTTTATGGTATACTGTTTTTTCTTTAATTTTAACATCTTTATTGGGGTATAATTGCTTTACAATAGTGTGTTAGTTTCTGCTTTATAACAAAGTGAATCAGTTATACATATACATATGTTCCCATATCTCTTCCCTCTTGCGTCTCTCTCCCTCCCCCCCTCCCTATCCCACCCCTCCAGGCGGTCACAAAGCACCAAGCCAAAATCCCTGTGCCATGTGGCTGCTTCCCACTAGCTATTTACCTTACGTTTGTTAGTATGTAGGCAGTATTTTTTTTTTTTTTTCAGTACGCGGGCCTCTCACTGCTGTGGCCTCTCCCATTGGCGAAGCACAGGCTCCAGACGCACAGGCTCAGCGGCCATGGCTCACGGGCCTAGCCGTTCCGCGGCATGTGGGATCCTCCCAGACCGGGGCACGAACCCTTTTTTTTTTTTTTTTTTTTTTTGTTTGTTTCAAAGTCATAATGCATTGTTTAAAAGAGAGGAAAGAAAAAAAGAAAAATCTGGTGATAGGTCTGAGGTACCTTAAGAAGAAGGGAAAATTTTGGAGAAAATTTAGTGACCCCAAAATCCCATTTTCCACCCACAGCCCAGACTTCCTTAGAGTGAAGAATTATATCAGTTTTTTACAAGAGTTTTTTGTTTTGGTTTTGTTTTTCTTTACTCTTCAAAGTTTATTTGGTGTTTTAATTGATATGACACTGATAGTTGACTGCATTATTTATATGTAGACTTTTCTTTTTACTTACATAACAATGTACACCATTCTGACACATATGGTACATAAAATAAGATTCTTTAAAACAGTTATGCACAAGACATGCAATATTGGATTTATACATTGGATCCTAGGATGTGATTGTTTGGAGAAAAGAAAGTTGGACTAGGCATATTGGCTAAAGGAACCAGAAGTTATATAACACATAGTTAACACACATCTGGTTTGAAGGGTAACTGTAGCATGTGCAATATTGGCAGTGGTGCCCCTTGAGGAAGTGAGCTCAGAACAATGCCAGGCCCTGACAGTGCAGACTCAAAGTAATACTAAATTATATTTGATTTCAATCATCATTTAGAGCTTAGAAGAACTCTGATGTACCATGGCCCCTATGTTCCATATTTCTTTTAATTTGAGAAATCCATAAAGGTTCTTTAAACTTGATTCCCTCTCCTAGGGATGCCATGGGCTTCAGTTGGTTCAATGGGATATTTCTGATGGATAAAATAATACCTCCCTAGGCCATGCCATTCTGTGCCATATAGAACAAAGGAAACTTTCTGAGCAAGGCTCAAACATTATGTTAGGCAAAGGAAAATTTAAAGATTCCACATATCCCAAATTAATTTCTAATTAAGTTGGAAAGTACTATAACATCTGAAACCAGGGAACTCTAAGAGTTTTGCAAATGTTCTAATCTAGGTAACTTTCTATATCATATTATATTACAGCTGCTATATAGAAGGAGGTTGATTTGAGGTTTTTAATCTCTTTCTCCATATAGCAAGTACAGCATATTTCTGAGATTTTAGAATGTTACTAAAAACCACTATGACTGCTTTTTATTCATTAGGTGTGGAAACCAGGTTTGTAGATTGAGGAGAGAAACTGCCTCATGTGTGTCTTCTTATAGATATCTTTATCCAAAATAAATGCTAACAACTGAAAGCTAGAAGTATGGCAGGCCAGTGGTGGGTTTAGTGAACTACTTAGCCTTGTCCTATCCCTAAGAGGAAGAGAAAAGGAAGGATGTGCTGGATAAAATTCTTGAATGACATCCACTTTTCTACCTTTTATTTTTATCTGTTTCTTGTATCTTGGCTGGGAACAAAGACATTAACCCTTAGTTTCACAGAATTTAAGTGCCATACCAAACTTCAGTTTGGGAAACACAATTAACGTTGACTTTATTCTTACTATGTGATAGATAATGTGCTAGAGTCTGAAGCTACAAAATGAATAAGACATCGCCTATCTTCAAAGAGATCTCAGTCTCCAAAATTAGATAATTTTAATAAAATGTGCTGACATTCATAAGGCATGTTTCTGCACATCGAGGGGGTGCTTACTTCAGGAATTTAGAAATGACTTGGAAAGTTTCTAGAGCCACCCCACAGATCCAATCTCGCCCACAAAATCTGTAAGGAAGGCAAAGTATGCATCACATGTTGAAATAGCTTTCTAGACTCAAGAGAGAGTTGCTCCTGCCAGGATCCCCCATTAGCAATCCTAAAATTTAGGTAACTTTTGTGTTCCTGTAAATGTGCCTTATAACCAGAAATACAGTTTATCCACATGGCCAATCCCCAAATGCCAAGTGCCTTCAGACCCCAAACAAAGTTAACTATATGGCCCCAGCTAATCAGGTATTTTCTATTTTTTTCTCTTCCTTGTTCTTTACTCTTTATCTTATAAAAGTTTCCTGCCTCTGCTCCTTCTTGCACTTAGCAGAAAGGAGATGGCCTGCTTCATGAAGTGTTAAAGTTTGTTTATATGATCTAAATTGGCGTCTTTAATTTAACACACGATAATTGAATAGTTGAGAAAAATGAGGCTCAGAAATGCTATAACTTGCTATCCTCACTTTCTTGGCCAAGACTCCTGATAGGTGTCTGTACCAATCCTCCTTTACCCCCTGCTTACCTTTCAGCACACTAAAACATGAATGCTATGCTCAGAATTCCACCAACTTCTTTCACTAAGAACTTCTACCCTCTCTTTGTTACTAAATTTCCCTGTCTGTCTTACTGTATACAGTATTTCACAATGTTGATTGCTCTCTCTTCTCTACGCTTTTGTAGTTTAACACTCTATTGGGTTTCCTCTTACCTCCAGTTTCATTTTCCCACACTTATGTATTTGTTTGTTTATTTATTTATTCATTTTTGTTTCTTGTTGTTGTTGTTTTTTTCCTAGTCTTTAAAATGAACTTTAGAAGAGGCTTCCCCCGGCCAGTATCTTCTCATCATTCATTATACATCCATTGTACGGTTGATTTAATCTCTTTCCATTGTTTCAATAATTATTTAATTGATGTGCTGAGTCACTATAATTGCTCTCTAGATATTACTAATGGGATTGAAGTTGAGGTCTTAACCATTTACATTTAAACAAAAGAGAAAGAGAGAAAAAGAAGGAGGCAGACAGAGAGAGGATTCTAACACTTCCCTAACTTGTTCACATGAGCAGCTCAGTAGAAGTTAAGAGAATTCATTCTAACGAGAGAATACAGGATTAGAAAAGGTGTGCAGATGGGGTTTATATACTGAGTTTAATTTACTAAGTATGATGGGCTAGTAGGTCATCTTAATGCTGATAACTAGACCTCATAGGAAATATATAGGAGGGAGATAATCAATCTGAAAGTAATTAGTAAATAGTTGGTAAAGGAAAAGGAAGCACTGGGAATGGATAGGCTAACTCCCAGAGAACACATAGTCTGAGCAAGAAAGAGACAATATGTGGAAAAACAGATATGAAATATGATTATGAATTCAATTTGGGATGTATCTATAACACCCAAATAGAGAGGTCCAGGAGAGATCAATTGTTTTATCATTGGCTCCTGAGATCCCAAGAGTTCCTCAAGGAAGAGTGTGAGGCACAAGAAAGGCAACCTGAGAAGACTTTGGGGACTTTGGGGCTTTGGAGCTCTGGAGCCCCATTCTCTAATTCAATCAGTTAAGCTCCAGCATGGCAGAACATTTTCTTTACTTATTTATTGCTGACATAAAAGTTTGAAAACTGCTAAAGAAAACACATATTTATTTGGCTGAGAAAATTGAGTCTTAAGAAAAGCTAAGTCACACAGCTTCTAAGTGGCCAAGACTAAACTTGGGTGTTTCTCCATTATACTGTCTTCTGATACTGCTTTCTCCATTCAGTTTATATTCAAAGCATCTCAGTTCTATGCTTTTCTTTGGAACCCCACTCATGCTTTTCAAATTAATACTATCTTCAGCTATCTCATAGATTATGGAAAAAATTTCCTCTAGACTTACCTAACACCGTCTCACCCTACCTCATTCTCAATTCACTTTCCAAAATAAGTAATCATTCTGAAAGTCCAGTTTGATTATATAACTCAATGTTTTAAAATCCCTCAGTGGCTCCCGACTGTCACCAAGATAAAATATAAACATGTAACTTACAAAAACTCTCCTTTATTTAAGTTTTTTCCATTTTCATCTCATATAAGTCACTCCATTTGTTAAATATTGTATACTTATTGTGTTGCAAGTATTTTTTCAGTTTTCATTCAGTTTCATTTTTAATTAAATTTTAATTAAATTAAATTTTATTAAAAGTTCAGTTTAAACTTTCATTCAGTTTAATATGTGTAAAACCGATATTTTAAAATGTAATATCCAAATTATTACATGTTTACATATGGTGATAACTATTTTAAAGGAAAATAACAAGGTTCTCTAAAGAGGTTAACAATAAGGGTCTAATTTAAACTGGACTTTCAGGAGATGCTTCTTCTTGGAAGAATCATTTAATGTGAGACACTCAGGGTGAATAGGAATTAGCCAAAGATTCCAGGGAAGATATTTCAAGCAGGGGAAATAGCCAGAGCAGAGAAGAGGTTGGTGTCTTTAGGGAACAGAGAGAAGGGTAATGTGGTTAGAGCCCAGTGAACAAGGGGAGAGTATGAAGGGAGTAAATATAGGACCTACAGATACTACACTTTACAGTTACTAAACAAGGTACAGTAGCTCTCTGTCTGTCTCTCTCTCTCTCTGTCCCTCCCTTCCTTTCTCTCTCCCTCCTCTTGTCCTCTGCACTTTCTATTTCCTCTATTTTAAACTAGATGTTCTGTTTCCACAGAAGTCATTTTTATCACTTTTTGATAACTGACTTCACTTCATTCTCTAGGACACAGAATAAATGTTATTTGGAAAGCGTATTAGTCACAACAGGCTGAATGCCATAACAAACAACTTCAACATCTCTGTGTTTAACATGATAAACTCTATTTTTCACTAATAAAAATCCAATGTACATGGCCCAGGATAGACATTTCTTCTGAGGGCCTTTCTTCTTAGTGGTGACTCATGGACTTGACCGACTCCAGATTACATCTTCAGGACAGTAACCACTATAATATATATTTTAAGGGTCTTGAAAGTATCTGCAAGTAAAGTAATACTATTTAAACTCAAAATCCTTTAACTCCAAACCTAACAATTCATGAAATCTCAATACATTTGAACGATAATTACAAATTTTCAAATTGTTGATAACTTAAATGGCTTAGGCAACAGTTTCCATTACTATAGGCTCATTATGAAAATATATCTAATCACTATATAATTTTAAGATTTATTTTCTTGAGATATTGCTTGTAATGATTGGCTCACCATAGTTCACCTCAAACTTCTAAATAAAAACGTTGTTATTCTTCCATAATCTCCCCATAGAAATATGAATTGCATTTCTGACTCAGTGTAAGTATAATGGTCCCTATTACTTTCTATTAAAAAAAAATATGGAGGGCTTGGTGGCGCGGGCGGTGGTTGAGAGTCCGCCTGCCGATGCAGAGGACACGGGTTCGTGCCCCGGTCCGGGAAGATCTCACATGTCGTGG
>NW_006773125.1:0-48875 GCF_000442215.2 Lipotes vexillifer | reverse complement strand
AGACAAAAAAAAAAAAAAAAAAAAAAAAAAAAAAAGGAAGTTGCTAGTCTTAAAATGATAATTAAGACAAACATATGTACTACTTTGTTTTATAAAGTACCATCTAAGAAACAGCAAAGATGAAAATGGACTGCTTAAAATGACTTTCTGCCATGTATATTTCAAACGGAACATTTACATAGGCAAAATATTTTTGATAGTAGTTAGTTGCATTTTTTAATTGAAATGAAAAAAATATCCTTTAAATTTACCAGTCTCAAAAGCATTATGCTCACTGTTTTATAACATTTTCATTCTGTAGAATGCATTCTTTCTTTGATAGACAAAGACTTTTTCCTACTGAACTTCCAGTGATATCTGAAAAACATACAGTTCTGTTATCACACATATTAAATTCTCATTTTTTAAAAACAATTCTCACAGTTCTAAAAATTTTTTCTTGTTAACATATGCTTTCTTTGTAATGCATTAATGCAATTTGCTGGCAGCTTTTTCTTGGACTTTGAATTTGTGATTTTAAAAAGGCAAATATAGCAATTAACAGCCCAGTAGAAATCCCTCATCAAATTAAAATCAGCTGGCAAATTTAGACCATAGCTAATTAACTGTGCTCTTAAGAATTTTTCTGAGAAATGAACTCAATTTAAACTAAAATTAATTAAATTAAAATATATTCTAAAATCTGATGGATCAAAACCCATTAATTTCCATTTAGCTGGTTCAGTCCAGCCAAGACTTGTCTTCTGACCTGATGTACCTCTCACCCCAATCAGTTATGAAGTTATCATTACAGAGGACAAGGATTATCCACTAAAATGTGTCAGATACCATTAACTTGGCCTTATAAAGTTATATGTAGTGTTGTTATAACTCAAGCATAAATAAAAGTGAAAAAAACAGAGTAGTTTTTTCTTTCTAAAGTAGCGTCATTAAATGGGCATAGAGAAAAATGTTTTTACTTTCTCAAACGGAGAATTTTTTTTGCTTCAAGTCTTCACTAGACTGGCCCCTACACCAATTTTACTGTGTGTATTCAACAAAGAACATTTTGGGGTTGTGCTTTTTCCTTTATGTTACACACATCCTCTCCACACACTCACTTTTTTGTCTGGTACTTCTCTCACTCTATACGTTTTAGTCTGGCCACTGTTTAAAAGAAGAGAGAAAAAGAACCCACAACAACCTATTTTATTCAATTATTAAAAAAAATTGTTATTATATGAAAGATTTTAAAAGTTCAGAAGGAAGAAAATAGTGATAAAATGTCAAAGACGAAGTCTTTTTATGAGAAACTCAGAGGGAGCTAAAAGACAATGGTAGGCTAATTAGTTAGAACCTGAAACAACTATATACAAGCAATTTTCATATAAACAAAGAGCTTCAGCTAAGATACAGTGGGAGAATAGTTATTTTACTTATACCTCATAGTAACCATTATTGGTCATATAAATATAAGCTGTTATTTTCCCAGGACAGCGCTGTTTATGCCTGTTATCTTTGTGAACTGAATAATTATTAACCGTGTCTTGGTTTGGACATAAAATTATATAACTTTTTAATTATAGGAGTCCTTTTGTGGGATATTCGTGTCCATATTTAGAGAACTCTGTTCAGTTGTAAGAAAGTCACATGTTGTGAGTTTCAAGAAAATAGGAGCAGTCATAAAATGCTCAGAAATATAGAATTAAGAATAGATTAAACTAGACTAGAGTAGACTAGAAGGAATAACTCTTGAAGAGTAAAGGGAATTACACTTATTTACAGTTTTTTAAAAATCCTTTCATTGGACTAAGTGTAGGTTTGGGTAACACTTCTACAGATAAAACCAGCTGGCTTCGGTAAACTAGCATAGTGGTCTACAGAGCAAAATTTTAAGAGAAACCTAGTTCTACTGATGTTCAGTTTTACTTCACTTTTTCCATTCTTCTTTTGTATTTGTTTCATAATGCATATAATAGTTCAGTAGTATTCAATAAGTTTTAAATAAATGACTAAATATGTTGAAGGCATGATCACAAAATCTATACCTCTGGGCTAGGCAAAAAAATTGGTATTGCCAAAGCACATCTAATACATGTTGAATCTTTTTTACACGGGCCTCTCACTGTTGTGGTCTCCGGACACTCAGGCTCAGCGGCCATGGCTCATGGGCCTGGCCGCTCCATGGCATGTGGGATCTTCCCGGACCGGGGCACGAACCCATGTCCCTTGCATCGGCAGGCGGACTCTCAACCACTGTGCCACCAGGGAAGCCCCATGCTGAATTTTTATTAGGCACTTTATTAGGCAGTATTATGGACACTAAGAGAGCATAATCTTATCACAGTCTACAATTTAAAGGCCCCAGAACTCTATCTATAGCATTTTGACCATGTTATAGTATCATTACCAGTAGTATTATGTAAAAATAAGAACATGTCATATGCACAATGTTTTATTTTTTTTTCCCACTGTTTGTGTTTGTCATGGTACCTAATATTCTTAGTTAAAAGTCACCTGAATAAATTTGCCTATGCAACAAAATACAAATTTTGTTGCCATGATCTATCATGAGAAAGTTAAAGAGCAATCATTGTTCAGGATATTAACTTAAGTGCATAAAAAGTCATTAGCAGAATAACTGAAATTATGCAAAGTGTTTTAGTATGTAACATTACATCAGTGCATGCAACAATGCTGTTTAGGTTTGGCATACTAGATCTTTTAAAATTAACAATGTGGAAACATTACAACTTTAATTTTAAAACATCTCAAATTCCTGGCCATCTTGAATTTAAAGTCAGATTATACAAGACATATAGTGCATTTACTAACACATCTTTCAGGATGATTTTGAAATAGACGTTCAGACTATAGTGTTTATATATGTTGAATTTCTAGCTCTCTTGATGGAGAAATTACAAGTTTACAATTCTTGGTGCATGAAAATTTTTCAGCATGTGAAGTTTCTATTTTTACTTTTAAAGGAATATAAAGTGTAACTCTTGAACACTTTAACTACAGATATGGTTTTTATTTTCAATTTATCAAACTAAATTTCTTTTAACATTGGCAGAATACTAGCACATAGAAGAGAGACCATCAGTGCATAATAATTCATTCTCTATTGCCAATATCATACCAAATACTGAAAACAAAGCAAGTAAAATCACATGAAACCAAACTTAAGAACCCATAATTTAGTGCCTACCACTACAGGATAGGTTTATATAGTTGCAAAATTAAGCCTAAGTATAATTTTCATAGTCAATGTAGGAATTCTTTCTGTGAAAGTGGCAAAGGTCTGAGACAAGGGCCTCTGTATGAAAACTGATGTGATATAGCTCAAATTCCTCATGACATCATGTTACTGATCCAGTGAGCATAAGAGTCCAAATCTCCATTTTAAAGACTGAAGAAAAATATATTTGATTTTTTTTCTTTAAAGGCAAATTGAATAAAAATACTATGAATAATTTATACCCATTTTAAACCTGTTTTGCCTTTCTTTCAATAGTCTAAACGAATAAAAAGATCATAAGCACTTTGCCCAAGAAAATATAAATCCATACAAAATTATTTGAAGGATTTCAATCAAATATATTGTTTATTTTAATCACAATGCTATCATTATGATTAAAGTAGAAAAATATTAACACAATTAATATTAGATGGTGCTACCATAAATAAGTTCTTTTATAAATAAAGATATTTAGAGCCAGAGGGGGAAAAATGATTTTCTTATTTTCCTGAACATATTTTTGCTTTGCTAAGATGAAAGCCTGTCAATATAAAATGATTTAATCACATACTAAGAGCAAAATTGGATAATGAGTCTGAAGTCTATGAAGTAAACACTGAGAGAAATATAGAGACAAATTGATAAACACTAATTTCCTGGATTCTAAGACACGTTGTTAATTAAAAATTTGTTCAGGAAAAACAAATAAGTAAAAAGTGCTATAATTGTATATATATATATAAATGATAGTAAGGTTCAAAAACATTAATATGTTGAAAAATATTCATCTCTGAATTGTGGAAATATTGTATATCTTTATATGTTTACTTGGGCCTTTGCTTTTTAGAAGCTCCTTGTATATAATGCTGTAGATTTGCATAGGTAAGTAGACTATCCTTCTTTTCTGGTGTGCACAGTGTATTTTATGATTTATTATTATTATACTCAAGTATAACCAAGAGATATGAGCTCTGATTCCGTCTCAGTGAATGACCTCACTTGGTAGATCTCTTGCTTCTTCTGAGTTACAATGTGTAGTCTGCACTGAAGGAGCTATAAAATTCTAGCCTTACTTTCAGATCAGGGAAAGCGTGGTGGTGACAGAATTTAAGGCTAGATTTGCTCCTTTGGGAAATAAATCAATGTAATTTTTTGAGGGAGTCATGGCAGGCAAAGCACTCTGTCAGGTAATAAAGGAGCTCCTGGTCGAGGTAAGCAGTGAGCAATGAGAGCTGAAGGCTAGGCTGTCAGAGCAAGGAAATGAAGCACAGAGAAGGAGTTCACAGTAGAAGAGGGCAGAAGGGAGGGGGTGTACACTCTAAGCCAAGCAAACTTTCACCTGGCATAAGGGATGGGTGAATAATAGCAGGATCTAAGCCACAATTTGTTTACTGCTACTGGAAAGAGAATAGGAAGTGTAATAGTATAGCCAGAACCCTTGTAGGGGCCAAAAGCAACCTCTAACTCTAAAATACATTCTCAAAAAAATAAAAATAAAATAAAATAAAATACATTCTCTGCACAATGGCAAATGAAAATAAAATTGTCAGAAATCCAATCATTTAATTTTCTAATGTAACTCCTAGGATATAAAAAAATTAAATATGTAATTTGTGATTTGATTTCAAGTGAAAAAAGCAAAAACTAGATATGTTGCCTTTTGGGCAGAGAATATAACAGTGTTTGGGTGAAAGATTTGAATTTACCCTGCCCTAAACCTACAGTATAATATTGCTGTGCAGAGTAAACAAGATTATATAATTAAATCATTTAACACAGTGGTCAACACATACTAAATATTTTTAAAATATTTTAAATATTGACCTCCAAAATAATCATTTAAATTCAAAATGTGACTTTATTTCAAAAATAAAGTTCAAGATGCTGGACTAGGTACAGTGGAAATCAAAGATGACCACGTCTCTGCCATCCAGGAGTTGACTTTTTGGTTGAGACTTTGCAACTGAAGTTTTGCTGTGGAATCAATCTATTATGTAGTCTCTATGGAATCAAGAGCTAGGAGAGAGTTCCAGCATTCCAAAAAATCAAAAAGGAAACTTATGTAAATTCTGATCTTATTAAGGAGCGTTAACTATCAAACAACTTGTTTGCAGCTAGTAATAACTTTCTTCTCTAAACTGTTATTTTATTTTCTAATCAAAATGAAATAATTGGTGAATCCCACTACCAGCAGTGATAGGATAGCTTCTTGTACCAACCATCTAGTAAAAACAACTAGAAAACTTAGATTTTAAAAAAATAAAGGTATGTGTGAAGTTATTTGAGAACTACATAGACAGCAAAGTCTTGAGGAACTAAGATTCAAGACAGAACAATATCACAGAAAGGTGAGCTCAACATTTGGTACCAAAGAATTCAAAGAAGCAGAAGAATAAAACTTATGATGAGGAGAAAAATCAGTACATTGAAACTGAATCTGAACTGACACAGATATTAGCCTTTGCAGACAAGGATGTTAAAAGTTGCTACATGTCCCCCATGATCCAAAAGTTAAGTAGAGGCATGTAGAGTGTTAAAAAATTAAAAATTAAATCAAGCCTCTAGAAATGAAAACTGGAGTGTCTGAGAGGAAAAATACACTAAATACATGTATTAAATCACTATTTTAATAAATACCCTAAAAACCTGTATTAAATCATTTACTTCAGCTTCTACTTTAAGAAACTAAAAAAAGAATAGCAAATGTAACTGTGGTAATCAGAAGTGGGGCGATAATAAAATCATAAAATATATCACTGAAATAAAAAGCCTAATAAGAGAGAAAAATCATTAAAACCAAAATATAGCCTTTTGAGATTAATAACATTGATAAACCTCTGGCTAGACAAAATAAAAACAAAAAGAGAGAAGACATAAATTACCAATATTGTGAATGACAAAAGTGACATCTATACAGATTATGTGGTTATTAAAAGAAAAATAAGTAACTATCATTTAAAAACTTTATTATGTCAAAAAATGAAAAACATAGATGAAAGGGAATATTTGCTGACAGATACTTGTGTAGTCTTATGTCTATTAAATTCAATTATTTGTTAAAACATATGTCAAACAATCAATCCAACAAAAGCAACTTCAGGTCCAGGCAATTTTCCTAATGAAATACATCTAAAAATCAAGGATGAAATAATCCCAATTCTACAAAAACTCTTCCAGAAAAATTGAAGAGAAGGAAATGCTTCCTAATTTATTCTATGAGGCCAGCATCATCCTTATACCAAAGCCAAAGACATCACAAATAAAGAAAACTACAGAAAGCTATCCTCCATGAACAATGATGCAAAAATTCTTAAGTTTTTGCAAAGTAAATGTTTAAAATTATTGTATCAATACTTCAACACAAAGGGGGGGTTATTATAGGAATACAAGTTTTTTTAACATTCAAAAATAAGTTGATATAATTCACTGTATTAACCAGCTTAAGAATAAAAATCTAATGAACATCTCAATAGATATAGAAAAACCACTTGACAAAAGGTAACATCCATTTCTTTTAGAAACAGTGAAGTAGGAATTGAAATAAGCTTCCTCAAACTAATTTAAAATCATCTAAAAACATACAGGTAACTTCTTGTTTAATAGTAAAAGGTAGAATGCTTTTCCAAGATTAGGAACAAGGCTAAGATATCTATTCTCACAATTTATCTTCAACATTGCACTAGAGGTCTTTGAGAGTACAGTAAGCAGGGAAAATATTATATTCAAAGTTGTGAAAATTACCAAAGAGAAACCTCACTAAAATGGAGATGGACGTCAGAATTGGGAGCTCTCATGAAGTACAACCCAGTGCCTAATTATAGGAAGAATTGTCAATTATAGACCCTAACAGAAGAACCATCAATAGCAAAGAATCATCAGTTATAGGCCCCAACAGGAGAAGATGTACATTGCATCTCCTACAAGGAATCCAACACCCCAGTAACTCAGTCAATGAGAAACTGTCATCACCCTGAACACTCATTTTTCTCTGATGGACCTTTGATCCAAACAACCCCTCCCAACTTCCTCTTTTTCTCTATAAATTAATGTTTTTCTCCATTCTTTGTTGGACTTGCCTATGACTTTTGCTATAGCTCGCTTGTTCTGAATTGCCATTTCTCTGTTATTCCTGAATAAATTCATTTTTGCTCATAAAATAACTGACTGTTTTATTTTTTAATGTCAACAAAGTTTGAAAGAGAAAAACAAAACTCTCTGTTTAAAGACAATATGGTCATCTATGTAGATGAAATGTACTATATATCTATATATCTATATATCTATCTATATATATATATATATATATATATATACCCTTCCAGAATGTATAAGAAAATTTATCAAGTATATAAGACCAATATTTATAAAAGCAAGTGTACTTTTATATATTAGCAACAAACAATCAAAATTGAGATTTAAAAAAATACTAATTACAGTGCTACAAAAATATTAAATTGATACTTAGAAATAAATCTGATGAAGATTAACACAATTCAAGAAAAAATTACAAAGAATTTCTTGGTTGATATTAACAAGTTGTTTCTAAAATATATAGGGGACTCCAAAGATGTTAAGATAGTTAAAACAATTTTGAAAAAGAAGAATGAAGTTAGAGAGCTAGAAATATCCTATGTCAAGAATTATTATAGGGCTTCCTTAGTGGTGCAGTGGTTGACAGTCTGCCTGCTGATGCAGGGGACACGGGTTAATGCCCCATTCCGGGAAGATCCCACATGCCGCAGAGCGGCTAGGCTTGTGAGCCATGGCCACTGAGCCTGAGCGTCCGGAGCCTGTGCTCCACAACGGGAGAGGCCACAACAGTGAGAGTCCTGCGTACCGCAAAAAAAGAATTATTATAAAGCCTCAGTAATCAAGACTTTGTGATATTGGCATAAAGACATATTAATAGACGGATGAAAACACACACACATGATCAAATGTTTGACAAGGCTACAAAGGCAATTCAGTGAAGAAAGGATCATCTTTTTCAAAACAAGTTGCTAGAACAAGTGGTTCTTCATTAGGAAACAAAAATAAACTATGTCAAAAAATTGATTAAAAGATAAAATGGACTGAAAAGTAAAACCTAAAACTATAAAATTTCTAAATGAAAACATAGGAGAAACATTGTTATGTCCATAGTTTTGGCAAAGATTTTTTAGATATAACACCAAAAGTATAATGCAAAAAAGAAAAAAGTAATAATACACTGGACTTCATTAAAATTATGGATTTTTCTTTTCAAAACACTATAGTATATATTTGTTTTGTATGGCTTTGAAGAGAGGAAAAAATAAAAGGTAACAAGGACTAAAATTATGTCCCTTTTAGCAGACAACAAAAGCACACCAGAAGAACATGACTTAGAAAAAAAGCTAAAAGGCATAAGAGAGTGCTATGTGAAATAAATAATAACATAACTCAGAATTAGAAAAACTCAGAAATAAGATACCAGAACTTAGAAAATAATTATATATTAAAGGGAAAAAATAGTATCTGCAACGAAGACTAAACTAAAAAGAAACCAAGAACAAATAAGCACAACTGATAACACTTTAAAATCAATTAACAATGAAAAAGAAGAAAAAATTAACATTTATAAGAAATGGAGAAAAATAAAAAGTATTTGAGGGAAATTGACAAATACTGAATATGGACAAAGAAGATCCAATGACAGATAATAGGATTTTCTAAAAAGGAAAATCAAAGTGAGGGAAGAGAGCAAATAAAATTGTATTTCATGAAAAGTGTTCTGACAGAAATTAACACATATTGATTTAATACATTATATAACTAAGAAAAAGTGATCCACAAAGACCAACACCAAAACCTTCTAGCAAAATTACTATAATTTAGAGAAAAAGAAAATATTCTTTTGACATTTATAAAAAACAGCATATGTTTTATAAGACAAAAAAATAGGTTAACATCAGTACTTTTGTCAACTTCTTAAGTCAGAAGAAAATGGAAGAACATATTTAAGGCACACAAGGAATTAAAATGTGAACTAAAGACTTTCTAAGTAAACAGATTTTCAAATATGAAGAGAATAGGCTTATCGACAAACAAGAATATAAGATATATTCTTGATATGTCTTTCCTGAAGATTCATCTACTAGAGAGTAAACTTCAAGCATTCAAAATTGTTAAAGAGACATGAAATTGAATACAAATTGTGAGTGTTAAATATATAATTAATTGTATAATTAAGATTAAATCAAGGCTAAAGATGAGAATATTTTATATGATAGTTATATGCTCTGACAACATAGATATAGTGCACATATAAAAAATAGGAGGAGAAAGTGTACAGCACGTGAAAATAATAAATTCAGTAATTTCATTGTTAGTCTTAGACTGTTGCCTGTGTAAAACAAATAACTAATAATAGAATACTCTGATGCTATTGTTCTCTCTACCTATAAAGCCAAGATTCACAGTGTGGAAGGAAAAGATATTGATAATAGAGGATGTTATGTAATCTTTTAGTCTTGAATTGGAGGTATCTGTATGAATCCATGATGATTATATACACACACACATATTTATGTATATATATAATATAAATATCTTTTTATACCTAAATATAATTATATCTAAATATTATTTATATCTACATATAATTTATTTCTGTTATTTATATACATATATTCGCTCCACCTAGAAACAGTACACAACTGAGTAGCAATGATCATTCTCTGTACCTAGAGTGTTCTCTTAATATATCATTGTTCACATACACACACACGCAAAAACAGAGTTCCTTGGGAAAATGTCTGATTCTAGGATATGTCAAAATGAGAGTATAACATCTTGTTACACCAAAGAGCAAAGAAAGAAATTACTACCAGAATCATTTCACAATGAATCCAGCTATGAAGAGAGAGAAGCCAATGAGCTTCAAAAAAGGTAATGATTGCATAGATTGAAAGCCATCAAATAACTTAAATCCACAAATTCATAATATTATGATACAAACACTTGTGGATAAACTCACCTGAAGGGTTATTTGGCCTTTTTTTTCTGAGCTGGGAAGGATCAAAGACTAGGATTATCAATAACAGCACATGTGGTATCTTCAAGTTCTTGACCTCCACACAGCATTGTCGTCACAGACTAGTCAGATTTCTTGCATGACAAACATCATACTGTATAAATTGGTATAGTTTGAAAATAAATTGTCTAGCTGGTAAATCCTCTTAGATAGATCATTAGTTCATTAAGTACATTTTGTATGTGTCATACTGCTACAGGTAACAGTTGCTACATTGTCCACAGTCAAATAACAAGAGTCTTTTTTATCTGCTGTTCTAGTCATCTTGATGTCTTTTTTGTTTTTTTCAGTTTCAGCTCATTGCTCAATCTCAAAGCCAATACCAAATGTTTCAGGATTTTGTTATGGCAGCCCTTCATTTACAGGTATTAAATAACTGTTTTTCTCTCAGTTTAGAGACATAAAATAATACTATTTTATTATACAACTTTGGTGGGACAGAATCTTAGGAAAGGCATGGAAAGGGGAGGCTTTGCTTTGTTTCATGATGATCAGAGTTTCAGTTTTGAAAGACTTGAAGACTATAGGCGACTTGACATCTTGGGATTGGAATCATGTGAAGGTTCATTTATTCATATGTCTGGTGCCTTGGTGGGGAAGACAGATTAGAATTGCTGACCAGAGCACCTGAAATGGCCTCTCTATGTGGTCTCACTTCTGACAGCATAGTGGCTTCAAGATAGTTAGACTTCTTAGTAGGTGGTGGCTTAGTGCTCCAAAACTAAGTGTTCCAGTGAGCAGGGCAAAAGTGCATGCACTTTCTTCCTTAACTTTGTAAGTCATACAGTATCATTTCCACAACATACTTTTGGTTATAAGGAAATCTCAAGTCCACGATGTTCAAGGGAAAAAGACATAGACCCCACTTTTTATTGATAAAAATGTGATGGTCACATTGTAAATGAACATGTAGGATGAGGTTTATTGTGTGGCCAATCTTTGGAAAATACAACCTGTCACAGAAGCACACGGACATCATTTGTGCCCTGAGGAGAGAGGCACCACCACATAATAGTGCATGCACTGTATTTACCAAAACTGATCAAAATCTGTCTTATTAAACATATCTCTTCACATTTCAATAGGCTGAAAATGTACAGACCATCTGACCATAGCAAAATCAAATTAGAAATCAATAATAGAAAAACAAAAATTTCCCAAATATTTGTAAATTTAAAACATGCGACTAACTTATCAAGATTAGACATTACTTAAAATGAACAGTAGTGAAGATATGTCATACCAAAGTTATCAAAGACAATTCTTAGAAAGAAATATGTAATGTATACTAGAAAATCCTGTAGATTTTTCTAGATATTGGCAAACAAATTCCAAAATGTACATGGAAATGCAAAGGACCTAAAATCTAGAATAGGAAAGGAAATCTTTAAAAGAACAAAACTGGAAGACTTACTAGCCATAAAACTTATTTTCAAACTACAGAAATTTATACAGTATGCTGTTTGTACAAAGATAAATATTTTAATGGCAGGGAATACAGTTTCCAGAAACAGACCCACACATACATGGTAACCTGATTTATGACAAAGTCACCTCCACAATTCAGTGGGGGAAATGATTTTCTTTTCAATAAATGGCTGTGGGTCAATTGAATATTCATAAGGAAATAAAATGGACCCTGACCCTACACAAACCATACACAAAAATTAATTTCAGATGGATCGTAGAAATAAATGTAAAATCTAAAATAGTAAAGATTAAAGAAGAAAACAGAGGAGAACATTTTCATGAACTTAGAGTTAATATTAAACGGTATAATATAACATCACTAACAATAAAACAAATATTTGTAAAAATGTAATTCATGAACATTTAGAACTTATTTTCATCAAATGCACAATAAGAGCGGAAGGTCAAGCCACAGAGTTAGTAGAGATATTTGCAATGCATCATTAAATAAATGATTCATTCCAGAATATGTAATAGGTCTTACAAATCAAAACCAAAAAGACAAAGAAGAGAACAAAATGATGGGTAAGAGTCATGAAAATACACTTTATGAAAGATATCCAAATGGTAATAATCACATGAAAAGGTACTTTATAATATTAGTTATCAGTGAAACAGAAGCACAACCATAATGTGATATCCCAAGAATCCTATGAGAATCGCAACCAGAATTTCAAGTATTGTGGAGGACGTGGAGCAACTGAAACTCTCAGCAATTTCGGGTAAGAATGTATGTTGGTAATCCACATTGATAAACGATGTGGAGAGTATCTATTATAGCTAAAAATGTATTACTCTGTGATCTAGCAATTTCAGTTGTAGGAAAAACCTGAACATAAATGAGCGCATGTGTTCATTCCATGAAAGTTTTATTCTTAATAATAAGAAACTGGAACTAATTCAAATACACGTCAGGTGTACAATGGATAAATAAGTCATGGAGAATTCATACAGTAGATACTCAAGAGCAATGGGTGGGGAGGAAGAACTGAAGCTACATGCAGGACATAGATGAATCTTATAAACCTAATATTTAGGAAAAGAGGTTAGACATGAAAGAGTGCATTGATATACATGAAGTTACAAATCATGAATATAGAGTAATAGAACTCAGAACTGTGTTTCTGGGACGGGAGGGAATAATGGTTTTCTGGGATATTGGAACCCTTCTGTAACTTGATTTTGGTCGTGGTTACAGAAGTGTATACATATGTTAAAATCAATGAGCTATACCCTTAATATTCGCTCACTTTATTCCATATAATAGGTATATATCCTAGAAAAAAATTTGTATGTGTTCATTAGGAAAAATATACAAGAATGTTCAAAGCAGCCTTAAATGTTTATCAAGAAAATAACTAAATTGTCACTTATTTTTTTACATGAGCCAAAAATATACAAATAAAGAAATGAGAGTTATGCATAACTAAAATTAGAAATTGTGGACTCCAAAGTTGCAAGTTTGAGGGTTGCAGAAGGATACTTACTTGTACTATGATACACTTGTGGTACCACTTACTTTATACAAATTAGAACCATGCAATACAGAATTACATATTCATGTAGTAAAATTATAAAGCAATAAATAGTGAGTAACAAGATCAGATCAATATTTTGGAAGGCTATTTTGTAGCAATTTAGATTATGGATTGGATACGAGATATTACTAAAAGAGAATGGGGAAAGAGGCATAGATTAAGAGGGTAAAAAGTTGATGAGAAGAAGATTAATAAGAATATATGCAGGAGATCAATAGAATCTGTTAATCCATTTGAAATTGGAGGCAAGAAAAGAGGTAATGTATATTTATGAAATATATACGCTTTATATGCCCAGCCTCTATGCCAGGTGTTTTACATATGCTATGCCATTTAATCCTGATAATAGCCTTGTGTGATACACATATTTATTTTTATTTTACAAATGAAAAAAAAAAAAAGATTCTCTTGCAGGTTATTTAATTTGTCCAAGGTCAAATGACAAGGAAATGGTGATGCCTTATTCAAAGTCAGGTGTGTTTTATTCAAAGATCATGCTCTTTTCACTTCAATATGAATCCTAATACATCTCATAGCATTTGAACATTGCTGCTTTGGTGAATGCTGATTCCATTAATTGAAATAGGGAATTCAGAAAATTAGCTTGTTCTATAAGATATAGAAAAGGAAGCTGATTGTTAGACATGTTTTAATTCTGCAAACTGAATGTCCTCTAAGTTAAAAGTAAAGGTCTAGAGCTGTGCTATCCAATAGAGTGGTCTATGGTCACATGTTGTTATTTAACTTTACATTAATTAAAACCAAGTAAAATTAAAAATTTCAGCTCCTCCTTCACAATAGTCACATTGCAAACACTTTGAAAGTCACACGTGGATAATGGCTGCCATCCTGGACACCAGAGTTGTTCAACATTTTCATGGAAAAGTGTATTGGATAGTGCTGTGAGCTAAAGTGCTCACAGAGTTTGGATCCAGCAGTCATCTCTATGTTAGACTAAAATATATAACTATGAACACAATGATTATAATAATATCTCCCATTTATTAATTAAAGTTCTTGGCATGTGTCAATAATTTTGGACCGATTATGTTATTTATCCTTACTGAAACTTTCTGAAGTCAACACACATATCATTACATGTGAAGAATGTGAAAGAGATAAAAGGTTACACAGACTTTCAAGAAAAAAATTTAGAAAGAAGAGCCTATATGATAAATTTAAATAAATAGCTGAAAGAGAATATCATAAATGAAGCTAAAGGAAAAGTTCTTTTTCAAAAGTGGGTGGTCTTCAAAGTCAAACTTTGTAAAGATATTAAGTATTCAATCAGGTTCTAGATAAAGAAGGAGCTGTTGGATTTAGCATTGAGGGATCTCTAATGATCTTAGAGAGGGTCTTTCAGTAGAAACTTAAGCAAGCTAGTGGGAGTAGATTACATCTTCCAGAAGTTTTCCTATGAGTAAAAAAGGGGTAGTGGCTAAAGTAAAGGGGAGATTGGAAGACAGGTTGCTTGTTTGTTTTTGTTTCTTTTTTTTTTTTAGTGCATGGACATCATTGAAAATAGTTGTAGTTGGAAGGTTAAAAAAGTTAGTGGAAGATGAATTAACTATTCAACAAGGAATTGATAATTAATTGTACGAGGGCTTGGGGGAAGTAAAAGCTGCAACAAGGGGCCAACTGTGTTTAGAACAGAATAGATCCATCTTCTCATAAGACAGAAAGGGAAATGATAGATGAAAGTATGGGTACTTTGAGAAGGAGAAGGGCTTGCTTTTTATGAGTGTATTTTCACAAAAACTGTCTTTATTGGAGTCTAGGAATTGTCTCTACCTTATATAATCTTCTCTGAGAAATCTTCCCTGTTGTCTCCCCAAACGAGGTTCACACTCCTCCTGGTCATTTCTAGGGCACTCAAATGTCTCCAGTTGTATGGAGAGCACCCCAGTGACTATTACTATGCCCAGCAATAAATCTTATTTTAATGAAGGGATGAATGAGCCCTCGTGGGGATGGAATGAACTTTATTATTGTCACCACCATGAGGGTAAAGCAGAGTTAGAGATTAATAATTAATAACTTAGATCTATTTAACCTTCCTAGATGTTGCTGTTCAAAGTTGAAGTGAAAGTGAGGAAATATGGATTATGTATTGGAAATTTTCAAAGGATGAAATTCACTTCTATCTCACTTGGTCTTTTAGGATGTACATTTATATGATTTTGTGCTTTGGCATACACACGCACTAGTATGCATGCACACACACTGTGTCATTACCAAATGCGATTTGGTGTTTGGATTCATAACACTGAGTAAAATTTTCTAGTGGATAAACAATAACAAGGGATTGTGGGTATATGCAATTAACATATGAAAACCTTACCTTAATGACGTAGAGCTCCATAATATCTCAGAGATAAAATGTTTAGAAATTACCTAGTTATATAATTTTATTCCATAAGTGAGGCATAAGATTTAGAGAAGTACGTAACCTGTTGAAAAATCATAGAGATATTGGTTAATTTTTAAGCGTGGGTCACTGTGTGACATATTTAAGCAGAGTTCCATCCTAACATAAGGACAAGTAGTGAGTGATAGCTGTGTTCCAGAAAAGGGATTTTCTGAACTATTTATTTTGTGATGGTTGATAATATATATCATATTTTATTCTTCTAATGTCAAAAATCTGCACTAACAAAAGAAGGAATAATCTTTTTTTCTTCTCAGAATATTTCTTGATTTAATTGAAATTCATTTTTTCCATTCAAAAGCATGAGATATTTAGTATAATACTCAAGCTTTCTCCCAAATAATCTTTGTATACTAATCATTGTACCTATATTTTTAAATTAAGAAAAAGTCATTAGTTTTACATCGAAGTACTTTAAAAGCATTTCTGGTATACTTTACACTTATATAGGAGTTATAAACAAAAGAAAACAAAACAATGTAAAATACTTCTCTAATTTAATATCCACCTGTGTCAGAGCAAGGTATTGCCATAACTTTGTGTTTCCATCGTATTCAGACACTCTTCAATCGCAGCAAAGAATGTATGACTTTCTAAATTATGTCCAGAATGTAGCTTACAGGTATTTTAGAAAATTTTCAGTAATTTTAAATATTTATAGAAAAGACACTATGAAGAAATTATTCTGTTGATACTTAGAGATTGTTTTTAATTCTACATTAAAATAAATTAAAATTTTATTTTTTAATAAAAAAGGTTATTAAAATTTTAATAAATAAAAGTGTGTAAATTATAATTTCTCCATAAAGTTTTTGGTACTTCCTTCCTAAATATTGACAGTGATAAACCAATGCTGTTGCAAATCATCTAAAATATGCCATCTTAAGCCTGATAACATGCCTTATTCAAAACAACTTCAATTTTTTGCACTTGTTTTCATGAATATTTGAAAATTTGTATCACCATCTCATCTCTTCAATGACAATAAAATCCAAGAAATAACTTTAATTAATAAAGTTTCTGGTATTTATACAATTATATTACACGATTTAACAAAAGCTACATCTTTCCATCAATGTTTCATCTTTTATTACTGAGTGTTTTGAGTAGACACTGATCTGATTTACAATATTCTGAAACATGTTGGTATTTACTATTCCAAAATTTGAAATTGTAAAGACATGGGAATCAACTCATAAACTCACAAATTAATATCATCTTTATCCTTCCTTTTTGGACTGAATTGTGTAAAGGTTTGTTGACTAGCAGTTCAAACATCAATGACTTTCCCTGTAGGCAAGGAAGCAAGAATCCAAGTTGAAGGCTTCTGCTGGTGGAGATAGAGAAACTAGCAAAAGCTTTTGTCTGTTTCAGAATGGAAAAAACAGAACAAAACAAAACCTGCAGGACTTGAAGAATTCCAAGTTAATAGCTTGATTCTCCATCAAAACAGTTGCCCAAATTCTGAAACTGTGTGGAATGGAAGATTAAAAATCTAACCCAAAGCCTCTGAAACGCAAAGCAGGTTATCAGACATTCTCAAAATGCTGAGAAACGATCATTAAAATTCAAGTTATACTGGTAGAGGGATTATAGTGAAAAAAATAGGCTCTTATCTGAAATCCCTGGAGATCTATGCCTCAAAAATGAGGCAAATCAAAGGTAAACGGAGTCATACCAAAACTGTGGTCCAGTTTAGAATCAACATAATCCCTGATTTGATTAAGCTTATAGCACCCACATCTATCTGCCACTAGAGGAAAGGATAGATCCTCTTTGGAGGAAGTTAACATTATTTGGAGTTATACATTTTTTTTTTTTTGTAAATAAAATATATGCCATTCAGTGAAAATTACAAGTCACTTACAAGTTCTTATCATTGACAGGAAATTAGACCAAATGACCAAAGACCAAGAGAAACAGCAAGAGATGAAAATATTGGTGTTATCCAAAAGCATTTTATAATAATGATTCGTATATTCAAAAATAGAGGTAATGAGACAAAAACAATTTTTTTAATGGATAATTTCACCAAATATTCAGAATCTATAAAAATAATCAAAGGGAATTCTAGGACAGAAAATCAGATTAATGAACTTGATTCTAGGACTGAAAATCAAATGAATGAACTTGAAGCCTCAATATATGGTTTTAACAATTTTGTAGTGAATAAACAATAACAAGGGAGTGTGAGTATATGCAATTAACATATAAAAAAAACCTACCTTAATGACGTAGAGCTCAATAATATCACAGAGATAAAATGTTTAGAAATTAACTAGTTATGTCACTTTAGTCCATAAATGAGGAATAAGATTTAGAGAAGTATGTAACCTATTGAAAAATCATACAGATAGTGGTTATATATGGGTTTAGCAACTAAGGTAAAATAAAAGCCAAGATTGTTAGATTTGATAATGGGTCAATAAAAAATTTGTAAACTGAAAACAGCGGGAAAAAAATGAAAAATAGAGATGAGAGCATAATACCTATAAATGACTCAGTCAATTATTCTAGCTTGATTGCTGATGATGTCTCAGAAATACAGAATGAGACAAAATCAACAGTTGAAAAGTTGATCAAAGATTTTTCAAAAAGAGGAAAGATATATACCCATAGATGATAAGCAGGATAAATACAAAAAGCATCATGCCTACCATAGTCAAATTACTGAAACATAAAGACAGGAAAGAGATAAAGCCAAAGAAAAATGAGAAATAATAAGACTGAGAGTTGTAAGTTGGGGAAAAATGATATATTTAAAATACTGAATCCAACAACCACCAACATAAGATTATGCAGTTGGAGAAAACAGTTTAAAAATTAGGGCAAAATAAAGATACGTTCAGACAAATCACAGCTAAGAGAAATCATTAGTAGCTCTTCTTTACAAGAAATATTAAAAGAAATCCCTTAGGCCAAAGAACAATGATCCCCAAGAGAAACAGTGCAGTGTGAGACATAATAAATATTGACCGTACAAAACAATAATCATACTATCTCCTGGAGTTTAAAACATATGAGAAAACAAACAAACAAACAAACAAAAAACCCAAAACCCTGATCTCAGTAATGCAAAACATAGAAAGGAAGTAAGCAGAGTTAAAGTATTCTGAAGTACTAGCAGTATTGGCAAAGTAGTAAAAATAATAATATTTCAAAACCTTAATGAGTTACAAATGTATGGTTTAATATTTGGGATAAACATTAAAATAATAATAAAAATAATGTAATTAACATGTCAGTAGAGGAAAAGCAAAAATGTTATAATACCTTGTGTTATACAAAGGAAATCAAGGAACCAGACAAGAAAGTGGGTAAAATAGATGTGAAAAACGGAAAACAAATAGTAGGATGACTGATATAAATGCAAACACATTAATGATTATTGGTAAATGGATTGAATACTCCAAATAAAAGACAAACATTGTCATAATAGATAAAATAAAACCCCAAGGATTTAATGCTTATAAAAGACATGTTAATTATAAAGATAGAGATTGAGTGAGAGATAGGATGGAAAAAAATAGCAAACACTGGTAGCAGAACATTTAGAGTAATTTCAGAAAAAGAAAACTTAAAGGAAGGCAACATGGAGGAAAAAAGGGACATTTCATAATGACTTATAAACCACCATGAAGAGACCAGAATTTTAAATTTGAGCACATCCAATAACATGTACACAATCACTCCAAGCTAAGTTCAAAATCTGGCATACAAGAATTATGCAATAAATGGCACCTGATTTTGAAATTCATTGATAAAAGAGAAATAGCCATTATTACTCTGTTAGCCCACATTTCATTTTATTTATCTATTCACTCAATTATTTATTCACAAGATAGCAATTGAACGTATACTATCTTCCATGTACTGTGCACTGAGTGGACAAACAGATCTGCATTTTGCATTCACAGAATTTACTGTCAGAGCAGGAGGTGGATATTTAAAAAGCACAGTTAAATTCATATAGAATAATTCTGTGAGGTATGATTTATAGACAAATATTATAAGAGAAAATAACGGCAAATATCTGTTAACCCTATTATGTGAAGTCTCATCATAAGGCCTGGTGTGTTGCAGTTGGTCAATGATAATTATTGTGAAATTTAAAAGTTATTAACACGTTTTAACATTCAATAAGCAGCATTATTTTTCACAATTTGTTTTTTGTTGTTTACATACTGATCATAAATACACCACAAATCTCCCATTAAATTCCACGTGTATAAAATATAGGAGCACGGAAATATTCTCCAGTGGAACTTCCACAGAGTGTGTTTACATTTAATTAATGACTTTGACAATAATTTAAAATTCAGAACTCTGAAGTTTTTCTAATTTGAGTTATGGTAGAATTCATAAATTTAAATATTTACATCATTATTTTTATTTTTTTGTATGAATTTGATCAGCCTATAAAAAAATAGGTATGAATCAAAAGGCTTACATTTCTTTTTCTACAGAATAAAAAAGGAAGGATTGAAAAGTCATATTTATAATTTCTAAGCTGTGATATTATGTGGTTATTTTTTTAATATCTAAAAATTTGTCAGAGATGTGAGACAGTAAACCCCAAACAATCCCCACACAAAAACAATGTGTGCTCTAGCAGTGCACAAAATACCACCGGAAGCTACACAACATTTCTTGGCTTGCAAACCAAACCATTATTGATTTTTTTTTTAATTTAAAGAGACTCTATGCTTCAGGTTAAAACTATTTTTACATATACTCCTATTGCAAATGTATTTTTCCCTTGCAAAGCTCATCAGAAGTGGAAATTGATCATTTTATTTTGTGCCGTCTCTTCAGTTTGATCTAAGTTCCATCAGGAAAGGAATTGCTGTGTCTGTTTGGTTTCCTGTCATAACTCTCTAGGGTCTTAAGAGGTACCTGGCACATTGCAAGTGACAATACATATTTGTTGGGTAAGCAAAATGAATGAATAGATTACTATTATATTTACATAATAATTTTATTTGGATATATCACATAAATATACATATTTGAAAATTATGGAACAAAATCATAGTATGAATGAAAAGCGACCTATGAGGAAAGTAACAGAATTAGAAATATTTGTGGCTCTAAGTGAATGGTACTACTCTGACTGGTTTCTTAAAAATAGAGTGCACAGTTCATATAAGGAAATATAAACAAAAGACACTACATAACCATGGAGATACTATTTTAAAGAGCCTACCTGTTGCCAGTGTATATATTTCTAGTCTTTATTTGAATAAGGTGTTATGGTTTCTTTGATGGATGTCATCAACTCTGCATATGCATATATATGTGTGTGTACATATATATTTTCAGATAAACAGATACAACAGTATATTGGGTAACACCTATGAGAAGAAAACATTGTGAATGAGCTACTTTTAAGAATATATATCATTTCTCTGAATTTATAGAAAAAAATACAATTTCCACACACCACCAGTAAGATTTTCCACTGTTGCTCAAACAAAATGGAATTCATTTGCACCTAGCAGTTCATGCATGAACTGAATTCTTTTCTAATTATCAGAAGCTATGATATTTTCAAGTAAATGTTAGACTAACATGTATTAAAAGCTTCTTAGGGATTTATTACTATTAATCTAAAGTAATATTGTAGAGGATTTATATCATGAGTATATTTTGTAAAAGTAAAGATTACCTTGTCAACTGTAGTGCTTCGATTTTTCTCTGTAAAAGTTATTGTGAGTTTTAACTTTCTAATTTTGTAGGCTTCAGTACAAAGGATACCACATTATATAGAATAGTATAGTACAAAGAATAAACATTCTTGATTATTCATCATGCTGCTACAAGTTTTATTGTAGCTTTATTAATACTTTCTTAATTTAATCTCTAACTGTAAAGAAAGAAAGAACAATAATGTAATGTGATCATGGGAAAATTTTCATGGCTAGTGTCAGTTTCTCTTAGGGGAAGTCCAATATATCCTGTCAAAGAATTTCCTCGTGTGATAGTTAAAAAGAAAACAATAAACCTAACACACTAAAATAAAACAGAAACAGAAAATCTTTTAATAGATTGAATGAGAATTTCTATTTCTGGGAAAATTAGACCTGTTCTTTGGGGACAACAATCTGAGTTTGGCATATATTTGGTTTAAAGTATGATCTTTGTCTGAGTCAACACTTATTGGATGCCTACTCATGCAGAAGAACACTGTACTAGTTGCTGAGAATATACAGAGAGAGAGAAGACCTGGTCCCTGCCCTTGGACGAGCTTACTAAATAAATGGGTCATTGGTTTTACCCACAGGGCAGAGGGAAGACCAAGACTAATGAATAAAACACAATTTTTCCAAAATTCTATTAAATCTTATAGTATTTTAAGAGTCAAATATAGTATAACTGAATAAATTTGGCCTTGAAGTTAGAAGCCCTAGATTTGAAATTCTAACCTTCAGCTTATCAGCTATGTGACCTTAACAAAGTTAAGACCACCTCTCTGAATGCTTCTGTTCACTTGTAAAATGATGACATTGAGATTATATTTCTGATGTATGGAAGTTTCCAATAACATTCTTGTAGGACATGTTAGGTACTTATTTCAATAAATGTTCAGTGTTTTCATGTTTAGTATATTACCAATGATTCTAGAAGTATAATAGATTAGATCAATATTCAGAAGAGAGAACTCGACAATATGAGTTTGAACAATTTTGCCTTCTGTAATATTTAGGTTGATGGCTCTGTTGTGAGGTAGGATTTGTCTCTCATTCTAAACTTTGCAGTAAGGTTTTTCTATGCTAAGCAGAAGAAGTAATCAGGTAAGTTCCTAATTAAAGATTTGATGTCTAGAGAGAAAAAGCAGATCAATACTTCAGCCCTGTATAACAAGCTCAAATATACAGAGGCTTCCGAAAGTTCAATCTCTCAAAACTTTCCAACTCCAAACTATCATGGAATACTATTAAATTTGGTACCACTATGATGATTTTCTAGGGAATGAGATGACTTTGCAGCAAAACTTTAATCCATGAAGTTAACCTGGAGAAAAGGGGATCTTACTTTGTATTTAGCTTCTACATATGTAATATTTGCTTCAACTTGCATCTCATTAATTATAGTGTTTCACGGACACATTCAATTACTACTCACAGTGATATTTTAGTAGTTAAACTTAATAGAGCCTGAATTTGAAGCCTGAATTCTTCAAAATATCTGTCTACACATCTGGAAAATATTCTAACTATATATCCCAATACCCAATGAAAGAAGCAAAGTAAGTTTGAAGCCAAAGAAAGTGCTTGAATCATTCAGCCACTTATTATTAGATGACTAATATCACACATCATATGGAGACAATAATTCTGACCTATCTCAATAAATTGTGAGGACAAGCTTAAAGCACAGAACTGCATGCTTACAAAATATGAAGCAGCTATACTGGTTACATACACACACACACACACACAGAGTACTATGTATCTGTGCAGCCTTCAATGTCCAAGTCTTCTCTTCCTGGAATCTTCTATGATTGGCCTAAAATGTAGGCTCAGACTCAGAAAATAATAGAGCAGTGTAGGGTAGCACAATTAGATTGTAAAAGTAGAACCATGTTCAGAATAGGAAGCAGATATATCCTCTGAGAAAAACAAAAAGAATGTGAACTCCTGTCAGCAGCAAATTAATCAATCTCTTTCTTCTTAAAAGGGTTATGTTAAAACTATATCTAGCATGGTTAGTAAAATACTAAATTTGAATAGATTGCAAGTTTAAAGGGAATACTTCTAGACAATTCTAAGAGAACCAGATTTTTCTTTTCTCTAAAGAGATTAATAGTATTGCAAATATGATGCTGCTGCCAGGCTTTGGGGAAAAGCCTTTGTTTTCTTGAGAGCTGATAGCAGTCAATAAACCATGTGCGGTTGAAAAATCATCCAAAAAAATCTTCATTTGGGGGTTGCCAGAGACTACTTTATATCCATTATTAACACATAAATAAGGGTAATATCCTCTAAATACATTAATCTGTTTAATCTTGTATCCCTCATGGCCTAATGCAGAGATTAATGGTGGAGTTTTGTTATTAGAAAACTTGTAACATCTTGTATCTGATGAATAAGAACGTTTATTTCTAGTTTGATAAGGTCTACCAATAATTGAGAATCACGACTGTGTCAGGCAGAGTCCATGCCCTCTACAAAACTGTCTGTTTTCTCATAGCCTCCCTGTGAAGAAGATATTATTATCTCCATATTACACATGAAAATACTGAGTCTTAGAAGTAAAGTAATTGGTTCAAAGTGGTGATATCTTAAAAGGATTCAAGCTCAGGTGTATCTGACTCCATTGTCCATTATGAGATGCTGCTCTATTATTCGAGGTCTCTATTGTTTTTAAAGAAAAACAAGTAATTCATTCAATATATTAATTGGAAATATTTTTTTATAAACCAAACTGAATTTTGTGTGGAGTTAACCATACATGTTGTTTACAATTATATCCAGTATAAATTCTTGAAGAATCACCCCTGTATTACTACTGAAAAGACCGTAAGGGTTCATCTTTTGTCTTCTTTCTCTATGAGCAGTCGAGGGCTCTGTTCCTTTATCCGTAGCAGCCAAATCCACCTAAGAACATTTGAGCCTAGACCTCTAAAAGCTTCTCTAGTGTAAAGCAACATTTCTCTTGAGCCCAATCAAGCTCAGCTTTGAGCATTACTGTGTAATTTATATAATCTATTATTTTAAAGCCGGTGGGGTGGGGTAGGTTGGGGGGTGGGAGTGGAGAAGGACTGTTTGATACAGTTTAGCTGAAGAGGTTTCATTTAAGAAAAAAAACAAATATTTCTTTGGATAAATGTATCTCCATTAACAAGTGCTTTATCATACTACTCAGTGATTTTGACACCTCAAGGCCACTTATTAATTATAAGAAGGAAAATAATACACTACATTTTACCTAGTGTAACTTATGTCTTGCATGAGCAAAAATTTACTTTAACCTCAAGCACAGAATATCATATTTGAAATATTCACCGAAGGGTAAGAATTGTTTTGCACTTCACAGTTTTACTGCTTATCTACTGAACCTCAACTCTCAGACAAACTAAGCCACATGAAGCGGAAATACAGACAATACAGTCCTTTGGTAAAGACATTGTTATAAAGCTCGGATTTCATTTAATGGAACTCCTAATTGGAAGATTATTGATGTTTGTCAGAAAATCAGTGTTCTAGTCTCAGATCCACCACTAGACTCGGGGTAGTTCACAGACTTTCTCTATTTTTGTTTCTTCATAATTAAAAAAGCAGATGGGGCTTCCCTGGTGGCGCAGTGGTTGGGAGTCAGCCTGCCGATGCAGGGGACGCGGGTTCGTGCCCCGGTCCGGGAGGATCCCACATGCCGCGGAGTGGCTGGGCCCGTGAGCCATGGCCGCTGGGCCTGTGCGTCCGGAGCCTGTGCTCCACAACGGGAGAGGCCGCAACGGTGAAAGGCCCGCGTACCGCAAAAAAAAAAAAAAAAAAAGCAGACGGAATGTCCTATAAATCTCAGTACTTGATATATGTATTAATTTTCTACTAAGATAATATAAATTAAAATTCCAGGGTATAGATAAGGCTAAAATGCACTACAAATTCAAGGTGGCATCTTTCTTTCATTTTTTTTTAACCTTGTTCTTTCTTCTATTTGTTATTGTATATTTCTTAGATGCTAGTATAAGTTCTCTTTAACTATGGGCATGGCACTGTAGCACCTTTGCTTGTCTAGGTACACAACTGAATTTAAAAGCAGAGGTAAAGGGAACTCTCCCCAATACTCTGTAATGATCCCTATTGGAAAGGAATCTAAAAAAAGTGACTATATGTATAAGTGATTCACTTTGCTGTACACCTGAAACTAACACAGCATTCTAAATGCTATACGCCAATAATTTTTTTTTTTTAAGTATATTTAGACTTACAGATTCATCAGGGAAAAAAATAAAAGCTGGTCCATAGAAAATAGTGCTCTCCCAAAGTGTCTTCTCTTTGTCATAGAAGCTAGTTTACGTGCTCATTCAGCACGAAGCGTCCTGAAGGTCAGAGAGCAGGGGAGGGGTCCTAAATAGTGACTAATCCATTCATTCCAACAGGGGCATTTCACAAATTCCTTTTTGTTTCTAAAAAAAAAAAAAATGTTGTTTATAGTAAAACATTAGACCAGAAAGCCTGACTAATTTGTTAGGAGGAAAATAAATCTAAGCAAAGCAGTGTATATTTATTCAAGTGCATAACTTGAATTTTCCTGAAAAGGATTTTACACAAGAAAGCAAACCCAGCCTTGTCAGGTCATAAAGGTAGGAGAGCTCTATCTGGACTTCAAGAAATTAAAGCCCTGCCTACTTGTTTTCTCTAAAATAATGAAGGTTGATGATTTGACACCATTATTCTGGACTTTTAAAATTTGTCTCTAATCTCTTATTGCCAGTGGAATTACTAAACTTTCCCCAAACAGGTTGCATTCCCACTGCAACCTCAAAAGTGGCAGCTATGGCCAGCAAGGTGGGATAGGGTGAGTCTCCCTTTTCTATTTAGAGTCCTTCCCATCTCAGTATTCCAGGTTTGCTCTGAATATCTTCTCTCAAGTAAAATTCCAGCATCAGATACACTAGATTTTAAGCTAAGTATTACTTTGTTGATGTCATGCACAAATGCACTGATTTTCATAGCTAGACACCTCCTATAATCATTGTACTGTTGCCTTGTATTTTTTGTTGTGTTGTCATTTATTTCTATTGAAAAAAAAAAAAGAGTGTTTTAATTTCAAGTCTTCCCAAATTCTTTTTGGACTTAACAAACAAATGCATTAATATATATTTTACAGTTTGAAAATATATTTGTGAACATAATTTCACCACTTAAGAAAATTAGAGAAACTTTGGAAGGTGAATACTCAGAATTTTTCTTGAAGTATCATAGAGTCTTAGCTCTGTTAAGTGTCTACTAAGTATATATAGAACTCCATTTCCACTGTCAAGGTAAAATTTGTATTCTTGAGTTTCTACAATAGCATTAATATAGTGACTAAAATTACATTATTGTGGTTGTATGTGGTGTGTGCCTGTAATAATAGTTATTGTTTGAAATATCTCAAGCAAGTTGAGAACTACTCCATCACTATGTTTCAAAACATCTCAAAATGTATCATATTCTGAGTCATTGGCCAGGATTGGTTCATCTGTTGTTAAGGTTTTTGTCTAGAATATTACATTTCTAGAATATTTTAATATTCAGAAGATAATTTTCTATTTATGTTTAAAGTTTATTTTTATATTTTTTCACTGTTTATTTCTCACCACATTTATAATTGTAGCAATATTGTCTGCTTATTGGTATAATCCACAGAGGCCAAAATGAACTCTCTGACTCCAGAAACTGCTATGTAAATAGGTACTCTACATCTTCTCCAACAATCAACTACATTTTTCTTCATTGCATATTTGTATTTTTTCTTTTTTTAATTTTTTTTTTTATTGCAGTATAATTGCTTTACAATGGTGTCTTAGTTTCTGCTTTATAACGCAGTAAATCAGTTATACATATGCATATATCCCCATATCTCTTCCCTCTTGCGTCTCCCTCCCTCCCTCCCACCTGTCTGGCTGGTCACAAAGTGCCGAGCTGATTTCCTTGTGCTATGTGACTGCTTCCCACTAGCTATCTATTTTACATTTGGTAGTGTATATATGTCCATATATACACTATCACTCTCTCACTTTGTTCCACCTTACCCTTCCACCTCCCCGTGTCCTCAAGTCCGTTTTCTAGGAGGTCTGCGTTTTTATTCCCGTCTTGCCCCTAGTTTCTTCAGGACCATTTTTTTTTTTTTTTTTAGATTCCATATATATATGTGTTAGCATACAGTATTTGTTTTTCTCTTTCTGTCTTCCTTCACTCTGTATGACAGACTCTAGGTCTATCCACCTCACTACAAATAACTCAATTTCGTTCCTTTTTATGGCTGAGCAATATTCCATTGTATATATGTGCCACATCTTCTTTATCCATTCATCTGTCGATGGACACTTAGGTTGCTTCCATGTCCTGGCTATTGTAAATAGAGCTACAGTGAACATTGTGGTACATGACTCTTTGAATTATGGTTTTCTCAGGGTATATGCCCAGTAGTGGGATTACTGGGGTCATGTATTAGTTCTATTTTTAGTTTTTTAAGGAACCCCCATACTGTTATCCATAGTGGCTGTATCAATTTACATTCCCACCAAGAGTGTATGAGCGTTCCCTTTTCTCCACACCCTCTCCAGGATTTATTGTTTGTAAATTTTTTGATGACGGCCATTCTGACTGGTGTGAGATTATATCATATTATAGTTTTGATTTGAATTTCTCTAAAGATTAATGATTGAGCATTCTTTCATGTGTTTGTATCAATTTGTATATCTTCTTTGCAGAAATGTCTATGTAGGACTTCTGTCCATTTTTGGATTGGGTTGTGTGTTTTTTTGATATTGAGCTGCATGAGCTCCTTGTAAATTTTGGAGATTAATCCTTTGTCAGTTGCTTCATTTGCAAATATTTTCTCCCATTCTGAGGATTGTCCTTTGGTCTTGTTTATGGTTTCCTTTGCTGTGAAAAAGCTTTGAAGTTTCATTAGGTCCCATTTGTTTATTTTTGTTTTTATTTCCATTTCTCTAGGAGGTGGGTCAAAAAGGATCTTGCTGTGATTTTAGACATCGATTGTTCTGCCTATGTTTTCCTCTAAGAGTTTGATAGTGTCTGGCCTTACATTTAGGTCTTTGATCCATTTTGAGTTTATTTTTGTGTATGGTGTTAGGGAGTGTTCTAATTTCATTCTTTTACATGTAGCTGTCCAGTTTTCCCAGCACCAGTTATTAAAGATGCTGTCTTTTCTGCATTGTGTACTCTTGCCTCCTTTATCAAAGATAAGGTGACCAAATGTGCATGGGTTTATCTCTGGACTTTCTATCCTGTTTCATTGATCTATATTTCTGTTTTTGTGCCAGTACCATACTGTCTTGATTACTGTAGCTTTGTAGTACAGTCTGAAGTCCAGGAGCCTGATTCCTCCAGCTCCATTTTTCTTTCTCAAGATTACTTTGGCTATTTGGGGTATTTTGTGTTTCCATACAAATTGTGAATTTTTTTGTTCTATTTCTGTGAAAACTGCCAGTGGCAGTTTGATAGGGATTGCATTGAATCTATAGATTGCTTTGGTTAGTAGAGTCATTTTCACAATGTTGATTTTTCCAATGCAAGAACCTGGTATATCTCTCCATCTATTTGTATCATCTTTAATTTCTTTCATCAGGGTCTTACAATTTTCTGCGTACAGGTCTTTTGTCTCCTTAGGTAGGTTTATTCCTAGGTATTTTATTCTTATTTTTGCAATGGTAAATGACAGTGTTTTCTTAATTTCACTTTCAGATTTTTCATCATTAGTGTATAGGAATGCCAGAGATTTCTGTGCATTAATTTTGTATCCTGCTACTTTACCAAATTCATTGATTAGCTCTAGTAGTTTTCTCATAGCATCTTTAGGATTCTCCATGTATAGTATCATGTCATCTGCAAGCAGTGGCAGCTTTACTTCTTTTCTGATTTGGATTCCTTTTATTTCTTTTTCTTCTCTGATTGCTGGGGCTAAAACTATCAAACAATGTTGAATAATAGTGGTGAGAGTGGGCAACCTTGTCTTGTTCCTGATCTTAGTGGAAATGGTTTCAGTTTTTCACCATTGAGGGTTATGCTGGCTGTGGGTGTGTCATATATGGTCTTTATTATGTTGAGAAAATTTCTCTCTATGCCTACTTTCTGGAGGGTTTTTATCATAAATGGGTGTTGAATTTTGTCAAAAGCTTTCTCTGCATCTATTGAGATGATCATATGTTTTTTCTTGTTCAATTTGTTAACATGGTGTATCACATTGATTGATTTCCATATATAGAAGAATCCTTGCATTCCTGTGATAAACCCCACTTGATCATGGTGTATGATCCTTTTAATGTGCTGTTGGATTCTGTTTGCTAGTATTTTGTTGAGGATTTTTGCATCTATGTTTATCAGTGATATTGGCATGTAGTTTTCTTTTTTTGTGACATCTTTGTCTGCTTTTGGTATCAGGGTGATGGTGGCCTTGTAGAATGAGTTTGGAAGTGTTCCTCCCTCTGCTATATTTTGGAAGAGTTTGAGAAGGATAGGTGTTAGCTCTTCTCTAAATGTTTGATAGATTTCACCTGTGTAGCCATCTGGTCCTGGGCTTTTGTTTGTTGGAAGATTTTTAATCACAGTTTCAATTTCAGTGCTTGTGATTGGTCTGTTCATATTTTCTATTTCTTCCTGGTTCAGTCTTGGAAGGTTGTGCATTTCTAAGAATTTGTCCATTTTTTCCAGGTTGTCCATTTTATTGGCATATAGTTGCTTGTAGGAGTCTCTTATGATCCTTTGTATTTCTACAGTGTCAGTCATACTTGTATTCTTAAACTTATATAGCTTATTTAATCGTTGAAAATGTGAATGTAAGGTTTAATTTCACAGGAAGTTAAATAACACATATGGATATACCAGAAAATACTTTAATCTCTACAGTCCTCAGTTTCCTTTTCTGAAAGTGATAGCAATAATATTAATTTTAATCAGTTGATGTTAGGACTAAATGAAACAATGAAAGTCAAACAATCAGTACAGAGCCTAGCACATATTCAATGAAATAAATGTCAAGTATTCTCTGTAATTATTATGCTGTTTTCAATTCTCTCTTGACGTTTTGAATAATTTTACCTTAGTTCTGGCTTAGATTAAATATAGCTTCACCTAATAATTGTGGGTACTTGATTATCCAAGAGTTGTTGTATTTCTTCTTTCCACACTAAGATTTGCTGTTGGACACCACAAGCATTTCTCCTCATTACATTTCACCTTTTCAAGTTTACATGGCAGTAACAGTGGACATTTTGCTCACTCATTCTTGTAGACTCCATCCTCGATTTTGTAGAAAGAAGTCATTTCTGTTGCTCTGGATGAAGGTCTTCAGTTACATATAAATTTGACCTTCACTTACGTTTGAAATGTTGTTGGTGGGAATGTAACTTGATAGAGCCATTATGGAGAAAAGTATAGAGGTTCTTTAAAAAACTAAAAATAGAACTACCATATGATCCAGCAATCCCACTACTGGGCATATACCCAGAGAAAGCCATAACCCAAAAATCACATGCACCCCAGTGTTCATTGCAGTACTATTTACAGTAGCCAGGACATGGAAACAACCTAAATGTCCATCAACAGAGGAATGGATAAAGAAGATGTGGTACATATATACAGTGGAATATTACTCAGCCATAAAGAGGAATGAAATTGGGTCATTTGTAGTGACCTGGATGGACCTAGAGACTGTCATACAGAGTGAAGTGAGTCATAAAGAGAAAAAATATATATTGTATATTAATGCATATATGTGGAATCTGAAAAAAAAATTGTTATAGATGATCTTATTTACAAAGCAGAAGTGCAGACACAGACATAGAGAACAAACATATGGATACCAAGTGGGAAGGGGGGGTGGCGGTGTGGGATGAACTGGGAGATTGGGATTGACATATATACACTATTGATACTATGTATAAAATAGATAACTAATGAGAACCTACTGTATAGCTTAGGGAACTCAGTCCTTTTTGGTAACCTAAATGGGAATGAAATCTAAAAAAGAGGAAATATATGTATATGTACAGCTGATTCACTTTGCTGTACAGTAGACACTAACACAATATTGTAATGTTACTATACTTCAATAAAAATTTTAAAATATATATTTTAAGAGTTACAGGGTTATGAGGCTTCCCACTTGGTTTGGGAGGGAATCAGATAGTCTTCAATTAAGAGAGTTATCGAATGAAATTAGGAAAGTTTCTAGAGTCATAAAAAAGTATATATCAGTCTCTAGAGAGAGGGGGAAAAAAAGCAAACACAGAACAAACAAACAAAAACACATTTCTTCCCATCAGCAATAGGTATATTAGCAACTTAAAGTATGGCTTCAATTAGATGGGTAGGTTAGGCATGATGTCACAGAAACATTTGCTGTTGACTCTGATAGGAAAATCCAAACCCTTTCTAAGGTCTATATTTATCATTGTTTTATTTGTTGACAATTTTTATTTAAAATATTAAATTAACTGGTTTCTGAGTGGATTCTTCTGAGCTCTCTTGAGATGTCTAGTTAGCCTTGGCTTATCTGTTGCCTTAATTCAAATCAAGAATAATCCAGATACAGAGCAGTCACCACTAGTTTGAATATATCTTTGGTTAAGTGTTTTATGAATAGACTATAAGGAAGATGGCTTAGGCCTCAAGGAAAGTAAAGAGATTCAGTGCCAACAATGATAAAGAATAGAATAATTTTAACATGAAAATTAAATTAACTTTACCAGGATCAGAAAAAGCATGGGAATGATGGTATCCTTGATACTTCTGTGTGATAGCCCAGAAGCTCTAACACTTTGGATTCATCTCTGTAGGTGAAGCCATGAGATCGACAGTAAAGAGAAGAGCCAAAAGAAGAAAAACCTGAGACAGATTTTAGAATTGTATCAAAATTTAAAAAATAGAAAAAAAATACAAGATGTCTCTAAATAAATGTGAAAATGTGATTTGGGTATGTACTGTAATACTTTGTCAGTCATTGTCATAGAGTTTTCATGGCTTTTATTATAAATAAGCATTAAAATGTTCCATTTTAAAGTTTTCAGAAGCAAGGTAAATCATAAAACCCAAAGGACTGGATTCCTGGGGAAAAAAAATATTCCCAGAACTGGAGGAAGCTATGCCATTCAAGTACTTTTGCATCCCTAATAACAAAATATTTTTTTTTAATATAAGAAAATTATGCAACAAGGACTTACTGTATAGCACAGGGAACTATACTCAATACAGTGTAATAACCTATAATGGAAAATCATCTAAAAAAGTATATATATATGTATATAATGTATATATATATATATATATATATAACTGAATCACTTTGCTGTACACCTGAAACTAACACAACACAACTATATTTCAGTAAAAGTTTTTTAAAAAAAAAAAGACCAAAAAAAGAGAAAATGACAAAATCTATGAAAGATACAATTTTTACTGTATAATTTTGTCAAAAAAATTTTTTTTTCTTTTTTGTTATCTGACTCCCCACTAGAATATAACCTCTTTGAGGGCGGGAATTTAGTTGTTTTGTTCACTGTTTATACTTAGGATCAGTGTCAGGTGCAAAGCAGGACCTAAGGGAAACAGTTGGTGAATGAACTAACTTGTACTTTCAAATTCACTTTAACCCATTAATCCTTGCCCCTTACACTGTCAGTATCTTGTGAGTCTAATTTTCCTTACGAACACATTAGTATACACTGTCTTCACATTTTCCACTCAATGGTCAATGATTTTACTCTTTCTTGACAATCCTGTTCACAGTCCTCTAAACCCCTGCTATACTCATTCTGTCAGATGATTTTATTTCAAAAACTATTCTAATTTTCCTGACATGTTCTTGAATTTTCCTGACATTTGTACACATCATCCACCCATATCTTTTCTCAGATGTAAAGGACACCCCTGTAAGTGTCTATCTTTACACTTCATAAATGTCTGCTATATCTTCTGATTCCTTGCCTTATCAGTGACCCACTTTCAATCTTATATCCTCCTTGTTCACTTTCTCCTTATCTTTTGTCTATTGTCAATTTCAAGTCTATATTGCATGAGGACTTAGTCCTTCCTCACTCCTTTTAATCAGCTACTTTCTCTTTTCCTTTCTTCCCAACTGTCTTAGTGTGTTCAGGCTACTATAACAAAACATCAAACACTTGGTGGTTTATAAAGGGCAGAAATTTATTTCTCAGAGTTCTAGAAGCTAGGAAATCAAAGATGAAGGCACTGGCAGATTTCATGTCTAGTGAAAGCCTGCTTCTTGCTTCATACACAACTGACTTTTTTCTGTGTCCTCACAGGATAGAAGGGGCAAGGGGGCTTTCTCAAGCCTCTTTTATAAGGGCACAAATTCTATTTATGTAAACTCTACCCCCATGACATAATCACCCAAATCCCCCACTTATTAATACCATCACTTTGGGGGATAGTATTCCAACATATGAATTTGCAGGGACACATATATACAGATAATTGTATCACCAAATATTTAAAGCAATAATGTGGGTACCTCTTGCTTACTACACACTTACTTATTATTTTTTTTGCAAACTAGCATCTTTTTCAACCCCAATCTACGCCAATAAAGCTTCCATTTTCCAAACCCATTTCTCTCAGCCTTGAATAGTTTGTCTGACCACACATAACCCAGGGGTTAAAGACTGGTACAACACTTTGATAAAAATCAAGTTTTCCTTTGATATTTTCAATATATGTAGAAGTCAGGACAGCTATTCGGCATGTTTCATTAGGTGATGGATGATATATTGTAACAGGCACATAGCTAAGTGCATTCCTCCATCCACTACTAATTTAACCAAAATTTGTTAAAAGGTGGCAGTGCCTACAGTAGTCCAGGATGACAGTAATGAACACAGAGCTGTCCAGTGGGGTAAATGGGCCTTTACTATTACAACAAAGGGTAAAATAAGGTGAGATGCTCACTATAGTAGCATAGGCATTTGGTGCCATGGAGGCATGGAGTATGTAACATAATTCAGTCTGGAACGAGTGAGGAGGCAGCCACAGTCAGGAGGTGGCCTAACACACCAGCATTTAATGGTGAGTAGGAATTAGCCAGGTGAAATGTTAAGAGAAGTGGGTGAGAGATTCAGACATTAGTGTGATCATATGCCCTTGACTATTCACAATTCTTCATAAACTCCCCATTACTTCTAAGAAAATTGTAAATTCCCCAAACTCGCATAGGGAGTACCCGCAATGTGCTTTCCACTTGCCTTTCTGCACATCCAAATGTTCTCTACAAAATAAATCATTTACAATTTTCTAGACCAAAAATATACTTTCTCATTGTGTTTTTGCTTCTCAGTCGTTTTGCCCATGTAAAGTACCCCGTCAAATACTTAAACATTTTGAAAAGATAGTTACCAGTTAGTGCCTCTTTAATTACCCCTTCTGAGGTAGTTATTTCAATACTATGATATTTTTCCTTTCAATTTAATAGACAAATCACACATTACCTAGTTTTGTGAATGTCTGCTTTCATGAATTTTCCCCCAATTAGCTTATGAGCACTTCATGGTAAAGAACCCTACCTTAGCTATTTTTTGTGTCCCTCACAACCTAAAGAAACAATGTCTTTAAAACATTAGCTTTTCAATAAATTGTGGACCAACATATAGCTTGATCGATAAATTTTCCTAAGAAATACAGTTCTGGTAATTTTGTTTTAGTTAAGATAGTAGTTCAAAATTTTTGCCCTAGACTCTGTGATTTTATAAAATTCTTGGTTCGCTACTTCATTATTAATCTAGCACAGCATTACCCTGAAAACAAACTGGAAATGTTAGATTCACTACAAAAGCCAAAGACTTGCAATGAATCTCAGTATAATTACCTCATATGATTTTTGCAACAGGATACAAAATGTGCCATGGTGGAAAATATTGCTTATCACCCTGGAAAGGCAAAGTGCCATATTACTCAAGATAAAAACTGCTTTTTCTTAAAGGGGCCCCAAATATTTAAAGGGAAGAAGCAAAGCACAAAATGTTTACTCAGTTTACATTTTACTAGGTATATTAAGGAATAGATTCTTATGGTCATGGCTAAGAAAAATTATATTAAAAGTTTTGGAGAGCGAGGTAATATATTTTCAGTCCTAGCCATTAATTTTAGACAATATTTAATCTATAAAATGTAGAGAAGAAGCCTGTATTTGTACTCAGTTTTGCTGTAGGCCTCTGCTCCTTTAGTAAAACCTAGAACTTCCAATAATACGCATGGATTTTGATACTGTACTTTAGTTTTAGATTTTATAGGGGCATCAAATTACCTCTCTTTGATTTGGCTTTCCCCTAAATGCTGAGTCTATGCCTAAGTGTCCACCAGAGGCCAGGTAGTGGGTTTCTCTTAAAATGCGACATGTCTAAAAGATGATAGCTGACTTAATAAAAATTTCAAGTTAGAAATGTCATAATAAGCATGTGTTTCCATTCATAAAGTATGTCTTGAACACACACAAACTATCTTTTGTCATCTGGTTCTGCCCCATTTCGAAATTATTCTCTGCTGTTAATTAGAAGTGACTACACTTTGATTAATCTCAAACATGTGTCACATATAAATGATGTGGAGAGCTGAATTCAATATTTTTCCACTTGGAGTATTCATAGTATTCATAGAAAGGAGGCAAATATATTTTTTAAACCTATTGACAATCTGATATTATCAAACTAACAGGATGTTATCGATGTAACACATTCTAGTTTATTTGAAGTATTAAATTCACAGAAGAACCTAATTATAAGCATATTTTAGATGGCAAATGTAAAACCGAAGAGGACTTCTCTCTCATGTTGTTATGCTTCAGAAACTCTCATTCCTGGAATCTGTTTTTTCACCTTGAGAATTCACCTGATCTTGGTCCCTGTTTGGTTTTTTATTTAAATCTTCTTTTGACAACAGCTTCCCAATACCTGCAAACTCACAGTAGACAAATACACATGGATTTTGCTTAGAGAAAGTAATGGTTCAATTAACAAGGGAAAAATGTCTCTTTGGCTTAATTTGAATTATCATTATTATTATAGGATATATACTAAAACACTCATTTTTCAAAATGCTAATTAAATTTCCATAAATATACTAAGCCTTTAAACAGATTATAAGAGAAAAATTATATGATAAAGTAGTTGTGATTTAAGAAACAATGATTCCAGTTAGGTTTTTCTGTTCAACTTTCTAACCAAAAATGGTTTTCTTTCTTATTACACAGTTCCCTACAGCTGTATATAAATCAATAGCTGCAACATCCCAAAGGAAACACATACTGCAGTCCTCCGGTTTTCTAATGAATGCAAATAGAATGACCTTTTTCTGACAACTATGAATATTGTTCCACAATTTTACCATTAAAATTGCTGCTATCAGCAATTCATACAGCAAACATGGAGACTACAATAGTTGTAAATAGCTATTCATTATGGTAAGAAAGGAATGGAAAAAAACTAAGCCTGTTATTCAACTTTTAAACCTCAGCCTGATTTTTATATTTCATTTTTTTGTTTGTTTTCCACATATGATCATAGCATTTATTTATACTTCTGGCTCATTGTAGATTTTTTTAGTTTTTTAAATTATTTTAAATTTAATTTTTATTTTATATCAGAATATAGTTGATTTACAATGTTGTATTAGTTTCAGGTGTACAACAAAGTGATTCAGTGACACATATATATGTGTCCTTTCTTTTTCAGATTCCTTTCCCATGTAGGTTATTACAGAATATTGAGTTGAGTTCCCTGTGTTATGCAGTAGGTCCTTGTTGATTATCTATTTTATATACAGTAATGTGTATATTTTAATCATTTTGATATGGAAATTCTGTCTTACATGTAACCAGTCATCACTTAAATTCTTTCTTCTCTATTCCAGAAGAAAATAAATTAATTCAATGTTTTATATCATTTAACTGAGAGGTTCAATATTGAAATATTTTTGCAAATGAAGTAAAATCTCTCAATAAATAATATTATAAGGCTCTAATTACTATATTCAGATTATTAGGAGACTGTGATTATATTCCACCAGAAACACCTCTTTGGAAAATCATATTGGTGTCCTTACCCTATCAAGATACAATACTATTCATGTAATGAGCATGAGATGAATTTAGAAGCTATGAAAACAGATAATGACATAAGGATGACACTTATGGGAACCTGAGAAAAGGTAAGGAGTATTCAATTGCATTTTTGTCCATTTTGACTGAAGAACCACTTTATTTCAAAATGCAATAAAATTGCATGTACTTACGCTAATGCATATTCAGTTTCCCATGAAACTTCATTATAGCCATGAAGATGTCTCATTAAGTAGAAGTTAAACTCAAATTTTATAAGAAAAGTAGTTAAGTGTGTTAAACCTAATTCTGCTGATCATAGATCTATATACTGGAAACTCCTGTTGTTCACGAGAGTCAAGAATACATTTTGCCAATAGAATTCAAATACTCATGAAAAATAAGACTTCCCAATTTGCAACAAGTTTCAAACAGGAACTCACAACAAGAGTACTCCATTTCCACAAAATTCCAAAAATATTTCTTCCATCCCCTATTCTATGATTAATTTATATACCTCTGTACAAGACTGGAGACCACTATCACATAATTATTTGATATCCCAAATATGTATTAGTTTATGTAGACTATATTTATAGAGAAATATTAATTGTCTTTGGTAAGTAGTTGTACCACTATTTTCATATAAAGCCAACTTACTATGCTTTTAAGTCGAGAGCTGTTTTAAACCCCATTCAATTTCTTGAAACTGTTAAGAGAGCTTTTCTGTGAGTGTGGTTTGGCAATATCGGGCATAGATGGCATTTTTAACTGTATTAAACTATCTCCACTTGATGACATCTGAAGATGTCTATACTCTCACACCTGTAATGCTTTCATGTTCAAAATGAATCCCTGCTACATCTCACTCAATATTGATCTTTAAGGCATTTCTCCCAATCCTTTTCCCAGTGTGGTCACTGAACAGTATCAGAGTTCAATAGGAAGATCAGCTGCTCATCCACTTTTTGCTAAAGCAATTTGTATTATGGATTTATTTTAGCAGTCTACAGTGGCAGTTGTTGTTTTTACTATTTAAATGCTTTGATTATCTGACCTTGCTTACTTTATCTTTCTAAGTGCTATGCATGGGCTTTAAAATTGATCAATAAGTGGGGATTCCTCTACAGGATTATGCTGAAATCAATCTCAATTCAGACTTTTTGTATTTTATGTTTATTACTAGATCCGTCTTAATTGCACTCATTTTGGTAAATAATTTTAAAACCTGTACTTGATTACAGAGGTTAAGCATCTTCCAAGACCCACACACATTATAAAAATAACCTGTATTCTTTATACATTATTTTATTCATTCTTTTAATGTGAAGCAGGAAAGAATTAATTCCTAGATATTTTATTCAAATACCTTTACATTATAAATAAAAGATCTATTCCATTAGAAGAAAAAATATAATTACATATATATGTGAATAACTGAAAAATCTTGAAATACATTAATGTGCTATATTAATTGTGATAACTGTGAAACTTCAACAAGCACTGTGTGTATGCATATTTTGCACATAAAAGTGTTTATAAGACTTTTCAAAGAAAATATTAACGCTCCCTGGAAGAAAAATCAAAGGAAATTCTCAATATTTGTATCTTTGAAAGTCAATGGGAAACAAGCTATAAGCTTGTTGAATATCAAAAAAATTAATATTCAATGTAACGAGAAAAATTTTTCAGTTTCACATTCTCACTACTAAGATGGGATGCTTTACTCATTTTTTTGGATTAAAAGAGAAGCAAATTAAAACCTTAAAATGCTTTGAATACTTCTTAACTCTATGAATTTTATAAATTCCATATTAATGATTTTGAATATAGATAAGATTCCTAAAATTAACTATGTAAGACAAAAACATTAAAGAATATGAATTATATTGCATAACTATTAAAACTTATGCTAAATTTTTGGTCTAATTTAATTATATTTCATGCCTCTGGGTGTAGTCACATGAAGCTCCTGAATTTTATCTTTGGATCAATTTATTCTAACATTAGATTTTTCAAAGTCATAAATAAAAGAAATGCAGATGGGAGTTAAAAAAAAGGAATTGATGTCATCTTTTTAAAATCCCATTTCCAAAGCCAATCTAATGTCTAAATATCTCTGTCATCAACTCTTACATAAAATTACAGTGAAATACTTTCTACATATGTAAATGACAGTATAAAATCTGCAATTTGTTCCAGCGGCCAAAAATGCAAACAGTAAAGAACTCGAGGTAAATAAACATATGATTATATACAGAAAATGTGCAATATTTTCACCTGTGCAAGTACATGTTTTGCTTAAATAATTTAAAAAAACTTTCACAGGACTAAAGAAATATCAAATATATCCAATAGATATATATTCACATTTTCAGACTTTGAAATTATTGGCCAAAATGATTTAGTATTTAACAGCTTTCATTTCAGACTAAATTGTAGCCTATTATTACAATATCTTCTGCTGCTCACATTAAATAAGATGTAAATTATAAGTGAATAAAAACAAAGCCCTCACAAGATAATTCATCTTAATAGTTACATGTATGAAGTTAGGGTAGGAAAATTAAGATTCCTAAGCACAAAGAGAATGAGGAAGATAAATAAGAAGTTTAATTACCAAATAGTTGCCATAATGATATTTCCATAAACTGTTACAACTAGTTTTGTTCCTTTCTACTGTTTGTGGTAGAATAGCACTTGAGAGAAATCATTTTCCAGAAAGTTTTGCAAATCTGTAGATCACAATCTTGGCAAGACATATCCATACTTTCATACTTTTTTCCTCAAGTGGGTAAATGTTAAGAGAGAAGAATCCAAGTTTCATGATGCAGCAACACAAAGCTGGGAAGTGAAAATTATGTTACAGTGGAGTCTTGAAAATATGACTGTAAAAGTTAATCAATAAAATGTCTATTCCTGTCTATTCACCGGAGGCCCCAGCTGCATAGCTTCACTCAATCGATACTACAAATTATTACGATTTCCAGGTTCCCACTGGACATTCAGAACAAATCTTTCAAGTGTAACAGGCTTATACTGAGTATAAGGTGTGTGTTCTCTTCATTTAGTTCAAAAAGAGGAGGGGAAAAATAAAATCTAAATCCTAGGTGTTTTTTAAAACTTCAGTTTTATGGAACCAGTAACTTACTGGTCAACTTTTAATGTTAAAAAAATCTTCCTTTTGATTGCCAAATTTTTTTGTATGTTTCTTTTTTAACTGTTTCATATTCAGTTAAGAAATGACTTAACCTAGTAATAGATTTTGGCGATATAGGAAACTGGTTAATTCTGAATGATTATCCCAACATAAATGAATGAAAAATAATTTTGAGTTAAATACTTATCGAAAAGTCACTTGGATACATTATCACTATTAGTGAGAGAAATGTGTGGGACCCTGATTGACAAATATTTCAAATTGTAGCAGATCCCTTAGAATATACATTCAAGTTATTGTTTTCACGACTTATTCCAATGCATTTTAAAATCATGTTTGAGGTGTTCCATTTTTTCTATTTTTGTAAAATAAAAAAAATCATAATTTCAGAAATGAGTTTCTCTTCATCTTAATAAAAGTTTCGGATTCTTTTTTCTAGTGAGATTCTCTGCTCTCTGCAGGAATATTCTACTGTGATTGCAAATTCTAGAAACTACTCAAGACCTGAAATTTATGCTCCATACATTTTGTTCCTGAATCTTCTAGTCAAAATCCAAAGATTTTTCCAAATAAAGGGATAACTGGTTAAGGGAACTAACTATAATGCTTGCATGCCTTATGACACCTAACATGGCCTTTCTTTCTTCTGACTGGTGAGCACTATGGTGTCTGGCACTGCCCCAAACCAGATCAATTGGTAAATTTGGTCAATTCATGCCACCTGTCGATTGAGTGGGAAAAAAATCAAAATAAATAAAAAGAATTTTTTGTTTGCTAGGCCATAAAGGCTTTGATTTTTATTTGACATTTAAACAATAGTATATTTTTTCACATATCATAGAAAATATATAGACACGTATATCTAGCATGTAGGCACATCCTGTGACAATGTATGTTGAGGCTATATTTAAAAGAAAGATAAACCTGTTTCTCCTAAGAAACAATTACTGCTTTGATTATGATATTTATCAGTATCTTTAAAATTTAACAACATTTTCTTATGTCAATAATATTTCTGATTTATGACTTTTAAAATATTTAATTGCTAAAAACCATTTCAAATAGTTAGACTTCAAAAAAAAATACTGTTACAATTTTAAATACTCTCTGAGATGATATTTGTATACCTTGACAGCAGTTTCACATTAAGAGTGAAATATCATACTTAATTTCATGATCAGGCTGTGTTGTAAAATAAAATAGATAAATATAGATCAAGCATATAGAACTTAAGTTTGATTTTTATTGTAATTTAACTGAATGAATCAGTGTCTGGTGTATTTACTTATCAAATTCAAGATTTAAAGCAGATCTTTGCATGCCAGTTTTCAGATCAAAAATGACATTTTTTGTGGGTCAGAATAATGTGCCTTTATAGTAATGTTTAACTGTAGAAAAAATGTTGGCATTGTTTTAATAACAATAAGAACATCAAAAACTGTCATTAGTTTTATATGTGTTCACAACCATTGTTATATATTTCATATTCTCTAAATATATCTTAAGCATATTATTGCCCTATTATAAGTTTGCTTTTTAAAAGACCATAATATTTATAACAATAGTACATTACTGTAGCCATTCCCAAAGAAACTTTGCCCAATATGCTTTTAATCCTTGGTACCAATTTCTACCCTTTAATATTTGTTAAATGTGACTTTTTTGTTGTCTGTGTTCTGGCATCTGACTAAAGTTACATTAATGGCAAACAGCATTTATCATAGTGTTTAATTTTATTTAGAAACACATAAAATGTCATCCTAGATTTTATAATTATTTTTAGGGTTTTGTCATATTAAATCATTGGATTAAAACAGAAATAAATTGCTCATGAATAAATTTCAAAAATTTTACTTTTACATTTTAATATGCTTTATAAACTATAAATCAAAAAAGAATTTTAATGTTTATCATATGTAAGATTTTGAAATCCTCTTGATAGATATATCAAGATAAGCAGTAAGTAGTGTAAGTTTAGAATTTGACTTCCAAAGATCGGTTAATATCAAATGCACATTTTAGTTTTGGCCTCAGGACTGTGTTCAAAGGTATGAGTGACGAGGGAATAAAAAACATTAGATGTGTATGCTTTATCTAACTGCAATTACTCAATTTAACCAAAGTTCAGTGAGTAAAGTGTAATTCTTGGCAAATAGAGACAGAGAGAGGGACAGAGAGAGATTCATCTGGGCTATGCTACTTTCACAATTATTTTTAAAAACAGACGAAGAAAATAAAGCAAAAGGCAGAGAAGATAGAATACTTAATTACCAGAACACTCAAAAAAAGAAACTAACGTTTATTTGAATAGTAGATGACAAAATCTGAGAACATTGCAGAGACATAATAATTACATAAAGATTTAAATGATAAAAACAGAAATTAAATACTAGGTGTTTCACTAAGAACAATTTTCATGAATGTTTCAAAACAACATAGATCTTTATTACTTTTCATCATAGTTCCTTACATGCCTCAATGGTCTGACCAAACATTTTCTACTCTAAATGTCTCTCAATTTAATACTGCCTTGCTTAGAGCTGCTACTTTAACAAAAAGAAAGGCAACAAGAGCCATATGTAACCTTTGGACTCCAAAAGGAGAAAGATGAGAATGCCATTGGCAGATAGGTGCTACAGAAACACAGTGTATTCTTTGCCTTGAATCCTACCTTGAACATTTCTTGATAGTTAACAAGAAAGTTGACTGCCACGTCATTACTCAGAATCTGGAATAGGACAGTTACCGTTTTCAATATGTGCCGTTTCAGTTAAGAGATTTTGGAAATTTAAAGTTTATCTATTTTGGAACGAACAATTTATTGAACAAGCTAGTATATTTACACATAACCTTTTGCAAGACAGAGAGAATTAAATATTTAGCAGCTAAAGTCAAAAGGACTGACTTGATTTCAGTTTGTAAAGCAAAACTTTTTGAAATACTAAAAAACAACTCACTTGTAATCATTTTTTTCTTCTTCAGAAGCAATAATCCCTTCTGTCACTGTCTTCAGCTCTGCCCTGTGTTTTCTACTGTTCTGTTCTTGGCGAACTGTTTCTGCTATTTGCTCAGTTAGCTGCTCTTGAGTAGCTTTCAAGCTGGATTCCATTAGAAGAAGTTTTTCATCTTGACTGGCAAGTTCTTGGGCTGAAAGATAAAACAAGAACATTGCCTTTTAAAAAACCAAGCTAATGTGTTTTTTTTTTTTTCTTTTGTTTTTGGTTTAAATTTTATGCAATGCAACTTTGAGGAAGATTTAAACAGATCCTTCTTGTCCAAATACAAGCTCATGCATTCAAATGTTCAGGTTCCTTTATTTAAAACACAAGTAAGCAAACGTATGTATGAAGAGATACAAGATGTGTGTCAGTAATCTCGAGTTTATAAAACATTTGAATTCAAAAATTAAATGTCTTAATCAGACAACAATTCCCTGAGCTTATGTTTGAGACTTCTGTTGCTACATAAGTGTATTATAAAAGAAGGACATTAATGTATACTTTTCTTGTTCTTTCTTTAGTATAGGCCTCGGGTATATGTATATATGTTCATATAGACAAAGACTGATATGTTATAAATTATGCCAAAATGATGGCTCTCCACTGATTTATTTTCATATATAATATTTATGAAATTTAAACACTTTTTCAAGGTCATCCAATAGATGGCAGTCTTTCATTAGTCCAAAGCATACTTAGGCAGTATGCTTCAAGCTCTCAAAAAATAAGTGATTTAAAGACAAAGACATTTTTCCTTTGTTCTTTGTTGACCGTATTCCTAGAGATATATATCTGTATATTTTATTCGAGTATTTCCCGTTTATAAAGTATTTATCTGCTTTTTTCTTTTCAAATTTCCTCAAAAACATGTCATCAATTTTAAATGTTTTCAGGTTTTTCCATTTTATTTTTAATCACATGTTTGAGTATATATTTATATACATTGCTAAATAATATCTTTTTAGAGGTATTCTTAAATATAACTGGATATATAATTCATTGCATTAAAGATCATGATATTTTATGAAAATTTCAATCTTGCAGTTCAAATGAAGAAAAAAAAAAGAAATACTTTTAGTATCTCCAAATCAATATAAATAGAAATGGAGGTCATATTTTTTCAAGAAAAGCATCTTCCCTTTTAATCACTCTCATTTTATGTCTAAAAAATGGTGTTTATATTAAGCTTCAATAAAGTTGGAAACCAAGGTATTACAGTCTTACATCAGAGGTATCTTTTACAGCAAACCTCATAAAGAAGCAACTCTATATAAATATTCTGCATTTATCACTCATCTTTGAAGTTGAATGATGTCTCCCTTATAAATTAGATCTAAGAATATCTGATTCTCAGTTTCTTATTTATAGATTTTGAGCAACTGAGTGCTTATATTTTAATAAATATGTGCATACATGTTTGCTTTGTTTACTTGCAAGTATTCAAAATGACCAGTTTTGCCCCAGAAGAAATTACAGCATCTACTATTTTTATAGCTTAAACCTGCTATATATTAACAGTTTAAATTTGTGCCTCAGGAAACCACAGAGCTAACGCAAACAGCTAAATATTTAACAAGGAAGAATGCATCATCTAGAGCTCATCTTTATTAAATTTCAAATACATTGAAATCTCTCTGAACAAATGAGTTAAATGTTTAATAATTTCAACACATGTTCAAGTATGGGGAAAAAATCCAATAAAGATTACAACAAGTTCAATTTCAAAATTTTTTTAAAAACCCTTCAAGGTTAAAAATATATAAAGACACTTTAGCTTTCCCTGCTCTTGACCAATAAGAAAATGTAATCAAGTAAAAACAATCAAATTTTTATAGTGATATGTTTTTAGCATTGTTAATATAGTTGCATAAGTAAAATGCAATGTTTTATTTTATATGCCTTTTCACCTTCCACAGTATACATATTTCTTATAAAAAAAAAAAAAACCTATGCCAAAACTTTTTAAATAAGGAGAATTTTCAGACAGTGAAATTGAGAGGTTAACGGTCATTAAGTTAAAAGGACTTTGAGCAATCAGACTATATAAAATGATTATGGATATAGGAATGTTTCAGGAAGTTTCTTGTTTGAAGAACCAACCTGTACCAATAGACTGACTTCAAGACTACTTGAGTAAACTTGTGGCACATATACAAAAAAGACCTTTTATCAACTATGTATGATGTGAATTTTCTACGAAGTTTGCCACTTCAAAATGACTAAGAGATTTATGCCCCACAGTTCTCCTAAGAGTCTACTCTAATTCATTATATGCTGGTTAAAAAGGGGTAAATTATTTTAAGTTTACCTATGCCTTGGACTTGAGCCGGAGTTGATCCCAAGCCAGAGGCGCTCGCAGCTGCATGCTTTATTTACAATCCCTTTGTCAGACTTACAACTGCCCCAGGCTACAACATAGTGTACCTAATGTTCAAACTGGCAGGTAATCTTATGTCAAACATACTTCTTTGATTTAAAGTGATCAATAGATTCTTGTAAAGAGGTAATTTCTCTGATGTTTCCACCTTGCCTTTTTTACAGGTGATTCACACAAAAGCCTGCTTATATGATGTACGAACAATAAACAGAAAGCTATAATCATGTTTTTTCAGATGTTTCCGGTGCACAACGATTTTGGATCGATACACTGTGTAATACAATTATCTGCAATGATCTGGTTGTATTGAAAAAGAATTTGCAGGAGACCTCTAGGGGGTTTTATCCAGAAACACGTATCTGGCAACGTTGTGAATAGTGGAAGGAAAAATTAAGGGGTTGACGATGGCTGTCTATTATGTACCCAGTGACTTCATTCAGATATTATTTCATAAAAGTATTACACAACAAACTTTAGTCAAACAATAGCTCACATGTAATAAAGATAATAATGCTCATAGCTTCATACTATTTATTTATGTGAAAAGAAAACTTAGCAAACATATAGACCTCTAACTATAGAGATTCAACGTTGTGTGAATATTATTCACCACAGATTATAAGCACAATTGATTACTTATTTATGCTATGAAATAATAAATTATCTTATTTCTATCTTATTTAAGTTATGTAAATACTAGCATCTGTGAAATACTTTGATATCTCTCCAACTACATTTTTTTTACTAGAATGTTAAGATTCTAGGCAGAATATCAATTTGAACTGTTTAAGAGCACTATACAATATGCCCTTTATTTCAAGCTTCTTTTTTCCCAAATGAAGATTTGCAAAATCAGGGAAAAAGCTAAGATAGAAGAAAGTCTGTATCCAAAAGACATTACACAGTTTCTGCAAAGATCTCTGTGTGTGTAAACAACTCAGTTTTGTTTTTATGGTTCTCTGGAAGATGCTGACTCTTAGCAGCATCTTCCTCAAAGCCTGAAAGGATCCACATTTTCTATTTTGAGCCTTGAATCATATACCTGGAACATGAAATTCTCTTTTGTCAGTCTGAACAGATTTCTGTACTGGTGAAGCTCACAGTTTGGGGTACACTGGTTTCTCTCACAAAGCCCTGCTCTATGCAGATTCGGCAGGTCCCCACGTGGCTGCTGGAGACCTGCTCTGACGACTAGGAAGATTGCTTTTCCCAAAGCTTCCCTCCCTGTAGATCCTGGGATTTTCTTTCAGTCTCCTGACCTCACTGTCTAGGCGCCTCCCCCTTACCCACTTTAACTTTGATGGCTTCCTGTGCCTGCAGGAGACCAGCTTCTGACTTTCTTAGAAAGTCCTATTTTTTTGCGTATTGCCTGTGAAGACAAAAAGCATTCCAATAGCGCCTTTTATGATGGACTTTTTATATTGCATCCTGCTATTTTGAGCTATAGGATACTGGAGATTATACAACTCCTCATTAGCAACTGGGTCAAGTATCCACATCTTTTCTAGGATCAAAACCTTAAAGAGACTTTCATTAAAAAAAAAAAAAAAAAAAAAAAGTCAGTTGGAAGATTCACCCACCATTAGCCTAAATGAAGTGTTAATCAATACATAAAGGTTCCAAGACTAAAGAATACTATATCCCATGATTCTTAGGGAATTAAAAAGGAGACTTGTTAGATCAAAATGAATACTTTATCTTTAAACTGTAAAGAAGAATTTAATGAATACAAAAAGTGTATTTAATCTCTTAGAGTTAACACCTATATGGCTCTTTCATTTAGCTCTAAAGCAAACTACACTAATGTGACACACAGGGAAATCCCTTCACCATAAAGATAATTATGATACCCTCCTAATGACTTCTCCACAACACTTGAACTAATTAGCTTTAGAAGAACATAATGTTTGTCACTTTCTTTTTCAATTTTATTACCTTTCTAACACACCAGGTTTCAGCTTTAAATTTGAGTGAGGAAAGAAATAAAAAATAATCGAAGGCTAAAATGATAAACCAATGTGCTTCCTTAAAAGAAAATTCACCAAACTTTACCGGTGCTGTTTTCATATCCATCAATATGGTATTCCTGGCTGTTTTTTTTATTGGCTCCCTGCCACACCTTGACACTCTATCATGCTCCATCATGCTTCTTTAATCTGAATATTTAGTGTTCTTTCATGTCTTAATTACAGCAAATTGCGGCAGAGTTGGCACCATTTCTTGAAATTAATCCCAGAGTACTTTGTTTCTGTCAAGCAGTCAAAGCCTTGGAGAATAATAGTAAATGTTATTGCAGATCTAAATTTAAATGACTGTCTATGTATTTAACTTAAGCCTTTAATTATTCGTGCCAAACTGTTTTTGGTTCAAATGTTAAACATTATTCATTGAGAATGTAGAATTAGATTAGACAGCTAAAACCTGCAGACATGTTTGGCTATAATTTTAGCACAACAATTATCTATATTAACATATTTTCTCAGGTGTACAAAACTTAGTAAATGGCATGTGATATCTTCTTATGAATATGTATTTCAATGTTCCATTACTTCTGTCATTATTAATAAAAGGTATGGATTTAGGTCCATTTGATTCTAAATGGCTTTTCCCTAACCAATTGTTAAATTGTAAGCCCAACCCAAGAATGATTTGGTATTACTATTGCTAATAGTCTTTAAACAATTCAACATAATGAAGCACTTCAAAAGTTCTTACAAATGTAAGAGTTATATTGTTTTGTTTGTTTTCTATGGAAAATTTAAAAGTCCTAGAACTCTCAATGACCAATTTTTCCATGCCCTTATTCTGAGCAGGCTGTACAAATATCCAGAGTCAAAAAAAAAAAAAAAAAA
>NW_006773123.1:0-226 GCF_000442215.2 Lipotes vexillifer | reverse complement strand
AGGAGACTGAGTGGGGCCTGACGTGGAGGATGGAGTTTCTTCTCTCCCAGGTCTTATCATCCAGTTCGGGAAGACACACGAGGTCTTCAGATCCGATGGGAGTAATTTAATAAGGATACCTGTGGTCTTGGAGGGCCAATGGATGGGCTCTGACCTCTATAGATTACCATTTCTGTCACTGACCTATATGAAGACAGGAGGCTTATGTGTATCATGTTTGTAAAGT
>NW_006773122.1:2020522-2022157 GCF_000442215.2 Lipotes vexillifer | reverse complement strand
CCACAAAAAAAAAAAAAAAAAAAAAAAAAAAAAGAATTAGGGGTCTCTGTCACGAGTGAGGGAGGGGAAGTTATCACACGCACACCACATATTTGCTGTCCTTGATGGAGCTGTACTCTCTCATTCAAATAGAACAGGGTAAAGAAATTATTATTTTCACATTTGGTGTCAGTGTTCCTCCTTGGGGAAGAAACTCTCTTGTTTAGAAAACTACTGGGGTTAGGTCACTTTGGATGAGGAAGTAAGACCCTCAGGACAGAGTCCACAGGAGACAAGAAGAAGAGATTTCTAAAATGTTGTGCATGTGGGATAAGCAGGATTCTGGGAGTGGAGAGACGTGAGGATGCAGAGTCACACGGCACTCTCTAAGAAGAGCTCTGAGCCTGTGGGGAAGAGCTCAGCTGGTGAGAAATTCTCAGGGGTGGATGACCACAGGCTTTTAAAGAACTTCTGATGTATCTGTGACTGAGAGATGTTAATTCCCTCTATTCCCCAAACCTGTGTATGTGGCGGATACCTCGTGCGATTGCTATCAGGAGTGTGACTATGAGTGGAAATCATGGGGGGTTGCCTTCTACATTTGGATTAGTCACAAAAGAGGAGGCGTAAGATTGAGAGACCTTGCATGACCATCAGAATGCACGCCCCCAAGAAATGGTAGAATTCTTGAAGAGGAAATTGGATCTTCCAAGGATATAGGACAGAGGGATACACTAATTTGATCTACATCTCAGATGCTGATGACTGATATCGAGGTTCCACACAGTCAAGAAAAGTGAGACCTAGAAACGGGAAAGGACTCGCTCCAGGTCACGCAGCAAGGCTGCGATAGGACCCAAGTGCCCTGACTCCCGGCTGAAGTGCTCCATCTGGCTGTGGGCTATGCAGATGCGAGCTAATAGGTGATACCTGTACGTGCCCTTGTTGGTTACAAAATTGAGCTTGGGCTGGTGGCCAAGGAAGGGTCCCCGATAGGTCCAGTTAAAACTTTGCAGGCTTGGGTAGGCCTCCACCTTGACTTTGAGCTCGATCTTCTCACCCACGGTCACCTCCTGGAGGAGGTTCTGCTCAGAGGTCAAGTTCAAGTAGGCACTGTCTGGAAAGCAGAATGCACAGAGATCTGGCATTAGTGGGAAGATACCCCAGTCTGTGTGTTCATTTAGCAATCCACCCATTGAGCCAGTCTTTCAGCTGGACCCTCCCTGAGCACCTACCACGCGCCAGGCACACAGGCCCCACCCATAACCCAGACTTGCCCTCTCTCATCCCTTTTCCCACCACCCACAGGGCTCCAAACTCCTTCACTGAGTTCCTGGGACAACTTGGGCAAATTCCTATCCTCCTTGGCACCTCTACATCTTTACTTATATAATGAAGAGATTGAATATATCTATGTTGTTATAACTTTATGGAAATTTTTCTAGCAGTTAAAAGAAAGTCTGTTTTTTTTTTCCTCACACTCTCACCCATTTCCCCTTTTTTCAGTAGTAGTATAGTCAATGCAGCTTCCATATCCAGCTCTAAAGTGGGCACGTGATCCAGGCCAGCCAATCAGGGTAATCTGTCCCCTTGGGACCAGTGATTGGTTTTTGGGCTAGGCATGTGAGTCCATGACTCTAATTTCCATGAGGGAAA
>NW_006773122.1:2018075-2020385 GCF_000442215.2 Lipotes vexillifer | reverse complement strand
ATGAGGGAAAGAGAAGCTCTCATTCCACTGGGGTTTCCAAACTTGGTGCTGCCCCGCAAGAAAAATAAACAGCCAAGAGTTGGGAAGCAACAGATTCTTGTCCACGCCTGAACACCTAAATCTAATGAAACCAGAAGCTCATATCCGGGGGGGTTTTAGCTATAAGTCCTCTTTTGATTAGGCCAGTTTGAGTTGATTCCTAGTACCTGTAACTGAAAGAGTCTTGGCTGGTTTCTTCTAAGTAAATGTTGCATGAATTAAAATCAAGCTGGGGGCTTCCCTGGTGGCGCAGTGGTTGAGAATCTGCCTGCTAACGCAAGGGACACGGGTACGAGCCCTGGTCTGGGAAGATCCCACATGCCGCGGAGCAACTAGGCCCGTGAGCCACAAGTACTGAGCCTGCGCATCTGGAGCCTGTGCTCCGCAACAAGAGAGGCCCCGACAGTGAAAGGCCCGCGCACCGCGATGAAGAGTGGTACCCGCTTGCCACAACTGGAGAAAGCCCTCGCACAGAAACGAAGACCCAACACAGCAAAAATAAATTAATAATCCTGTTTCCATTTTGGTACACTCTAGCCAGAATTGAATGTATTAGATGAAATAGGATCTTGTTCAATCTGAAACCCCCTTTGCCCCCTTCTCTCCACTCTTTTTTTTTTACTTAAACATTTTTATGATGATTTAGGTGGAAGTTGGTTTTTGTCAGTTAATGTTGGTTCCAGTCCTTCAGACTGTTCGTATCTGCTTTATAACATTCACTGTACTAACCCTTCTTCAAATCAGGGTGGGGGTGATGACGCGATTTAGTTACGTCCTCAAGACAAAGTCTTAGTGAGAAACAAATAAAGGTCCTTTAGTTATAAAAAAAAAAAAAAAAAAAAAAAAAAGGAAGAAAATCAAGCTGCTCTGATTGAATTGTAGGCAAAGGAGAGGTGCAAAAACCCCCATCCATTCAGCCTCTCTTTGCCTCTCATGGAAGCTGCTCTAATACCCTCTTAAAATCCCAAGGCTTTGCAAAAAGACCAGATGATCTCTCAGGGCTCCTCTTCTTACTCAATTCTATGAAATCTAAAATTCACTCTTCTACCCTGTGTTGTTCCTGCTCAAAAAACTCCCTGTGATTCCCCATCACCTCCACTATTCAGCTTGGCATTCAAGGCTCTTCTCATCCAAGTCTCCCTATGCCCATCTAGCCACGTCCCCACTTCACACACACACACACACACACACACACACACAATTCTCCACCCATCTCGATGTTCTCATGTCCCCTGAACACACCACAGTCATTCCAACCTTGGACGTTGCGCTCAAGTCATTTCCTGCACCAGGAACCCCATATTCTTCCTCTCTTCTATTTAGATCCTTCTCATTCTCCAAGACCTGTACCCATTAGGGAGACTCCAATCATCACTCCAGGCTAAAGGGAGCTCTCCTTCCTCTGGATTCCTGTTGCTTTTTTTTTTTTTTTAAATTGAGGTATAGCTGATGTACAATATTTGATATCTTTCAGGTCTACAACAGAGTGCTTCACAATTTTTAAAAGTTTTACTCCATTTATAGTTATTATAAATTAGTAGCCATGTTCCTTGTGTTGTACAACATATGCTTGTAGCTTATTTATTTTATACATAGTAGTTTGTGCCTCTTAATCCTCTACCCCTATACCGCCTCTGCCATCTTCTCTCTCCCCACTGGTAACCACTAGCTTGTTCTCTATATCTGTGAGACTGCTTCTGTTTTGTTATATTCATTCGTTTGTGGTAATTTTTTAGATTCCACATATAAGTGATATCATACAATATTTGTCTTTCTCTGACTTATTTCACTCAGCATGGTACCCTCTGCTGCCCTTTGAGATGACACATCCATTAGGCACCACAGCTACACTACATGTATCTGGTTCCTCCTTTAGGTAGCTGTCTTCTCTCTCTGAGTTTGTGAGCTTTTAGGGCAAGGCTGTTTTTTTCTCTCTTCTCCCCTTGGCCATCCATCCATCCATCCATCCATCCAAACTCCAGCCACTTCCCACCACCTCCACCATTACCACCCTAATCAAGCCACCATCACCTCTAGCTCAGACTAGCAGTAGCCTCCTAACCGTCTCCCTGCTCCTACCCTCATCTCCCTATAGACAGTCCTCGACAGAGCACCAGAAAGCCGTGTTACATCTTGTTACCTCCAAGTCAGATGATGTCACTCCTTTGTTCAGACCCTCCAATGGCACCCCATCTCTCTCAAGAGGAAAAGCCCAAGTCCTCACCTTGGCCTACCCTCCCCTTCACCTCTGACCTCATCTACTACCGCTCT
>NW_006773122.1:2014790-2018065 GCF_000442215.2 Lipotes vexillifer | reverse complement strand
CCTCTCAAGCTCCAGCCAGCCACACTGGCTGACCTGCTCCTTGCATGTGGTGAGCATGGCCCTGCCTTAACAACATTGCTTGCCCTCTGCCTGAAGCTCTCTTCTCCAAGATTCTGCATGGCTTGGTCCTTCACCCACTTCAAGTCTTTGCTCAAATGTCAGCTTCCCAGTAAGATCTTCCTTGATGATCACCCTATTTTAAACTGAAAACCCTATCAAACTGATTTGCTTTTTTATCATTTATTTTGCTTATTGCTGTCTTCTCCCAACAAGAGTACAAACTCCAAGTGGGCAGGGGGTTTTTCTCTCTCTTTCATTTGTAGCTGTATCCTCAGCATTGAGAAGTATCCGGCCAGATGTGTGAAGGAAAACAAACATCTATTGAGTGACTACTGTATGTCCTCTCCTGCCTTAGCCCTCAAAGCTCCCGGCGTAGGACGGGCCCACAGCAGAGCTTAGGTGCTTCCGTAAGCCTAATGCGTTGTTTGTGCTGTGAGGGTAGCGATTCTCATGCTCCCCCCTCCCCGCCTCCCCTCGGGCTCCCATAACTTTTAACACACGAGGTGTGGCCAGACTGAAATGACTCAGAGCCCGTCCCCACCTTGAAGAAACTCCCCTTGGCTCTGGATTCTCAGCCCAGTGGCTGTTGCTGCCTCTCACCCAATCACTCTGTCCAAAGACCCGGGAGTCATCTTGGCTCCTTTATCCTTCACCCCTTCATCCCAGCAGTCACCAAGTCTGGTCCATTATCACTCCGAAACCGTTCTGGATTACAGACTCTCCTGGGCCCCTGCCGTGGTCCAGCACCCTTCGCAATCTCTAGCCTGGACCACTGCATTAACTGCTGTCATGTGTCTCCAGCCTCTAGTCTCCCATCCAATCCACACGGCATAGGGCTGAGCCTCCTCAAATAACATCTCCTCATGCACACTTAGCATTTACTGTATGCCAGGTCCTATTCTAGGTACTTCAAATATATATATATTCATATATTCATTTAGTTCTCACAGCAATCCTATGAGACAGTTACTGTTAGTATCCTCATTTTGCAGATGGGGAAACAGAGATTAAGGAACCTGCCTAAGTCATTGGTGGAGCCGGGTTGGAATATGCCCCAGGAGTGTGGGTTCCTGACCACCACACAGTGGACCCTCTGTGCAATCTGATCTCGTCACTCTCCTCTTAAAACATTTAACGACCTCCACTGGATACGATGCAAACTCCCCCCCCAATTTGCTTTCCTGTGACCAGCCCTGCCTCTCCTTCATGTCCCTGCTGTTGTCAGCTTCCCTGGATGTCTCGCACGCTTGTGCTCTCTTTGCCTTTGAGCCTTTGCATATGCTGTTCCCTCTGCCAGCAGTGCTGTTCCTTTTCCACCCCTCTGCCTGGCTAACCCACCTCCATTCTCCTGGTCCCAGCTTAGAGGCCACTTTGTCCAAGCCTTGGTTGGGGGTCTCGCTTGGTGCTCCCAGGACACCCCACGCTTCCCCCATGACCGCACTGGGTCATTGTCTGTTCACGTGTCCCTGTGACGTGAGTTTCCCAGGCATGAAGGAAGGAATGAATGAGTGAACAGTGAAGCCCAGGAGGGAGCTACTGGACACCAATCCCCAAACAGAACTAATGATGCTGGAATGAAATGCAGCCATGCACTGTGGGACCTCCAAGGCGGGAGGGAGGGATTCTGGGGCGGGGGACCTGGGAGGGCTGTCAGTGTCGTGGCTCCTTAACCAGGCCCAGAAAAAGGGGATTCTAGCGAGCTGTTCTAACAATGTCTCCTCCTTCCCTGCCGTCAATCCCCTTATGCACCCCCTCACCCCAGGATTCCTGTTGACCCTTCCCCACCACCCTGATGCTTACCTACCACCCAGAAGACCATGGAGGTGGAGTGGATGCCCCGGGCATTGGTGGCCATGCAGGTGTAGTTGCCAGCATCTTGGAAGTCTACGTGATCGAGGTTGAGGGTCAGGACTTTTTGATAACGGTTGTCATGGAAGTCGGATTGTTGAGGGATTGTGAGCTGCAGTCAGAAGGAATGGAAATGGTATACTGAGGTTGTTTAGGAATTAGAAAAATCTGGCTTCTAATTCTCAGCCTTTAAGGATTACTATCTGCCTCTCCTTGGGCAGGGACTGAACTCTGAGCCTCAGTTTCTTCATCTGCAAAATGGGACTGACACTGGCCCCATGCTCTTAGGGTTGTAGAGTAAGTGAGACGGAGCAGGCAAATGGCACAGGGCTAGCCTGGCACATGGTAGGCACAAGGAGGAAGGATGTTCTTAGAAGCAGCCGAATGCCATTTCCTCCTGAGAAAAGCCCCTCTTCTGTCCTCTCTCCAGAGTTTTTCTGAAAGGACTCTTACATTCCTGGACTTCAGAGGTGGCCTAGGAACCCCTTGCTAAGTCAGAAGTGAGCTGACATGTGGCTCTTGTCTACAGGCTGGGGCAAAAGTCATGGGTCAAGGGGGTGGAGTACTGCCTCCTCCCACCAACCCCCACAAGATTTAGTGGCACGAGCCCGAGTCCTGCTTCTGGATCAGTTACTGACTGGCACTGAGATCTTGGGTGAGTCCATTCCCCTCTCTGGGTCTGGGCCATGCCCTCAGCCCAGAGAGCCAGCTTGAGGTGGGGCTGGGGGCTGCATCCTGCAGGGCCTGGCATGTCAGAAGGATGGACAGACTCCCCAGGGACTGACCTTGTTGTCTCCGTGCTGAAGGAAGACATCAAAGTTGACATCAACATCGCTCGCTGAGCATACGATCTGGGCAGCCTCTCCTTGAATCCGCACCAGCTCTGTAGGCTTCAGTGTCAAGGTCGGGGGTCCTGGGATGACTGAGGTCAGGGCAAGGGACCCATGAACATCCAGGCCAGAGTTGTCACTCTGCTTCCTGCCATGGGCCAGGCTCCCATCCCAAATGCTGGGAGGCAGCCCTGACGCCTCTGTTTTCCCCACGACAAGTCCTGTCTCCTAAATAGATCTTGAAAAGTCCCCTTTGCTCCATCACCAGTGCCTCTCCCCAGTCTCACCCTCATTCTCTGCTCTGGACCCCTTCAGGCACCTGGGAGGCCTCCCTCCTTCCTCTCAGCAGCCAAAGGGAGCTCTTTGCAATGAAAATAGGATCATGCCTCTCTCTCGTGACAATATTTAGTGGCTTCTCATCATCACTCTCAGAATAAAAGCCGAAGTCCCTCCCACCTCCCCAGGCCCTGCTCCCGACCCGTGGACACCTGCCACCCTCCACTCCCCCAGCTGCCTTTCCCACCACACAGCCTTTCC
>NW_006773122.1:2009141-2014651 GCF_000442215.2 Lipotes vexillifer | reverse complement strand
ATGCCTTCTCCCACGCTTTGACTGGCTGCCTCTTCTCATCCTTCAGATCTTTAGCTCAGACATTCCTCGGAGAGGCCTCCGGTCACAGTTTCGCTGAATTAGCCTCATCCCCCACCCCCACCCCCCGCCCCATATTTCTTCAGCTTGATTTCTTGATCATCACAACTGGTATTTACTGACTTTCTCTCCCGTCTGTCTCCCCGGTAAATGTCAGATCCATGAAGGCGCTATCCCTCACAGCTAGCCCAGTGCCTAAAACAGAGTAGGAATTGAATGAATATTTCTAGCTGTTGCTGTTGAAAGCTAATCCAATTCAGTTCCTCAAGGTCCAGACACTAAGGGACTCACCCGTGGTCACTGAGAGGGTCATGGCCGAACTAGAGCCCAGTGCCCTCTCTGCAAAGTGCAGGGAAAGGGCCTTCATGGCTCCCTCTGCCCACAAGGTGGGGTCCTTTGACTTCCTGGACAGTTTTGTGGCCTCAGAGCACAGGGCCTTGGGTCAGCCATGCCGCTCTGATCCTGGCCTCATTACAGGCACCTGATTCCTGTCTCAAGCCCAGGTTCTGAGCCTGGGGTCCTGCTGACGCCTACCAATCCTTCCAGAAACCAGAATCCTGTCCACCAGCCCAGCAGAGACAAGGGGGAATAGGAGTGAGACTTCACCAGCATTTTTGCCCCCCAGAGAGAGGTGTCCCACGCACCCGCCACCACGATGCCCCGTCGCCTGGCTCACTACCCCCCTTCCTGTGCCCAGCACCCAGCACCAGACCCGGCACTGAGTGGGAAATCCACGTCTGAGAGTGTGGGAGACCTTCGGGCCCTCCTTCCGTTCCTGGAACATTCGGAGCCTGTTCCCAGCTCATGACTATGTACCTGCTGTTTCCTCTGCTGTTTCCACCTTCTCATAATTCACATTTCAGCTCAAATAAAATGTCACTCTCTCCATGAGCCACCCCCCCACTCCCACACACTCTATTCCATCTCCCTGTTCAATGATCTTCACAGCCTGTCTCACGATCTGAGACCACCTTGCCCGTCGAGTTATTGGCTTATGTGTGCTCTGCCTTTCTGTGCCCGACGCCTTACCGTCTTGCCCCAGTAGATGCCCCATAGATCACTGTCGCGATTCGAAGGAAGAGATGAAACAAAGGCCCCCCTGCCCCCCCTCCCCTGTTACCTCCCCTCAGGCCAGGCGCCAGCTCTCTGTCCCTCCTGGCCCACACACCTTTCTGAACTTTAAGCCGGATGCTGAGGGACTTCACCATCTTGCCGTCCACCCGAGCACTGCACTCGTAGTCCTGGCTCTCAATGAACTTGGCCTTGTGGATGATAAATCCGTGCGAGGGCAAGAAGGAGTAGTTGGTTTGGCGCAAGACAGGTCGGCCACGCACCCGCACCAGCGAGACGCCTGCCCCCAGTGCTGGGTCCGTGAGCAGGCAGGGCAGCAGCGCGTCCTGACCCTCCATCACCGTCACTTCCTCGACCAGGACCCTCCAGGGCCGAACAGGGTCTGGGGAACGTGGGGATACGGGGTTACAACTACCTTCCCTCCACCACGCCAAGAGGTCCCTGGACATTGGTGACAGGGAAGCTCAGAGATGCTGATCATTTGCCTGAGGTCACACTATACCAGGGAAGCTCAGCTGATGCTTGGGGCTCTGAAGCCAAGTCCAGCCCCACTATTCAATGCTGTGTGACCTTGGGCAAATGACTCAACCTCTCTGAGCCTTTGGAAAATGGGCAGAATCACAGAACCACCTCACAGGGTTGTTGTGAGGACAACGATAAATTAGAAGCACTGCCACAGGTCCTTGTTCGTGGCAGGTACTCAGCAAATGGGGAGCTGGCTTATTGTGATTGTTAACGTTAGGGCCCAGCCCTCCTGCGCATTCGTGGCGGGACCTGCTTGGCTAGTCCTCTTGGGAGTGGGCTCACAGTCCTCACCTTTGACATAGAGGTGGATGGTAGCGCTGCCCCCCAGGGGGTCTCCACGCTCAGTGCAGCGGTAGGTTCCCGTGTTTAGGAAGGTGGCATTGTTCGTGGTGAGGATGCCGCTGGGGGCGTCAGCGTCCAGAGTCCAGTAGGTGGAAATGGGGCCGTCCCATTCCACGCTGCCGTTGCTCACACATCTCAAGGTCACGGCTGTGCCTGGCTCCACGACCAGCTCAGGGCCACTGGGCTCTATCACCGGGACCCCCTGACCTGGTGACAGGGGGGTGGCAAACAGAATTGAGGCCTGAGGTGACACCGCCTTGGCCATACCCTGCCTCTGAGATGGGTGCTGCCCTGGCAGGCGTGATGCTGGTTCTGGGGTTCAGCTGTGACTTGCAGGATCACCTTGAACAAGTTCCTGCCCGTCTCTGGTCACTTGCTCAGGCCCCCAGCCCAAACCTGCTGTGATGGACTGATGTCTCTGATAGAAGGGTAGTGGGAGATATCTTGGCCTCCAACCCAGCCGCTGTCCCACGGGGGCTCCCCCAGCTTCTGGCCTCAGTCTCACTGGCAATGACTGCATCATTCTCCCCAGGAGTGGACTCCTTCAGCCCCATGTACAAAGTGGGCTGCGTCCCTGCTGCTAAGCCCAGCACCCAGCTCAAAGAAGGGGCTTCAGACAAGCAAAGGAAGAGACAAATGAATGGAATGTTCATGGCAGAGTCCTCTGAGTTCATTTACACGGGGACGAAGGAAAGCGGTGTAGGATCTTAGCCCGGCAGAGTTAGAAAGGTTCAGAAATCTGCTGTGCCCACTCCCATCATTGGACGTCTGGTCTATAACACAGTGAGATGGTTCAGAGGCTCTGTGTCTCAGTTTCCTCACTTATAAAATGGGGACCATAATTGTACCCATTTATTGGGATAGATGTCAGGAGATTTAAACGCATGGAAATCCTTTAGAACATCACCTGTCACCAAATATAAATACTCAGTAAGGTTAGCCCTTATGTTTATTACCTAGTCCATCCCCAGCAGCCCACCCCGACATCCCAGCACTGCTGCGTTTACTAGGGAGACAATCTCTCTTAAGGAAAATTTTCTTGAAGGAGAAAAGAGAACTTGAAACTCATCTCAGGCCCTCCGGGAAGAGGGCCCATCGCCTCTGCAGTGTGAGCATTTTTCCAGGGCCTAAAATAGGGGCAGCGGAGGGAAGTGAGAGCTGATTCAAGGCCTTGGAGGGGCTGCCAGGCGCCCTCCAGCCTGTGCGGGCGGAAACACATTGCTGGCACCCGGCCCAGGCCCGGTTTCCGCTCAGCCTGCGGCCCTTCTCCCAGAGATGCTCTCACTTCTGCTTCCCGGCCATGGGGATAGAACCCCTCGCCCCAAGGACAGGGGGTACCACCTGCTGGGCATCGGCATATCTCAGGCTGTGGGTCCTGGCTCTGCCACTGACCCACTAGGTACCCCTAGTGAGTCTAAACCTTCTGTCCCAGCGATGGGGCCACGGACACGCTAGCCCTGAGGGCACCAGGTAAATTCAGGGACTCTACGTCGTCCTGCACAAAAGTTTCTTAAATAGGTCTTTCCATCCCACTGCCCCACCACCCTCACCATAGACCCCAGAATTGGAAAGATCCTCTCTGTCAAATGATATCAGGATGGCTTATGTTTTCATTTTGTACCCATCAGAGGTGCGCAGCCTCTCTGCCCGAGCTTCTGATCGGCATAAAGGATTGAGTGAATACTACCAAAGCCAACACCTGAGGGCTGCAGCCAGCACTCCTGTGCTGCTGACCACCAGGGATGGAGACAAACATCATTTCTGGCAGGCTGTTGGCAAGTCCCAACAGAGTGGGTGCTGGCTTATTACTGCTGCAGCCATGCAGGGCCCCAGGCAGGGTTGTATCGTAGGAAAGAGCTTGGATCGTGGGGCCACACCAACCTGAGTCTAAAACTTGGTTTTCCCCTGCTAACTGCGTAGGTTGCTAAACCTCTGACCCTCAGGCTACTCTTCCATCCAATGAGAAGAATCCCAATTCCCACCGCTGAGAGGTCTTAGGAGGATTCAGTGAGGTGATATGCAGCCTCTGGCTCACTCAACTCTCCTGCCCTGGGTTACTGGCTTCAACTGCTACACTTCTCACCTTCCCTCTGGTCCTGACACTCTGATAGCTGAAGTTTTTAACTTTTAAAGGTCACAGTCTATGCCTGTAACATCCCCTGGTCTCAGATTCTGTGATTCTGTATTCTGCTTCTGCCCCCGCATGGTCTCACAGGTGCCTTCTCCCTTCCCCTCCCCTGCTCTGTCCTCTAGCTCTGGCCTCAGCCTCCTGGAAATGTATCCAGAGAGGCATCTCTCTTGTTTCGTCCTGTCATCTCAAATATTCACGCAGGACAGGGCTGACACCCTCAACTTCCGCCCCAGCTCCCCACTGCTGGCTTGGCTGACAGGAAAAAAAAGCCTGCTCAGGGCCGTCCTCCCTGGGCTGGGGCTCGACCCCTTCTGCCCCTTCACCCCACCGTCTCATCTCCCCAAACCTCCCCACCCCCTCCCACTTGTCTGAGAGACCCCTCTCCATCATCAGCTCCCAGGGTGTGCCCCAACTTCCGCTCCTCTTCCCCAAAACACACACACGCAGCACACACCAAGGCCTGGGGCAAAGCTCCCTCCTCAGCCCAGGGTCTTGGCGAGCCTCTCCCGGTCGCTAGCGTGCTCTGATCCTGTCCCCCAACTTTCTCACAGCAGCCCCCTGCCCCCTGCCACTCACCACTGGTCTACTGGGCTGAAAGCTTAGGTTTCCACCCTGCTGTACCCATCTCTTCTTTCCTTTGAGGCTAGATGCTGGATAGCCCCTCCACCTTCCAACAGTCCCCCACAGGCAGGTTCTGGGCAGGAGGACAGGACAAAGCAGTGAAATAAAACCCACGGAGCTTTTTAAGGTGAGGGGAATAGTCTCTATCTTAACTGAGTTGGTGGGGACACAAGTGTGTACACTTGTCACATCTCATCAAATGTACACTTAAGAATCTGTGCTTTCTACTATGTGTAAATTACATCTCAACAAAAGAGAATGGACACGCAAGCCCAGTGGGACGGACTGGGCCAGAAAAAGACCTTCAGTGGGCCATCTCCTCATCAGGGAGCAGACGCACCTACTCCCCAGGGTCCTGCAGCCCCAGGACGGTGGGGAGGCCAGAGCTGAGGCTGCCTTCCCACCCCACCCACAGTCCCCATCCTTCCCTGAGCTCCCTCCAAATAAGCAATAGAATTTAATGTGTTTGTTGGGCCAGCTGTAGATACAAGCCAAGCACCCAGCCCCTCACCTCCAGTGAGGCACCCTCCTAGATGGAGATCCTGTATCACTGCTGCTGCCAGAGGGATGGAGTTAGGTTGGGGTCTGCCCCACAGCTTTCCATCCTGAGCCCCAGCAGCCTATGTTTGGGAGAGCTCTAGCCCAGGAGACCCTTGCTGTCCTTCCCCCGGAAAAACCTCTTGCCCTGTACTCTCTCCTCCCAAATTTACCTCTTCTGAGCCCTGGGCCAGAGAGACTAGCCTCTTTTTTTTTTTTTTTTTTT